>NC_029794.2:107410074-107419870 GCF_000816755.2 Arachis ipaensis | reverse complement strand
TGGGTCAAAATCGCTAGAGAGTTGCTGTTTGTGAACAATTCGATGGAAAAATATAAACCGTGCTAACAAGCAACGATTTACTAAGAGGGCACCACTTACGTAAAGTCTCCAAAAATGACTTTATGATAAAAGAGGCCTACGTGGCAAGTTTTGATCCACACATTCTAAAGTCACATTTTTTTACTTAAAACCGTAACTCTTCACAAAAAAAAGCATCACCTAATGAAAAAAAGTAAATTAGAAGATTTAAGAGAAGAAATAATTAAATTATCAAAATTAATAGATCAAAAATTAATGATTTTAACTAATGTTAACTGTAATGACACCGAATTCTTAAAATCAATACAAAATGATTTTTCTCAAAATCTTTATTTTACTATAAATTTTATTGAAGGACTTCAAAAACCTGAAAAAACTTATTTTTCACATGGAATTTCTAAAAAATGTTACCATGGAAATGATTCCCCACATCTTTATCATACTTTTAACCCACAATTAAATTCTATAGTAGATATGCTTGAAGAAATATTAGTATCCATAAAATTTCAAAGAAATAAGAAAAAAGAGAATCCCAAAGAAGAAAAATTTCAAAATATAATCAACATAACAGATTTAAAAGTAAAACCACCATTGAAATTATGAATATTGAAGAAAAATTAGAAGAAGTTACAATGCTTTTTAAACAATTAAAAATGGCTCAAGAAAATAATATTATGGAACAGGGATTTCAAATAGAAGAAGAATTAGTAAATTCTGAAAATTAAGACATAGAAAATGAAGAACACATCCTAGATTATTCAAGTGACGAAGAACTAGCAATTCCAATACAAGTAAAAAATGAAGCTGGAACATCTAAGGATAATCAATCTCAATTTAAATGGGAAACAGGTTTCGATAATTATGCTTTTAAAAAGAGGTTTATAAATAAAGATTCAAAATATACAAAAATACCATCAAAATATGTTCCTAAAATCCAGAAAATAGAAGGAGAAAGAATGCTCGATTTAGACTGTAAAAAGAATGAAAAAGAAATTTTCGAAAACTGGTTAAATTCCTTCTTATTAGAAGCCTTTACTAATCCAAAACTTAGTGAATTGTCTGGAAGAGATATTTGGAATTACATAGGGTTTCATACTAAAGGAACTATAAGAGATTATATGACATCAATAGAAAACCAAATAATAGAAGAATTAGCAACAAAAACAACAGCTTATGATAAGATATTACATATAATGATGATTCTATATAAAGAATTTTTTGGAAAAAATATTATAGATCATAGACAAGAAGTCTATAATAAAGAATATCAAGAAGCAAAAAACCATTTAGCTAATATTCAGATATATGATTTATGTAATGTGGAGTCATATATATGTGAATATAGAATACATTATTACAAATTAAAAGAAGAAGATAAAAATCATTATCTTAGTATGTATATAACAAAACTTCCATATCCTGCTAATGAATTTATAATGGGAAGATTTATAAGAGAAATAAATAGAGGGACAATTGAAAATAATTTTGGTGGAGCAACCTCTGCAATAAGAGAGGAAATAAAAGAACGTTGTATGCAAGAAGCGACTCAAAAAAGATTTGCAAATATAATTAGAATTTGCTGTCAGGATAATGAAGAGATACCTAAAAAATATGGTCTTAATAAAAATTTTCAAAGAAAAATAAAATATCAATTTAGAAAAAGAAAATACTATCCAAACTGGAGAAAAAAGAGGTATTTTAGAAAAAGAGATAACAATAAAAATAAAAGATAAAAAAATTACTATTGCCCAAATAAAAAAGAAAATTGTAAGTGTTGGTATTGCCAAGAAGAAGGACACTATGCAAATGAATGTCCAAAAAAGAAAGATAAAAAGGATCTTACCAAACAAATAGAAATTGTTAAGTCTTGTTTCATGGAACCATTAGAAGAATCCGATGATAACCTAGACTATATTTTTGAATATGTCTCAGAAACAGACTCAGAGACTGAGTAATAATGCCACATTTATTACTATAAAAATAACAGAAAAGTTTATAAATGCTTTCATAGATACTGGAGCAACACAATGCTTTGCTAGTACAAATATAAAACTTGATTGGAAAAAACTAAACAAACCATTAAGAGTTAGAATAGCTGACAAATCAATACAAAAAATTGACCAAAAAGCAGAGATGGCTGAAATTTTTATTCAAAATTATAGGTTCATTGTTCCATCTATATATATGTTAGATTCTGGAATGGATTTTATCATAGGAAATAACTTTTTAAAGCTATATCATCCATTCATTCAAGAATTAACATATATAGTTTTAAAAGCTCCACACGATTCTTCAATAAATCAAAAATCAAAACGTATAAAAATACCAACTACTACTATAGATAAGATCTTAAAATTTAAAATATTTTCTATTTTAGAAACATGTTATTTAAATTTATACTTTCAGATAAATATTCCAAAAAATAATCTTGAAATAAAGATAGAAGAACTTTTAGATAAAATTTGTGCTGAAAATCCTTTAGATATTAAAAATATAAATAAAGAATTAGTAAGCATTAAATTAAAAGATCCTACAAAAGAGATAAATGTTCCAAATAAAATTCCTTATTCTGCAAGAGATAGAGAAGAGTTCTCATTAGAATGTAAAGATCTTTTAGAAAAAAGAATTATAAGAATAAGTAAAAGTCCTCATGTAGCTCCAGCCTTTTATGTCGAAAACAATAATGAAATTAAAAGGGGAAAACGAAGAATGGTAATTAATTATAAGAAAATGAATGAAGCAACCATTGGTGATGCTCATAAACTTCCAAGAAAAGATTCTATTTTAGAATAGATCAAAGGAGCAACTTGGTTTTCATCTCTTGATGCAAAATCAGGATATTGGCAACTTCGTTTAGACGAAGAAATTAACTGCTTTTACTTGCCCAACAAAAGAATCAACAAGTGTGTTGCTCTATGAATGGAATGTATTAACATTCGGATTAAAACAAGCCCCAGGTATTTATCAAAGATTTATGGAAAAAAATCTAAAAGAATTAAATGAATTTGTTTTAGTATACATTGATGATATACTAATTTTTACAAAACAGGATAAAGAAGATCATCTTCAAAAATTACTAATAGTTTTAGAAAGATGTAAAGAAAAAGGATTAGTTCTTAGCAAAAAGAAAGCAAGAATAGCAAAACAAGAAATAAAGTTTCTTGGATTAATTCTATCCACTCAAGGAAAGCTAAAACTTCAACCAAATGTTTTAGAAAAGATAAATTTATTTCCTAATAAAATAGAAGATAGAAAACAGTTACAAAGATTTTTAGGGTGTATAAATTACATTTCTGAACAAGAATTTTTAAAGAATATAACAGAATACACTAAAAGCTTATTTCCAAAAATAAGTACTAAAAAATAATGGAAATGGGAAGAAAAAGATAGTATGCAAATTCAAAGAGTTAAAGAGTTATGTGAAAAACTTCCAGAACTTTATATTCCAGAAGAAAACGACTACTTAATAGTAGAAACAGATGCTTCAGACATAACCTGGTCAGGATGTCTAAAAGCTAAGAAAACTATAAAAGATTTAGAACAAGCAAAAGAATCACTAGATTTTAAATATTCCCCAAAGGAATTACTTTGCAGGTATACTTCAGGAACTTTTACTCCAACAGAACAGAGATATACCACTCATGAAAAGGAAACTCTAGCAGCAATTAAATCTCTTAGGAAATGGAAAATTGATTTACTACCCAGAGAATTTACATTAAGGACAGATTCAAGTTACCTAACAGGTTTCATACGATATAATTTAAAAGTTGATTATAATCATGGACGATTGGTAAGATGGCAATTATTTTTGTTACAATATCCAATAAAAATTGAATATATTAAGGGTGACACAAATGTTATTGCAGATACATTAATAAGAGAATGGAGTTCGTCTACAACGCATTAGATCAAGAAATTCAAAAATATGAGCAAGAGCTCGAAAAATGCAAGTATTGTCAGCAAATAAGGACACAAATCCAATCCCTCAAGAAGGCCATTGAAGCAATGAAATCAACACAACAAGCAAAACCATCAGAGTTCAGCCAGCTAAGCATGGTGGACAAATCAGGTGAAGAAAAAATTTCAGAAAATAAAACAATTGCTGAAATTATTAAAAAATCCACCCAAGATAAAAAATATTATGTAATTTATAATGGCCCCATGAAAGGAGTATATGATGCCTGGGAAAAAGCAGCACCATTCACACATCAATCAAGGATAATTCATAAAGGAGGGTTTTTAACACTGGAAGAGGCAAAGGAATCCTTCAGGAAATATAAAGCTCTCCATCCAGAGCAAACCCTGAAAAGAGCAGATAAAGCTCCAATTCAAACCCAGAGAACAGGGATAATAAGAAACATTCCTACAAGGGCTGAAATCAAGGAAAAGAAAAGGGTCTGTAGATCAAATCTCAGAGAAACCCTTAACATAGTCCTAAATTGGACTGAAGAAAGAAGGGCAATTTTGGGCTATTATCCTATTGCCAAAGAATAGCTAACAAAGCTGGTTATATTTCCAGATGCTTCCCCATCGGACACCTATCAGTTTTTCCAGTATGGATTAATTGATACAATTTTAATTTTAATGATCTAAAAATTATTAGTGAGTTCCCTGCAGGATTCGTTAATGCAGTAAAGAGATTTAAAAATATGATTGACAATGTAAATCCAAGGGATATATCCCTAAAATTTACAAACAGTCAACCTATTTTTAATGAAGAAGAAGAATGCTTGGTTCCAGCACACCAAGTAATATTCATGTCCGTCTTCCCAGGAAATTTTCAACCAATTGATCAGATTCAAGATTTAACAATCTACAGTCATGAAGGAAGGCTAGCCAGCACATTAGCAAGGGTCTTTGAAAGAACTCAAAAAATAACGAAGGAATCTCACACAAGGATTAATTATAAAAGTAGAAATACTCTGCTTGTGTCCAGTAAAAGAAATGAAATTGAAGAAAGAGAGATGAGACTCTTGGTAGAATTTGAATCAGCATTCTACAACTTATTTGGACTTTTAGAAAAGCTCTCTGAAGGGATAAAGAGGAATCTCTGCTATTTGATAAAAGACAGAGAAGACCACAAGTGCCAGCTATGTGCCTCAGAGATATATGAAGAAAGCAATAATGAAACGGAATCAACCCACATGATGAAGGAAGAAGACAACACATCTGAAGGTCACATGATAAAAGAGGAGGACAGTGCATCTGAAGCATCTCTCAACATTATTGCATAGTGACGTAAGCACTTAGGTCATAAAGCACTAACAATGTAGCTGGTGCAAGATAACAAACAATGACGTAAGCAATGACGTCATAAGAAGGGTAAGGATGAGAATTGTCCATCAAACCCAACTATTATAAATAGGTTGCTCAGGCAATTGTAGAGCATCAGACAATAGAAAGCAGAAGGCTAGGAGTACTCATATGCTAGGAGAGGTAGGAGGAAGCTGCCAAGGCGATTCTATAGTTTGAGGAAGAATTCCCTTAGGGAAAAATAATTCTAAACTCCCCTCTGGAGTTAGTATCTACAATCTCCCCTCTGGAGATAAAAACACCTTATGTAAAATATACTAAATAAAGGAAGTTTTTCTCCAGAAAGGTACATCTTCATCTTAGTCTTTAAATTATGAATTATTTAGAAAGTTTAGAATTAACAGAAGAATCTGATTATTATAGATTAACTGCTTTATTAGATAATGAAAAACAGGCTGTTCTAAAAATAGAATTAAATCTCAAATCAAATGAAAACTTTAATAAACAAAATCTCTTAAAAGAAGTTTTTAATAGAAAAAATATAATATACTATGGAAAAATTCAACTTAAAGCCCCTATAAAGATAAAATCCGCCAATGGAGAACTAGAAATAGCTTTGATAAATGATGAAGAATTGAGTAAACAGATTGAGAAAATTAAGGATCAACAAAAAAGATCTAAAATTGGATGGATTCATATTAGTACTATACAAGTCTTAATCAAATCTACATATATGAAAGGAATTAATTCACCAATAAGCTTAGCAATATGTGACAAAAGAATTACTGATGACCCAATAGATCAAATAATCGGAATTGTTCATGGAAACTTGGCAAACGTAAATGTTACGTCGATGAATTATTTCAAAAAATTGTAAAAACAAAAATACCAAAATATAAAGCTATTGAAAACCCAGTTCTATTATTAAAAGAACCATCAGGAAAATTAGTTTCATCGAATTTTCAAATAAGAGAATCTAAAATTAATAGCCCTTTAAGTTTATCTAAGTTAAAAATTAAAGAAGAAAATTCTGAAATAAAGGAATTAACAAAAAAGGTCGAAAAATTAAATGAAACTCTAAACACTAAATTATGACAATAAATAAAGAAGAAATATATGTAACTTATCAAGACAAGAAACAAGAGCTCTTTGAAAGAGAAAATCGTTTGAATTATTTACAGTTTTCTGAAATAAATCAAAGAGCATTTGAAGCTCTAAAAATGATCTATGACAAGTTAAAAAGAGAAGTTGAAGAGCTAGAAAAATTAATAGAATCTTTAGAAAATAGTGATGAATCGATGATAGAGTTTGCAGAAATTATAAAATAAATAATGAAGCATAAAAAGATTGAAAAACCAGAAAATAAAATAAAAAGAAAAAGGGCGAAAAAATTAAAAAGTAAAATAAAAGAGTATAAAAGGGAATTAAATAACCTTCAGATCGAAATTGATGACCTTATAATAAAAATGATAGAAATAAGAATAAATATAAACAAGTTGGAATTAAACTTAAAAAATTTATAAATGCCTGGAAAACCATATTATGACTTAAAAGAATTAAAGCTGTTGAAAGAAAAAATAGAGAATGAAGTTGAAAAATTAAGAAGGTATTTAGAAACAACAGAAAGTGTAGAAATAAAAGAAGTTTTTGAGGATTTGAGAAATTATATTAAAGAAAAAGACAAACAGATAAAAGATTTTATATACAAAGAATATTATAAACTAAAACAAGATTGAAAACTATAAAAATAAAATCAGAATATACATCAAGGACTAATAAAAAAATTGGTATCATATAGTAGAAATGGTTGCAAATCAAAATTGGTATCAGAGCCAAATTAACGATTAAGGGTAACACTTTCTCTTTAAGCAACACTTTTAGTGATACGCTTTTAAATCAATAACAACCACAAAATAAAAACGTCTTTACGTAAAGATGAAAATGGCATCTTTACCGTAGCATTCCCTTACTAAGAAAACAACTCATTTCACCTAACACCCACTTTCCTCTTTTCTTTTTTCACTTTTTTTTTTATTTTTTAAATAAAGTATTATTTTTATTCTTGATGTTTGCAAATAATTTAAAAAATGTCCCTAAATTTTAATCTGTGTCAATTTTATTTCTTAAGTTTTTGAATAGCACCAATTCTATCCTTAACTCCTATTAATATTAAAATTGGCCTGACAATCTGACTTTCTCTCGTGGTCTATAATGGTTGATTAGGATAAAAAATATTTTTATTTTATGTTTTTTTTTTGTTTTAAAAGATAGAGTATATACAGCAACAACAATAACAAAGTCTTATCCCATTAGGTGGGGTCGGCTACATGAATCAAACGACACCATTGAACTCTGTCATATATCATGTCTACAGAGAGATCGTTTACATGTAGATCTCATTTGACCACCTCATGGATGATCTTTTTAGGTCTTCCTCTACCTTTCACCCCTTGTTCATCTTCCATCTCATCCACCCTCCTGATTGGATGTTCTGTTGGTCTTCTTCTCACATGTCTAAACCACCTGAGACGCAATTCTACCATCTTTTCCACAATGGGTGCTACTCCAACTCTCTCCCTTATATCTTCGTTCCTTATTTTATCCAATCGCGTATGATCACTCATCCATCTTAATATTTTCATCTCTGCCACACTTAACTTATGTTCGTGCTCTCCTTTAGCCGCCCAAACACTCCGTACCATAAAGCATAGCCGATCTTATAGTAGTACGATAGAATTTACCTTTAAGTTTTAAAGGTATTTTTTGTCGCATATAAAACCAGATGCACTCTACCATTTTGACCAACCTGCTTGGATCCTATAATTTACATTCTGTTCAATCTTTCTATTATCCTGTATGATACACCCAAGATACTTAAAACTTTTAACTTTTTGTAAGATGTTTTCTCCAATCTTCACCTCTATATTAGGGTTTTTCCTTCTCAAACCGAACTTACATTCCATATATTCTGTCTTACTACGGCTTATGCGCAGACCATACACTTCTAGAGCTTCTCTCCATAAGTCCAACTTGTTATTTAGCTCTTTTCTTGACTCTCCTATAAGGACGATATCATCGGCAAAAAGCATGCACCATGGCACAGGCTCTTGGATGTGCTCTGTGAGTACTTCCAAGATTAATGTGAAAAGATATGGACTTAAGGATGATCCTTGGTGTAATCCTATACCAATAAAAAATTCATCTGTCACACTAGTAGCACTGTTAGATTATTAATTAATAAGTAAAGTATATATAAAGAAAAAGTATGAGGAGCCAATGAGATATTTATACAATATGTACAATGGAGGTTTAGGGAGTATTAGAGATATAACCATTAGTGTTACCTTTTCCCATCAGTTGAAGCTTTTGAGATGAGTGGTATCATGTCATGGTATTAGAGCTCTAGATCCGAAAAGTCAAGAGTTCGGTTCTTGGTGAACTCAAAAATCAGTTTAAACTTTTGGGAAGATGTTTATTATCCTTATTACTCAGATGGTTATTCTAGATAGTATGGAGGATGTTCATTTTGTAACTCAATAGCCCATTGTACACATTATACAATTGATTTTGGGGTTCACCAAAGATCGAATTCTTGACCTTTCAGATCGAGAGCTCTAATACCATGTCATGATACCACTCATCCCAAAAATTTAGCTGATGGCAAAAAGTAACACTAATAGTTATATCTGTAATACTCCCTAATCCTCTATTGTACACATTATACAAATATTCTATTGGCTCCTCATACTTTCCCAATTTACAATAATACTTTTAAATGTTATTCAATGCTTGAGTAATAATATGGAACAATTTATAATGACATATTAAAATTAAATCTTTTAGATATATTAGAGCTAGAAACTATGATCTATTATATATTAGTTTCTTTCAGATATGCAATAAGAATATTCGTTAAGCTCGAATGGTATATATATATTTTTCTTTCAGATATGCAATAAGATATATGTTTTTGTAAATTGAAAACTTAAGTGTGTTTTTCTAACCGAGTTATATATATATAATCGATAGAATAATTGATGCCAAATTGTTAATTTTTTTTTTTTAGGGAAAAACAATGAAACTATGAAAGAGTGGCTAATTGGCTCACCGTAGTAGTAGTGGGACCGGTAGTGATAAAAGAATGGTTGAGTATTGGCCATTGAATAATGGGAGGGTGGGAATCCAGGTAATTATTAGTAGTTCGTCTTTTAATCTTTGGCTATTCTAATTCAATGCAATGCTATGCTGTCTCAAATTGACAGCTCCCTTCGGCATGCGTTTCATTGTATCTGGTCAATAATATTCATTCTCATCCAATCCTTAATGAACTTCCATTCGGTCATTTTCTTTTGATGTTTGATGCTACTCATCATATAATGTTGCATGCATGTGGGGGTAACCACATGCTTTTTCTCAGCTTCAACATGATTTTATGGTTTTTATAATTTTTTTCATTCTGTATTCTTTTGATACGAATTTATATCAAAAATAGAGAGAATTAAAA
>NC_029794.2:107381417-107409118 GCF_000816755.2 Arachis ipaensis | reverse complement strand
TTACAAGTAATAATAAAAAATATATCAACAATTTTAAAATAATATTTTTTATGTTACTGCTAAAAACAATTTTAACCACCAGGATCCCATTGTTTAAAAAATAAACCTAATAATTGATTAAAATAATATTTTTTAAAAATTAACACAATAATGAGCAAAATGTGAATTTGGGCTGAAAGGCCCAACCAAAAAAAGGCCACTTTAAAATTAGGGTCCTCTTCTTCTGTCCACCACTCTTCAGAATTGCAATGCTTTTCCTCTTCTCTGCAGCATCCCCAGTGTTATTGCTAAAAACAATTTTAACCACCAGGATCCCATTGTTTAAAAAATAAACCTAATAATTGATTAAAATAATATTTTTTAAAAATTAACACAATAATGAGCAAAATGTGAATTTGGGCTGAAAGGCCCAACCAAAAAAGGCCACTTTAAAATTAGGGTCCTCTTCTTCTGTCCACCACTCTTCAGAATTGCAACGCTTTTCCTCTTCTCTGCAGCATCCCCAGTGGCTCATCCCTTCCCTGCCCTGGGTTTCACTGTTGTCAGGAGAACCACCGGGGCCGCCCGTGCCTCTTCCCCTTCCATCACCGCCTCGCGCTTTGTTCTTTCTCCTTCCTTGCGCGCCACCCACCGCGGAATGAGCCAACAATCGCGTGTGCCGTCATTGCTGGGGAACTCGAGGCTTGGCACCTCTGCATCACGATCCTAGGAAAATGATGCCGCCCTGAGCGGTGGTGGCCTAGCCACTATTGGCAAAGAACGGTGGAGCCAACATCTGCGAAGAGCTCGTGGTTCTCCTTCGCGTGGCACAACAACGCCGTTGCGAAGCACCCCCTCCTCCTCTGCCGTGCCAACGTCGCATAATCGCCTCCGAGATCGGACGCCCTCATCCCTCTCTGTTGCTGCCGAGTCGCCTTCGACGCAGCTGGGAACTCCGCCATGCTGCCTCTCCTCGTCATTCGTGACTATCGTCCATTGGTCTGGCGGCTTCGGTGGTGTAACTCGCCGCCATTCCTCCCCTCCTTCATTGCGACCTGTCTCAAATCTTCGCTGTGTGCCAACACAGATTCGAACCACCGTCGATTATTTCCGGTCCACACAATATTGCTACCACCAGGTTTGTGTTTAAGTTCTTCACCGTTCTTGTTCGTAAGTTTTGGAACTGCACGATAATCATTTGCCACTGAAATTGTCGGATCTGCTGTGGTTGGAATACCTGGAATTGAGTTTTCAAATGTGTGTTCTGCTGGTTGACATTCTACTTGAATTGCAAGTTCTGTTGATACTTCAGGTAGAAATTCAAAATTGAAATCGAATTCTTCTTTTTCTGCATCTATCATATTTGAATTTTGGCATGAATTTTGTCGTTGTTGCTGAAATTGTGTTACTGCTTCTTTGTAATTACAAATTGACACTGATGAGTACTGAATTATTGCTTGATCTGGAGTTTCTGTTGACTTTGCTTGTTGTGGTTGAAACTCAAACTTGAAATCTGATGATGATTCTTCTGCTTCTGTGTGTTCTGCATTATTGTCGAACTCTGGAATATTTGTTTCTGCATTCTCGAATGCTTCATCTTCATATTCAGAATTCAAATTTTGTAATTGTAGATCTGTGATTAATAACTTTTCTTCTTCCAAATTTGCTGAATTGTTGCTGAATAATTAAAAACCTACCTCTGAAATAGCTTGAATGCTTAGATTTTGATTGTCTCTTGATGAATTTGGTCTTGATTTGGCTTGAATCTGGGAGAATAGTTGCTGTTGGATTTGTTGATTATCGTTTAAGGTTGTACAAATTTTGGCACAAGTTGCTTTAATTTCTTCATGTATTTTATTCCGTTTTTGATAATTTGAATTCAAGCATTGTAAATTAGTTTAAATCTGATTCCAAATCAAGTCCAGTGAATCTCCATGGAAATGTGGCATGCATGGTGTTCAATGAAAGCACTATTTGATACGAATTTATATCAAGAATAGAGAGAATTAGAGATAATCAGAGAGAATAGAAGAGAAATCCCTAGAATTAGGACCAGAAAGAGAAAGTAGAATTTTCAATTACATCATGCATATTCCACATTATTACATCATATTTCTATTTATAATATAATTCTCTAATTGGACTAACTCAATACTAATCCTATCATCTTTCTTCATGCACTGACTATATTCTTTTAAGTTGTATCATCAATATGTATGTTCTTGTGTTATATTCTTTAATTTCCCAGAAGCCTAATAAAATTTCTTCTTTTTTCATTCTTTTATGAAGCCTCGCAATAAAATTCTATTTCCACACATACAATTATTTGGGACTGCAAAAATAAAAGTAAAATATAATTTAATGTAATTTTGTCAAATGTATTGAAGTAATATTAGTAGAGTAGATCGGTTATATAATTTCTAAATTATGCACTAGATCTTGAATAAGCATTCATTTAAACCATTTATAGTTCTTTTTTTTAGTTAGTTACTGTTTCGAGGGTTACCTGAAACGGTGATTTGGGCATGAACGTGAGGTCCAGGTCCCCTAGTATGGTAGCACCCGACCTGATGTACCGAGATGCCGCCAGTCCAAATTCCTCGTGAGGAGGTGGGGGTGGTACTTGCAAGAGACTCCGATGCTTAAGTTAGCAAAGGCTTTGAGCAGGTTTTTGTAGAATAGAACGTGAGTTATACTTGGGGGTTCCAGTGTATTTATAGTAGAATAAATAACCACCTTTGATGGAGTAGTTCTATCTTCTCTGATAGATAAGCATTCCCTTTATATTGGGAGTTTGTTGAGATCTACCTTCTAGATGAGGTAGAGATAATAGGAGAGATTCAAGGAGGCAGTTACCTGTTAGGTCGAGTATAGTTGACCTCTTGGTTGTTGTCCGACCTCTTTAAAGAGGTCGGACTTGTCATCAATTCCACCTTTATTGGTGGGCCTTTTTGCATTATTGGGCTTGTCTTTCATTCTGTTGGGTCAGGGTATGAATAGTGCCCCTGTTCGAGTCTCGTACCTTTTATAGGTCGGGCTCAAGCATTTTGTGGATCCTTTAGTGGATGTTGGGTTTTGACCTTGTCGGTATTACTCAACTTCTTTTGAATTTTTGAACGTTGGTGGAGCTTTAATGACTGTCAAACTCTGTGCAGCAGTTGCTCCTGGGGATTTGTGTATGCTTAAAGAGGAGTAGAAGAGCTGTTTGGCTTTATTGTTTCTTATAAAAAGAGCTTTTCGGCATCTTTTTCTTCTTTTCCCTATTTCTAAAGAGCTGTTTCATTTATTCCTTTCATAAAGAATTTCTTTGTGCTTTTTGATCTTTTCTGCCGCTTCCAAGACTTTTTCATCTTGGTTTCTAACGAGTTTCGCTTTTGGCGCGAGGATTGTTTGGCTTTGTGCTGCTCACAAGCGTGTTCCTCTTTTTCTTAGTCTTCTTTGAGGTTGGTTCTCGTTTTCTCTTTCTCGTTGTGTTTTTCTTTTTGCTATTTTGGAGGAAATTTTGTGGAGCATTTTCAGAAGAGAAAACGTTTGTTGTCAAAAAATTTGAAAGAGTTTCTTCTTTTCTTGAAAGAAAGAGTTTCTTATTTTCTTGAAAGAATCTTTCTTGGCACTAGCATAACTGTTATCTTTTATGTGTTGTACTGCCCCTAATGATGCCTTTTTGATGTAATGTTGTGTCGAAGAGGCGCCATTTAGTTTGTTTGTGTAGACATATTTTGAATAGAATGGCCTTTTCTTCAATTTGGTTGTTTTACCCGACCTCTGTGGAATGATGTCTGATTTATTTGGTAACTGTCTTCTTTTATCTCTTGCATTTGTAGGTGTAGCCTTTATGTCTTGCCGTGTTATTAAAAATATGTCGACCAAAGTTTTTCCTAATCTTCATGCTTGGGTAGATACTTGATGTGAGAATTTTTGTTGGTCTAGAATTTCTCAATAGAAAAGAACTTCGTTGTAAGCATAGTCCCAAACCAACTAATAATTCTCAATCAAAGTTTAATTTTGTTGTCACAAGTACAAACCCCAATAAAAACCGAGAGTATTTAAACCTCGGGTCATCTCTCAAGGAATTGCAATGAAGTGCTCAATTATTGGCTATGAAGAAACAAAGGGGTTTTGATGGCAATTGACAAGAAAAGTAAATAACAAGAAAGTAAATGACAATTAACTAATAAAAAAAAGAAAAGAACTCTTGGTTAAGGCATAGAAATTGAGATCGACATCTTTGTCTACAAACCATATATTGACAATTATGAGGGACCAATCCCATCAAGTCTACTTCTATGATTGAAGTATGTCAAATAGGCTTGATCAATATCAACCCATAAGTCCCAACCTAGCTACTAATTAACTTAGTAGTGAGTTAGTGTTAATGGTTATCAAATTAACCAACAAGGGTTCCCAAATCACCAATTCAATTAGACCCAATGACTCAAGGTCATTCAATTTCCTTAGCCTAGGCCAAGAGTATAGAAAACCACTCCATAACTAGTGAAAACATTTTATCAAACACCTAGAGTGCAATAAAAGTAAACATCATAAAATGTAGAAATTAATGAAAACTATAACTAACACAGACAAGAAATCAACAATAGCAACTAAGATAAACACAAAAAGACATGGAAACATAAAATTGCATTAAAAGAGAATTGAAATTGACAAGAGAGTTCATAAACTAAATCGACAAAATAAGAAAATTAACAAGAAAAACTAAGAAGATTAAAACAATAGAACAAGGGAATGTAAAGGGAATTGAACTAAAACAAGAATTAAAATTTGGATCTAAGAAAGATTGACCTAAACTACCCTAAATTCTAGAGAGAAGAGAGAGATTCTCTCTCTAGAATTCTAACCTAAAACATGATAAAAACTAAAGTATGACTACTTGGTTCATTCTCCTTCAATCCTTGGGTTCAATAGCATCAGAATGGAGTTGGATTTTGGTCTCCTTTAGCTCAGAAATCGCCCCCAGCATATTGCCTTTAATGAGGTCACGTGACCAGTGTCTCACGTACACGTGGGTGACGCGTGCGCGTCGCTTGGCAAAATTCCTTCTCACGTGTACGTGTGGATGATGCGTGCGCGTGGCCTTGTGTAACACCCTAACTACCAAAGCTCACACTTCCGGCTGCGCGACTCTGATAGCTCGGACATTACGACGACACTTATACTATTTAATACTAAAATATGAGCCTGTTTAAAACTTTAAACTGCAATACCGCTCCCAAAGATACTTACGTTCGATAACGTACATCCATAAATACCATACAACTTACAACAACTCATAAAGAGTACATCCATATATATACACATATATATATAAATAATATTACAAGCATTAGACAATACAATTCCTATCCCTCTTACAAAATATCTCAAGATAAAGGCGAGGGTACAATAAACCATAATCTAAAGCAATACAGAGCATTTCAACAACTAAATAAACTCTTCGTGACTTCTGCGCCATATCCTGAAAGGGAAAAAATGTAGGGGGGGTGAGAACATCATCCTTGAAAGGGTTCTCAGTAGAGGGTTTTTGGGAATTACTGTAATAGGATACGTGAAGATAAACCGTACTAGTGATTAATAACCGTCTTATGCCTCTTTTCAAAAACAACGGTTTACAATAAAAGTAAAGTCGGAAATCTTTTCTGAAAGAGGAACCATTCAATTCTCAAAAACTCAAAAGCCTTTCAAAACGGTTTACCTATGAGGAACCAAAATAGCCTTTCATATTTTATTCCAAACCAGAAACACAAAACTGAAATGAACCATCAGTTATCTCATTCCAACCACGGCCCTAAGCCCAAACAATCCAACAACAACCAATCACCACAGTCCAACAGAATCCCAGTAGCAAACACAAATAGGGAGATGCAAGCACAAATAAGCAGTTATTGCAAGTAGAACAGTTAGCAATTAATCACATAGGCAAACCAAGTATAATATGCACACCCAAACAATGTCACATAAATGCATATGATGCATGCCTATCCCTAGTGGCTGATGATATCATCTGTCGGTTATCAAGCCAACCCGACGTGTCCGGTAGCTAACCCGGGCACAGTCTCTCTGTTGCGCATTAATATCATTAGAGGGAATATGTGCCCTGTCACCATTAGAGGGTATCTACGCCCTGTCGCCATTAGAGGGTATCTGCGCCCTGTCGCCATTAGAGGGTATCGGTGCCCTGTCACCCTTACAACCAGAGAGAAAACACAAGCATACTTACATTCAACATTTTCCATCATTATTCATTTATCATATTTGTTCATTTATCATATATGCATTTATACTCAGCCATAATCCATAATGGCCTTGCCGTAACCCGGCAATAACTCAGCCATCCGGCTCACAGTTCAAGCCAGAACTAGCCATTATTCATAATCATACACAGCCATCCCGGCTCTCAACAAAACAGCACTTCCACATTCAAAATCATCAAATTCATGAAATCGGCATTTAAGCCATAAATCATTTCCTCAATTCATTTCACTTTGAAATCAAATTTCAACTCTTTTCAGCCTTGGCTTTAAAGGTCTCATTTCTCAAATCATCTCAGGCTCATAAGCCACTTTTACTCAAGGTAAATTCCCCTTTTTAAAAACAATGCCACTCTCAGCACCCTCTTTCCCATTCTTTTTCAACAGCTCAAAACCAGAAATAAATTCAAAGCAAGTTAAATCCAACAGTCGCCTCAGTGGGATATCTCAAGAAAACCATTTCAAAGTCAACTCAATATCAACTGATTTAACTCGTTTCCAAAGCTTTAAAGAAACGGTTCAGTAACAAATCATTTGTCCAAGATCAAGTCAATTAAAGTAAACCAGGCTGAATTCAAAAGTGCATTCGACTTTTCACATCATCAAATAATTGACTCAAATCAAATCAATCCTCAACGGATTAAACTCAGATTTCAAATCTTTAAAGAATCACTTCAAAACATTATATTTCACAAAGCTGCACAACAATTCAGCCAAACAAACATCCATAATCATTCGACTCAATCAAATAATACATAAGGCAGATACAATCACTAAATACACCATATCTCACATCAGTATCCATATGTAATAATTTCAATAATAAACTATAGTTTTCGGAAAGCGCCCCTACCTCAAAACACAATTCCATAACCCAAACACCTCACAGAGTCCTTTCCGCCTCAACCCGAATTGACGGCAACCAAAACCTCAGCTCCAAGCCACTTTCGCAACAGTCTCAACAACTCTAATCGCAACATACAACAACCGAAACTCAATCTTATAGCAATTAACGCCATAAACCTCAGTGTGAGATTACAGAACAGTAACGAAAGGGCTTTCAAATCAAAACGCTTACCGAACCGAAGAAGGAACGGCTGAACCGAAACAGCGGCAGTCTCCGAGCCGGTTCAGCGGCAACTCAGCAGCCACCTCAAGCGGCAGTGGTGACAAATTCCGATAACGACAACTAGAACCAACACGCAGTGACTATAATATCCTCGGAATTCAAAAAGGACAAAAACCACAATTAAAACCCTTACCGGCAAACTTTTCCGGTGACGGCAGCAGGATCTCAAGTGGCAGAAACTCAGCCTGGAGCTCCGACGGTGATCCCGGAAACCACATAACCACCCCCGGTGGTCAGAAACACAGAGGCGCAGCTTACCCCTCCGACAGCGACACCTACGGCGGCCTGAACCCTTTTCCGGCGGCGGTGAGACCTCTAACAGCGCCGACGCGGCTCACTCTGCTCCATAGCACAACGGCACCTGGCCCTTCCCCCACCACGAGCTCTCTGCCTCTCGCTATCCTTCGTGGCGGCTCTGGTGGCCGTTCCTGACGGCGATGGCAGTAGGGGTGGCAAAACAAACCACCATCGCGCCTCATCCTCCCTGCAACCTTCTTCTCTCTCCTCGAAGCTCGACGGCGGCATCAATCCGAGGCGACGGCGATAGCACACGGCGGCGCAGCTCTGTGCGGTGGGTCGCGCTCCTCCTCGCGTGACAGAGGCGCAACTGCTGGCTCCAGGAACGGGACGAAGACGCGGTGACCCCGACGGCGACTGGGCGCAGCCCGCGGCTCCATGGGTGGCGGCGATGCCGTGAGCTCCCCTTCTTCTCTCCTCTGCCGCGTGGCTTCTTCCCCGTTGCTCGGTTCTGGTCCTCGTGATGGCGGTGAGCGGCGAGCAGCTCGGCGGTGACGGTGAGGCCCGCCGGCGCCAGCCCGCGCCTCTCTTCCTCCCCTGCTTCCCTCTGCGTTCCCTGTTTCCTCCTGGCCCTTTTCTCTCTTTTGTTTCTTCTGGTAGCAGCTGTTGCTGTTGTAGTGTTAGGTGCGTGTGTGTGTTGGGTTCAGGGGAACCAGGTAACCGGGTAGGGTTTTTCAGGGTTAGGGTTCATTTTCAAAAATTAGGGTTAAGGGCATTTTAGTAATTTTACTTAAAAATAAGGATAATATAATAATTAGAAATAAATTCTAATCCAACAATAATAATGTATAAAAATACTATTTACTCATCAATCTCACACTTTATTTTCAATGAAATGTCCAAATCAAAATAATTAGAAATAATATAATTAAACCCTTTATTTTCCAAAGTAACAGTATTAATATTTAAAATATTAATTATTTAATCCGAATCATATAAAAATCCTTATTATTTCACAACTACCAACTATATGATTTAAATATAGAAAATAATCTAATAATTATAAAATTGGATAATAACCATAACTTATCTCAAATTCAATAAATCAAAACTTGCCTTAATCATCTTTAATAAAATGATTTCCAAAATTAAGGCTATAAATAACTATATGATTTGAGACTTGATCATAATAAGACTTTTCAAAAGTTCTGGGTCTTACACCTTGAATCCACCAAATCCTCATTTCTTCATGAATTCTCCACTTTGCATGCTTTTTCTTCACTTCTTTGATCCAATCCTTGCATTATGACCCTGAAATCACTCAAAAAACATATCAAGGCATCGAATGGAATTAAAGTGAATTAAAATTAGAAATTTAAAGGCCTAAAAAGCATATTTTTAACTCTTAAGCACAAATTACAGAGAATTACAAAACCATGCTATTTTATTAAATAAATGCGAGATAAGTTGATAAAATTCCCTAAATTCAACACAAGATAAACCACAAAATTGGGGTTTATCAAACCTCCCCACACTTAAACTAAGCATGTCCTCATGCTAAACCAAGAAAGACAAGAAATGGGGTATGAACATTTATTCGATGCAAATAAACTATATGCACCTATCTACATGCATGCAACTAAATGCAAAATGCTTCTACCTACTTGGTTAAAAGTAAATCAAATTCCAAGAACACATATGAACATATAGGGCTAACATAGATGATGATTCATGAATTTCACTAATTCAAATATCAAAATGAAGCATAAATAAACTTGCAAGAAGAAAGCTCGTGAAAGCAGGGAACAAGGAATTGAACATCGAACCCTCACCGGAAGTGTATCCGCTCTAGTCGCTCAAGTGTATAGGGTTGATTCACTCAATTCTCCTCTAATCATTCTTTCCAAGATTTGTTTTTCATCTAACAATCAACAATTATTCAATACATGCATACATTTATCATGAGGACTTATCCATAGGTTGTAATGGAGCAAGGGTCAAGGTAAGGATATATATGGCCAAGTGAGTTTGAAATTTGAATCCTTGATTAACCTAAGCTCTCACCTAACACATATAACAACCTATACAATTCTAATACAATACTTAGCTACTCATTCTTCACTTTTTTATACACTCATGCATTCTCTTCAATTCACATTCCATATGCATTGTTATTATTAAACTTTACCTTGGGGCATTTTGTCCCCTTTTTATTGCTTTTCTTTTTTTTTCTTTTTCTATTATTTTTTTCTTTTATTTATTTATTTATTTATTTATTTATTTATTTATTTATTTATTTATTTTTATTTTTATTTATTTTTATTTTATTTTTCTCATCATTTTTTTTCTTTTCAAACTAAAATATATACAAGAGCATCAATGCATATGGTTTAAACATTCAACGCATGAGTGTGTATCCGATTCCCAAGATCTTCAACAAAAATACAAAAACACACTTTTATCCCGACCAATAATTTCCCAAATTTTACACACTTGAATGTTAGACACTCTCACTAGCCTAAGCTAATCAAAGATCTAAATAAGGGACATTTATTGTTTTTCACTTAGGGGTAACGATGTGCTACATTAAAGAACAAAAGGGAATTTAACATAGGCTCAAAATTTGCTAACAATGGTAAATAAAAGTTAAGGCTATTTGGTAAGTGAGCTATTGAAATGATGGCCTCAATCATATAAATGCATTCATACACAAAATAATGGACACAAAGAATCAAACAAATCAAAGATTACAATCATAGAAGGAGAATAATATACACAAGAATGAAAATAGTAGTTATATGATGTAACCACACAATTAGGCTCAAAACTCACATGCTTATATGTTCTCAGCTCAAAAAACATGTTCCATAATTAATTCCTTTAAGCAAGTTCAACAATTTTTTTTAATTCAAATTGGTAGGGTGCCCTAAAAAAGTTTTTTTGGAAAAGAAATCATCACTTCAACCAAGTAGTCCTAATAAGAAAGAAGTGGTAAAATATGTGCAAACTCTAACTATCATGCAATGCAACGACTAGCTAACAAAAAGATTAAGAATTGGTGTTGGAAAAGGAAGTGGATACCCACGGAAGTCGGTCCTCGACCTCCCCACACTTAAAGATTGCACTGTCCTCGGTGCATGAAAAGAAGAGCAAGGTGGATGGGTTGCTACAACTGATGAGCTCCTTCAAAAGGTTGTGCGGAAGGACTTGCTTGTTGTCCCATTTCGAAGCTTTCCCTTTCCCCTCTTGGTGGCAAGCCTGAAAGGAGAGAAAAAGAAAGACGATTAAGCCCACAAACGAAGACATCAAAACAAATAGAATATAGGTAGGGGCTAATGCCAAATAAGAGTGGGATTCTCGACTACATAGTAGCTACAACATGTAAGTGAGAAAACAATATGAGCTAAGGCATATCAACTAATACTTGATGCAAGAGTAAAGTCAAAGCATAAGTAAATGACATGAAGAGAACTTGGAGAATAAAGTTCAAACAAGAATTGACACAAACAAGATTAATGATAAGCATTGGAGATTTTGGTCCCAAACTAACTCAATGATAATTAGGCACAAAAACAGACAATAATGAGTTAGAAGGGACTAAAGCACTAATCTTGCTTGTGGGGCAAAATTTGCAAATAATAAGTAAGAAAAAGTGGGTTATAAAAGACAATGCGAGTTTATATCAATGCACAAAGAATTTAAGAGTCATAAAAGATTAAGCATTGACCTAAAAATTTCATCACCCAACATTACCAAACAAGTCAAGAAGCACCAAAATGATCCAGGAAATTCTCAACAGTTGAGTAGAAAAATTCAACACCAATGTTAAAATAACAAACTTACAAAAGAAAAGAAGAACAAGCTACAAAAACAAAATTAAAATGCAATGACTAAAAGTATGCAAATGTGATGAATCCATATTTGACGATAAATTTTGGATTGATTTGAGTGGATTTCATCATATAAACCCACATTTATTCATCCAAATAGCATACTTTTGTGTTTTCTCCCTAAATTGAGCTTAATTGTGAAAATATGCTATTTTGTGCTTAATTTAATCAATTTTATTCCACTTTCATTCCATTCGATGCCTTGATGTATTTGTTGAGTGATTTCAGATTCATAAGGCCAGTATTGGATGGAAGAAGTGAAGAGAAAAGCATGCAAAGTGGAGAATTCATGGAAAAACAAGGATTTGGAGTGCTTAGAGCGACGGGCACCCGTGAAGAGGTGCATCATCAAAGGCGACGTGTACGCGTGACATGACGTGTACGCGTGGAAAGAAAACGCCAGACAACGCGTACACATGACCCATGCGTACGCGTCACAGCCAGCACGTGACCTCATTAATGCAAATCACTGGGGGAGATTTCTGGGCCTCCAGAGCCCAGTTTTGGGACTCTCTGAAGCTGATTCTTGCTATATCAAAGGAGGTTTCATTCCATGTAAAATGGGGGGGGGGAATTAGGGTTAGTTTAGCATTATGTAGGTTGTTTTCTAGAGAGAGAAGCTCCCCTTTCTCTCTAGAATTAGGGTTTCTTAGTTTTATTTCTTTGTAATTTCTCTTTCTAATTCTTGTTTTCATCTATTTTCTTCTACCTTTCTTTGTTCTATTGTCTTAATTTCATTATTTTATCTTGTTAATTTCTCATTTTGGTTATTTTGTATGTTGATGAACACTCTTGTTATTTTGATTTCCATTTAATGCAATTCATGTTTTATGTTCTTTTATTGCTTAATCAAGTTGTTATTCTTACTTTCCTTGCTTAATAGTTGTAGATTTTATTATTTCTTGTTATTTTATCATGCTTTCTTTTCATGCCCACCAAGTGTTTGATAAAATGTTTGGTTAGATTTTTGCCTAGTTTTTCACACTCTTGGTTGGGAAATTAGGTCATTGGGTGAACTTGAGTGGTGGACGTCCATTCTACATTGTGTGAGGATTGTTAATTGATTTGGTTTCCACTAACACTAAGCCTTCCATTAATAGAGTTGGTAAGGAGTTGTGGATTGAGATCAATTATGCCCTTTTGACTAATTCTCGATGTTAGAATTGACTAATTGGGATTAATTCTACACAATTACCATGTTTGTGGTCCATAACTAGGATAGGAATCCCTAATTTCCCAATTCTCGCCAAGAGTCCTTTTTAGTATTTAATTCCCTTTTTATTACTTTAATTGCTTTTCATTTATTTTCTTGCATGTTCATTTAATTACTTACAATTTACATTTCTTGCCTCTTATTATCAAAACCCCAAAATTCCCCATAGCTAACGATAGAACATTTCATTGCAACTCCTAGGGAAGACAACCCGGGAGTTAAATACTCTCGGTTTATATATTTATTTTGAATTGTGACAATTTCTAGAATTAAAATTTGATTAGGGTCAATTGTTGGTTCGGAGCTATACTTGCAACGAAAATCTATTTTGTGAAACTCCTAACCTACAATTCTCTCTACATCAAATTTTTGGCGCCATTGCCGGGGAGTTGCAATGGTGTTGTTATTGGCTATTGTTCATATTGTGAATAGTGTGAATAGCTTATTTTTGGTTGATTATGCATATGTTGCTTGCTTACGTTTGGTTATTGTGAATATGTTAATATGTGAATATGTGAATAGTTTATTTTGATTGATTGCTTGTTTTTGCTAGTTTTATGAGTTCATTTTATTTGTTCTCATTACTTTTGATTTTTATTTTCTTTTTATCTTATGAATTCTCACCCATTGCATTGTGAGTTTTGTTGCTATTGTGTATAGGAATTGGGAATTTCAATTGCTTGTTGCCTAGATGGAATGAAAGGAAATCCCAAGAAGATTTGGGTGTACAAGCTTGGGAATCTCAATTGCCTTGGAGAATACAAGCTTGGGTGAGAGCTTCTCAATAAAGTCCAACTTAAGGACTCTAAATAGAAGTGTTAGGTGGGAGACACTCCACCATGGTAACATTATTTCAACCCTTCTCTTTGTTTATAATTTGCCATAATTGCATTTTTTGTTTGATTGGTTAGCTTAGAATTAGTTTAATTTTGAGAATTATTAGGTTAATTTCTGTATGGATCATGAATTTATGGGTTTTTGAATGTTTTGGGGTTGAGCTTTTGTTGAGTTAAGGCTTGAAGCCTTAGATTTTAAAGAAAAATTTTTGGGAAAAAACAGGGCATGTGCGCGCGCACACCCTTGTGCGCACGCACACGACAACTAAATTTTCCGTCCTGTGCGTACACACACCAGTCTTTGCAGCCTTTGTTGGGAGCGCTGGCACGCCCTGTGCACATGAACCCCTGTCCAATTTTGTTCCTGTGTGAGCGCACGGACCTGTGTGCGCACGCACACATGATCCTTCACAAAAAATTTTTTTTTGCCTTTCTGTGCGTGGGCACAGGCCCGTGCGTGGGTACACGTCCATTCAAGGCCTCTGCCCATGGCGTTCGCACACGTAGTGCGAACGCACAATCTTTGAAATTTTGCTTTCCACACGTACGCGTCACTCACGTGTACGCGTCACCCTGCATTTTCCCTATTTCACGCGCACGCGTCCTTCACGCATACGCGTTGATACCCATTTTTGCAAGCACCACGCGCACGTGTCACCCATGCGTACGCGTGGGTCCCTCCCCTGTTTCACACTATTCTCTTCTACCCTTCTCTCTATATCTTCCTTTCTTTTCTCTTCACCTCTCTTCTTCCCCTTTCACCCTATTTTCTACTTGTTCTTGTTCATTTTGTTTGCGTCTCACTTTTATTTTAGTAATTACATTAGTTTTTGTTTATTTATTTGTTAATTGAATAAGTTAAAAGTGTTTGATTGATGTTGATTAGGTTGCTTCTTGCTTTCTAAAATTTTGGTTTAATTTTTTGATGAATATGTGCACTGAGAATTAAGTCTTTGTTTAATTGCCTAGATGAATTGTGAGTTTGATTCATATGTGTCGCGACCATGTGCATTAAACTATATCCTTGTTTGGCAACTTAATTATGAATTGTGCACTTTTACTTTAGTGAATTGAGTTGAATTACTTATTCACCATGATTTTAAAATTAATACAAGCACATTACAAGGCACTTGTTTGTTTTTAATGCTTCGCATTTGTTTGAGTGACTTAACTTAATCCTTATCAAGCTTATCATTTTTTGCAACAAGTACCTTTACCATGTGAGTATTTCATTATGTTTAAGGATGAACAAGTGGTTTTCTTTTCATCATGGAATTGATTATTGTTGATTGTGCCATTTTACATTCATCTTGTGCTTTCACTTGCACAATTTCAATTTCAAATATCAAATACTCAATTCACTTCAGTTGTGGTTACCTAGGTTTGCTTGTGCTTTAATCTCTTGCTTATTCTTTACTTGCAACCTAGACCACTTAATTGAGGAACACATGTTTTTCTTTTGCTTGGGTGTTTGCCGCTTTACCTGGCCAATGTGTATTTTCTAAATCGTGCACACTTAGAATACACACATTGTGTCTCATTATACCACACTCATATGACTTTTTTCTCAATTCTTGTTTTCTACAGTAACCTGAGCCCTGGTGCCCACCAGCTGAAGGTGGAGCCTCATAGTTCTTCACCCCCCGAATTGAGTGCATGCACGGTGGACCGTGCAACGTTTAAGTGTGGGAGAGGATCCGCAATTTTGGGGCGTATGATGAGCGGATAATTTATACGCTTTTTGGCATTGTTTTTAGTATGCTTTTAGTATATTTTAATTAGTTTGTATTATAATTAGACTTTACTATGAGTTTGTGTGTTTTTCTGTGATTTCAGGTATTTTCTGGCTGAAATTGAGGGACCTGAGCAAAAATCTGATTCAGAGGCTGAAAAAGGACTGCAGATGCTGTTGGATTCTGACCTCCCTGCACTCAAAGTGGATTTTCTGGAGCTACAGAAGCCCAATTGGCACGCTCTCAATTGCGTTGGAAAGTAGACATCCTAGGCTTTCCAGCAATATATAATAATCCATACTTTGCTCGAGATTTGATGGCCCAAACAGGCGTTCCAAGTCAGCTCAAGAATTCTGGCGTTTAACTCCAAAACTGGCACAAAAGCTGGAGTTAAACGCCTAAACTGGCACAAAAGCTGCCGTTTAACTCCAAGAAAAGTCTCTACACATGGAAGCTTCAATGCTCAGCCCAAGCACACACCAAGTGGGCCTGAAAGAAGATTTCTGCATTAATTACTGATTTCTGTAACCCTAGGCTACTAGTTCTCTATAAATAGGACCCTATACTATTGTATTTTCATCTTTGATAAGTCTTATGCTATCTTAGACACGTTTGGGGCTGGCCTCACGGCCATGCCTGGACCTTGTTCTTATGTATTCTCAACGGTGGAGTTTCTACACACCATAGATTAAGGTGTGGAGCTCTGCTGTTCTTCAGAAATTAATACAAAGTACTATTGTTTCTCTATTCAACTCAAGTC
Organism: Arachis ipaensis; assembly: GCF_000816755.2. NCBI lineage: Eukaryota > Viridiplantae > Streptophyta > Magnoliopsida > Fabales > Fabaceae > Arachis > Arachis ipaensis. The sequence continues at coordinate 107,393,075 of NC_029794.2, read as the reverse complement.
TATTTCTTCTCCAAGATATTCATTCGTTCTTCAACTTGATGAATGTGATGATCCGTGACACTTATCATCATTCTCACCTATGAACATGTGCCTGACAACCACCTCTGTTCTACTAGCAATGGCTTGAATGCATATCTCTTGGGTTTCTAATCTAAGATTGGAACCTTCGTGGTATAGGCTAGAATTATTGAAGGCCATTCCTAAGATCCGGAAAGTATAAACCTTGTCTGTGGTATTCCGAGTAGGATCTGGGAAGAGATGACTGTGACGAGCTTCAAACTCGCGAGTGTGGGGCGTGTGACAGACGCAAAAGGATCAATGGATCCTATTCCAACATGATCGAGAACCGACAGCTGATTAGCCGATGTTGTGACAGAGCATCAGGACCATTTTCACTGAGAGGACAGGATGTAGCCATTGACAACGGTGATGCCCAACATAAAGCTTGCCATGGAAAGGAGTATGAATGATTGGAAGAAGGCAATAGGAAAGCAGAGGTTCAAGGGGAACAAAGCATCTTCATACGCTTATCTGAAATCCACCAATGAATTACATAAGTATCTCTATATTTATTTTATGTTTATTTTCATCACCTTAAACTCCATAACCATTTGAATCTGCCTGATTGAGATTTACAAGATGACCATAGCTTGCTTCAAGCCGACAATCTCCGTGGGATCGACCCTTACTCACGTAAGGTTTATTACTTGGACGACCCAGTGCACTTGCTGGTTAGTTGTGCGGAATTGTGACAAAGTGTGATTCACGTTTGAGAGCACCAAGTCATTTGGCGCCATTGTTGATGATCACAATTTCGCGCACCAGCGTACATTTTCTTTTCTCAACACTTTGCACTATTTCCTAGTTTTTAGTAGTTTTGTCTTTTGTGAATATTTGTTGGTATTTCATTGCATTTTGCTTAGTTTGCTTATATGTATATATCTTAGCTTGTTATAGTTTTATAGCAATAAATATTTGTATTTGTATTTGCATGGTAGAGTAAATAAGTTTGGTAAAACAACAAAGAATTTTCAAGAAATCTCTTTTAGGGCGTTCCATTGATTAGATTTCAAAACTTATTTTGAACTTTCTTGAAGTATGCTTTTTATGGAACATAGAAAATAGCTTGAACAAAACACTTAGTGAGATTTGAGCCTTAATTGTGTGGTTGCACATCTTCAACCACAAATTTTGTTGTGTGTTATACTCTTTTATAATTGTGATCTTAGATTTGCTTGAATCTTTATGTCCTATATTTGGTGTTTTGAATGCATTTAGTATGATTGAGGCCGTTTTTGAATTGAACTCACTTAACCCATATGGTCAACCCTTACATCTACCTTTGTAACCAATTTTGAGCCTTTTAATTCCTCTTTTGTTCTAATATTAAGCACATCTTTTGCCCTAAGTGAAAAATCATTAATGTCCATGTATTGTATCTTTGATTAGCTTGGGTTGAGGAGTATGTGTTATTCAAATGTGGAGAAATTTGTGGGAAACATTGGAGAAAGTTAGTTTGGGTTTTTATTGTGAAATTTTGGAAAATGGATAAACACTCATGCATCCACTACTTAAAACATATGCATCTCTTTTTGATAATAAAAGAAAAAAATTCTTGTGTACATACTTTGTTTAAAAAAAAAAAGAAAGAAGAAAAAGAAAAGAAAAGAAAAGAAATGACAATAAGAATGTAAATAAAGGATGCATATATGTTTGAATTTGAAAGAAAAAAATGCATGAGTGAATGAGAAAAAGGGAAATGAATGGGAAGTTAGGTTGTTTTTCTTTGGTGTAAATAGGTTAGTATAGGATTAGGTGGGATACTTGAGCTAATCAAAGATCCAATCTACTAGCCCACTTAACCATATTAATCCTACCCTTACCCTATCCCCATTACAATCCTCCAAAGACCTCATGATATTTGCATTCATTCATCAAGTATTTGTTGATTGTTAGATGACTTGCAAATTTTTTAGAAACATGATTAAAGGAGAATTGAGTGATTAAGCCCTAAACACTGAGCGACTAGAGTGTATACACATCCGGTGAGGGGTTCGATCACTCAATTCTATGATTCCATCTCTCATATTGTGTCTTCTTGCAAGTTTCTTGTTAGTTTTTGAAAATTTCAAATCAAATCTTTAGACATTGATCATATTGCTACATTTTCTTGCCTTGGCCCTAAGTGCCTACTTTGGATTGATTGAGATTCTCTTGTTTGTTTTTCCCAAACTCAATAGGAACCATAGTATGGATATAGATAGTATTTAGTATAGTTGCATGCATGTAGGTAGTTGCATTAAATATATTGCTTGCCCTTTTATCCTTCTCCTTTGATTGTGATTAGCATGAGGACATGCTATTATTTAAGTGTGGGGGAATTAATGAATCCATATTTGACGATAAAATTTGGATTGATTTGAGTGGATTTCATCATATAAACCTACATTTATTCATCCAAATAGCATACTTTTGTGTTTTCTCCCTAAATTGACCTTAATTGTGAAAACATGCTATTTTGTACTTAATTTAATCAATTTTATTCCAGTTTCATTCTATTCGATGCCTTGATGTATTTGTTGAGTGATTTCAGATTCATAAGGCAAGTATTGGATGGAAGAAGTGAAGAGAAAAGCATGCAAAGTGGAGAATTCAAAGAAAAACAAGGATTTAGAGTGCTTAGAGCGACGCGCACGCGTGACAGATGCGCACGCGTGAAGAGGTGCATCGTCGAAGGTGACGCATACGCGTGACATTACGCGTACGCGTGGAAAGAAAACGCCAGACGATGCGTACGCGTGACCCATGCATACGCGTCATAGCCAGCACGTGACCTTATTAATGCAAATCGTTGGGGGCGATTTCTAGGCCTCCAGAGCCCTATTTTGGGACTCTCTGAAGCTGATTCTTGCTATATCAAATGAGGCCTCATTCCATGTAAAGGGGGTGGGGATTAGAGTTAGTTTAGCATTATGTAGGTTGTTTTCTAGAGAGAGAAGCTCCCCCTTCTCTCTAGAATTAGGGTTTCTTAGTTTTATTTCTTTGTAATTTCTCTTTTTAATTCTTGTTTTCATCTATTTTCTTCTACCTTTCTTTGTTCTATTGTCTTAATTTCCTTGGTTTATCTTGTTAATTTCTCATTTTGGTTATTTTGTATGTTGATGAACACTCTTGTTATTTTGATTTTCATTTAATGCAATTCATGTTTTATGTTCTTTTATTGCTTAATCAAGTTGTTATTCTTACTTTCCTTGCTTAATAGTTGTAGATTTTATTATTTCTTGTTATTTTATGATGCTTTCTTTTCATGCCCACCAAGTGTTTGATAAAATGCTTGGTTGGATTTTTGCCTAGTTTTTCACACTCTTGGTTGGGAAATTGGGTCATTGGGTGAACTTGAGTGGTTGATGTCCATTCTACATTGTGTGAGGATTGTTAATTGATTTGGTTTCCACTAACACTAAGCCTTCCATTAATAGAGTTGGTAAGGACTTGTGGATTGAGATTAATTATGCCCTTTTGACTAATTCTCGATGTTAGAATTGACTAATTGGGATTAATTCCACACAATTACCATGTTTGTGGTCCATAACTAGGATAGAAATCCCTAATTCCCCAATTCTCGTCAAGAGTCCTTTTTAGTATTTAATTCCCTTTTTATTGCTTTAATTGCTTTTCATTTATTTTCTTGCATGTTCATTTAATTACTTGCAATTTACATTTCTTGCCTCTTATTATCAAAACCCCAAAATTTCCCATAGCCAATGATAGAACATTTCATTGCAACTCCTAGGGAAGACGACCCGTGAGTTAAATACTCTCAGTTTATATATTTGTTTTGAATTGTTACATTCTTTAGAAATTTAAATTTGATTTGAGCATTACTTGTTGGCTTGGAACTATACTTACAACGGAATTTATTTTGTGAAAAATTTTAAGCCAACGTTTTTGCTCTTTCAAAATGCAAGAAACAAAAGAAAAGAAAGAGGAAGAAAATGAGACGTGAAATTTGAAAAGAGGGTGAAAGGGAAGTGGAAAACTGTGAGTGAGAAATGATGAGAAAAGTGAGATGGGAAGATAGAAAGGGAAGAAAAGAAATGAGGGAAGGGAAGAAAGAAGAAAGAAGTAAGAAAGTAGAAGAGGAGAGAGAATAAACAGGGCAGCACGCCCTTTATTTGAATACGGGATGGTACGCGTACGCGTCAGTCATGCATACATGTGAGAGGGAGAAAAAGCGGGTGACACGTACGCGTTAGGCACGCGTACGCGTGGGAGGTAGGGAGGAGAAGGTAACGCGTAAGCGTTGGTCACGCGTGCGCTTGCAGACTTTTCGTGCCCAACGCACGATACCTGCATGGTTCCATCACAACTCTCTGGATTTTGAACCATGCAGCTGCAGTAGCAATGCGACCCGTACGCGTCGCTCACACACGCGTGGGCTAGGAAAAACTCCAAGAATTTGGTATTATTGTGAAAAGTTAGGGAATGGAGGCTTATGTTTCTGGTGTACCGAGGATGGGTTTGGTGGAGTAAGAATGAAGAATGGTATATGAATTGATAAATTGACGAACTAATGAGTTCGGAATGGAAATGTTGAATTGACAGTGGTTGAGATGAGTCAAGGACTTGGAATAAAATGATGGATCCATGCTATACTGAAAAATGTTTTTCTGAAAACCACTGTATTACTGTTTTATATTGAGATTGTTGAGACGCTATGCTCCCGGCAGGGACGGCGGTTGGATCCCTCCTGTCGAGGTAGTGACGGCGGCGTAAGGGCGGTGGTTCGTCCCGCTTGCGTTGAGATGTGAGGTCTATGGCAAGAGTATCCCGCTCGCATCCCTTCGGATCAATAGAGTGTGCAGGCACAAAATCCTGGATGGTGTTCCGAGCACCATATCTCGGGGGTTCCCAATGATGATTCCGAAGGGCGACATCTCCATGGAGATGTGTCGGGTTGGCAGTTGAACCGACAATGTGATATCACAGCCAGTAGGACAGGCATTCATCATATGCATCTTCTATTTATTTGTATGCTTTGCCGACTTGTAATTGTTTGTCTATTTGTATAACATGTCTAATTGCCTACTTGAATTACTTGATATATATGCCTATACTTGTGTTTTACTTGTATTGAACTTAATTGTGCTTTCTACTGGGATTGAGGAGGCTTGGAAGGCAGTGGCGATGGGATCGCATGGAGGATATGTTGGTGAAGGCTGTGGGACAGCGGAGAGTTGTTAGTTAGAAAATCCTTTAAGTTAGATTACCCTTTTATATTGTTATGGATCAAGTTATGCTTTATTGTTTTAGAAATGATTTGAGTTGAATCTTGTGATGGGTATAAAGTTCTAGGATTGCCTCTGGCATCCCGGGGTCTTATATCTTACATCACTGGGCACTGTTACCATACTGAGAACCTCTGGTTCTCATACCATATTTCTGTTGTATTTTTTAGATGCAGGTCGCAACCCACCTCGGTGAGTTACTTCGATGGTGACTGAGCGGAGGATCTGGACATGTTTTGGAGTCTTTTTGCTTATTTTGTATTTATCTCTCATCTTTTGTATTTTACTTTTTGCCTAGAGGCTTATTTTGAGAGAAAAACTTGTATAAGCTGTTTTTAACTTCCAAACTTCTGTATGGTCTGTATATGACTAGCCGGTTTAAACTTCGCGAGCCGTGGCTAGATTTCTTATACTATTATACTCTTATCTTTTGTTATATTATATCTATATCTTGTCCTTTAAGTTAGTAGCATCGTGAGTATGTTTTGCGCTTTTCAAATCCTGTTTTTGAGCTATATCCTTCATCGGGCTTCTAGATTATATTATTTCTTCTATATATTATATGTATGAGCTTAGAACTGTCGTAACCTTTGATTAACCTTTGCTTTACGACGCGAGGTAAGGCTTAGGGCTTTGACTTATATTCTTCATCGGGCTTCTAGAATATATATTATTTCCTTCTATATATATAAATATGTATAAGCCTTAGAACTGTCGTAACCCATGACTAACCTTTTCCTTACGGCTAGAAGTAAGGCTTAAGGTAATTAGGGTGTTACATTTAGTGTTATTAGAGCAGTTCGTCCTTGTGAACCTGAGGGATGGACCGATTGTGCTTCATTGCATACTCTGTCTGTCTTTTCTTTGATGCTATTAGGTTATCTATTTGATATATGCATAGCATGCTTGTTTGTGAGTGCCTTTTTGGAATAATTGAAGCACTAGGCTTTTGATATTGAGACTGATCACCCTGATATCGATTGTTTGATGTAGATAGGAACCCTAATGGCCAGTCGCGGATGAGGTCATACACGTTCACGAGCTGAGAGTAAAAATGCATAACCGGCCGATAACCATGCCGAATTCATGGCGGCAATGGCGAATCTTGCGAACACCATGGAAGCTAATGCTATTGTGACTCTGCAAGCTGTGCAGAGGTTAGGCCAACCGGCTGGGAGCAGAAATGGAAATGACGAAGGAAATGCGAATGATAATGTTGAAGGGAATGAAGATAACTTGGGAGGTGTTCCGATGACCTTGGTGACTTTTCTCAAGGTTCATCCACCAAGTTTTAGAGGATCAACCAACCCCACAGAGGCGGAAAATTGGTTTCAAGCCATGGAGCATGCTTTACAATCACAGCATGTTCCAAACAACCAATATGTAGAATTTTCTGCCTACCAGCTTCTAGGAGAGGCCCAACATTGGTGGCAAGGAGAATGCCGCTTGCTACAGCTTCAGAAAGTCGATGTTCCTTGGGATGTATTCCAGACGGCCTTCTACAAGAAGTACTTTCTTGAGTCTGCAAGGGAAGCGAATGAGATGGAACTTATGCAGCTGAAGTAAGGTTCTTTGTTAGTGGCTGATTATACTAGCCGATTCAAGGAGTTCTGTAGGTTCTCTAGGGTGTGTCAGGGTGCCCCAGAGACCTACGAAAGCTGGAAATGCATTAAGTACCAAAGGGATTTAAAGGACAAAATCATGACTGCTGTGGCTCCTATGGAGATTCATATTTTCTCCGATTTGGTGAACAAGGCTAGAGTTGTGGAAGAATATGCAAAGACAGTAGCTTCGTCCAAAGACACTCATGGAGGAAACACTAGTAAGGGACGTGGCAAGTACTTTCAGCCGAGGGGGAAGAATTTCAAGAGAGGAGGACATGCGCCTCAAGGACAAGGAGGCTTCAGAAAGAACACTCATGATCAGTTTCAGCGTGGCAAAGGGAGAGGAAATCAGAGTAAGACTTCTCTGGATTTAACTTGTGTGTGTTGTGGGCATTTTCATCCATATGACTCTTGTAAGATTGGTTTAGGTGGTTGCTTCAACTGTTGTTTGCCTGGTCACATTGCGAGGGATTGCACTCGAGGGAAGAACCCGAATGCAGGTCAGAGTCAGCACCAATGGCGAGTATTTTCTGTGAATGCCAAGGATGCTGCTAAGGCGGATCCGTTGATGAGAGGTTGATGAGCGAATAATTTATACGCTTTTTGGCACTGTTTTTAGTATATTTTAGTTAGTTTTTATTATATTTTTATTAGTTTTTATTTAAAATTTACTTTTCTAAAATTTACTATGAGTTTGTGTGTTTTTCTGTGATTTTAGGTATTTTCTGGCTGAAATTGAGGGACCTGAGCAAAAATCTGATTCAGAGGCTGAAAAAGGACTGCAGATGCTGTTGGATTCTGACCTCCCTGCACTCGAAGTGAATTTTCTGGAGCTACAGAAGACCAATTGGCGCGCTTTCAATTGTGTTGGAAAGTAGATATCCTGGGATTTCCAGAAATATATAATAGTCCATACTTTGCCCAAGATTTGATGGCCCAATCCGGCGTTCCAAGTCAGCTTAAGAATTCTGGCGTTTAACGCCAGAACTGGCATAAAAGCTGGAGTAAAACGCCCAAACTGGCACAAAAGCTGGCGTTTAACTCCAAGAAAAGTCTCTACACATGAAAGCTTCAATTCTCAGCCCAAGCACACACGAAGTCGGCCCCGGAAGTGGATTTTTACACTAAACACCCTAGCTTACTCATTTTCTGTAACCCTAGGTCACTAGTTTACTATAAAAACTACTTTTAGTGATTCATCCTATACCTCATGACATTCTACATGTTTCATATTGTATCTTCTACGGCATGAGTCTCTAAACCCCATTGTTGGGGGTGAGGAGCTCTGTTGTTCTTCATGAATTAATACAATTACTACTGTTTTCCATTCTATCACGCTTGCTTCTATTCTAAGATATTCATTCGCACTTCAACCAGATGAATGTGATGATCCGTGACACTCATCATCATTCTCACCTATGAACGCGTGCCTGACAACCACCTCCGTTCTACCTTAGATTGAATGCATATCTCTTAGCCTCATGATTCTGATCAGAGTCTTCGTGGTATAAGCTAGAATTATTGGCGGCCATTCTTGAGATCCAGAACGTCTAAACCTTGTCTGTGGTATTCTGAGTAGGATATGGGAAGGGATGACTATGACGAGCTTCAAACTCGCGAGTGTTGGGCGTAGTGACAGATGCAAAAGGATCAATGGATCCTATTCCGACATGATCGAGAACCGACAGATGATTAGCCGTGCGGTGACAGCGCATTTGGAACATTTTCACCGAGAGGACGGGAAGTAGCCATTGACAACGGTGATGCCCAACTTAAAGCTTGCTATGGAAGGAGCCTCGCGTGCATGAAGAAGAAGATAGTAGGAAAGTAGAGATTCAGAAGACAAAGCATCTCCAAAGCCTCAACCTGTTCTTCATTACTGCATAACAAGTATTTATTTCATGTTCTTTTACTTTTTACAATTAAATCTGAGAATTGTTAATATCCTAACTAAGAGTTACAAGATAACCATAGCTTGCTTCAAGCCGACAATCTCCGTGGGATCGACCCTTACTCACGTTAGGTATTACTTGGATGACCCAGTGCACTTGCTGGTTAGTTGTGCGGAGTTGCAAAAGTGTGATTGTAATTTTGTGCACCAAGTTTTTGGCGCCGTTGCCGGGAATTGTTCGAGTTTGGACAACTGACGGTTATTCTTGTTGCTTAGATTAGGAATATTTTATTTTTGTTAGTTTAGAGTCTTTTATTTGAGTTTAGTTTTATATTTTAAGTTTGGTGTCAATTGCATGATTTTATTTTCTTTTAACTTTTTGAAATTGCATGTCCTTAGTTCTTTCTTGATCTTTAAAAATTCTAAGTTTGGTGTCTTCTTTGTGTTTTCCTTTAAATTTTCGAAAAGTTATGTTTGATTTTCTAAAAATTTTAAGTTTAGTGTGTTTTATGCTTTTATTTACTAAAAAAAATTTTCAAAAATTTGTTCTTGGTGTTCATCTTGATCTTCAAAGTTTTCTTGGTGTTCATCTTGATATTCAAAGTTTTCTTGTTTGTTCCCTTTGTTTTGATCTAAAATTTCTAAGTTTAGTGTCATTTTGTTGTTTTTCTCTTTCCTCATTAAAATTCAAAAATAAAAAAATATCTTTTCCTTATTTTACTCATAATTTTTGAAATTTGGCATTAAAGTAGTCAAATATTTTCAAAATCATATCTTTTCTTTTTAGTTAAGTCAAAATTCCAATTTCAAAAATTGATCTTTTCAAATCTTTTCAAAAATCAAATCTTTTCAATTTCTTCAATCATATCTTTTCAATCACATCTTTATTTTTTTTAAATTGCAATCATATCTTCTCAATAATATCTTTTTCAACATAATTTTCAATCATATCTTTTTGATTGCTAATTTCAAAATCTTTTTAATTAAATTAATTAATTTAGTTTTCAATTTGCTTTTATTTTATTTTCTTTTTTTCGAAATTTTATTTTATTTTCCATTTATTTTATTTTATTTTAATTTCGGTCACTTTAATTAAATAAATAAAAATATAAATATAATTTATTTTCAATTCATATCAATTCCTTTTTCTCCCTCATGGACATAAGTGGAAATGAACAGTCCAAAAGGGGTCATATGCTAACCCCATTACAGCTACATATGGGAGTAGCATTTGTATACCTCCCATCAAAGCAAGCAGCTTTGAGCTAAATCCTCAGCTCATTATCATGGTGCAGCAAAATTGCCAGTATTTCGGTCTTCCACAGGAAGAACCTACTGAGTTTCTGGCACAATTCTTATAAATTGCTGACAAAGTTCGTGATAAAGAAGTGGATCAGGATGTCTACAGATTATTATTGTTTCCATTTGCTGTAAAAGATCAAGCTAAGAGGTGGTTAAATAACCAACCCACAGCAAGCATAAAAACATGGAGACAGTTGACAGACAAGTTCCTGAATCAATTTTACCCTCCAAAAAGGATGACAAAGCTAAGGCTGGACATCCAAGGCTTTAAACAAGAGGATCATGAATCTCTTTATAATGCCTGGGAGAGGTACAGAGGGATGCTAAGAAAATGCCCCTCTGAAATGTTTTCAGAGTGGGTACAATTAGACATCTTCTACTATGGGCTTACAAAAAGAGCTCAAATGTCCCTAGACCACTCTGCTGGTAGATCTATACACATGAGCCCTCCATAAAAGAAGAAGTTATGACAGCAACTACTGATCATAATCCTCAAGAACAGATTGTTGAACTTAATCAGCAATTACTCCTTATGACAAAACAATTAGCAGAATTTAAAGAGATACTCCAAGACACTAAAAATGCTAACAAAAATATAGAAGCACAATTGAATCAGACAAGACAACAGCTATCTAAACAGATAACAGAAGATTGCCAAGCTGTCCAACTAAGGAGTGGGAAGACATTGAATAATTCAGTTCAAGGTAGCAAAAAGTCAAGCAAGGAACAAATGACAGAGGATGATCAAACCACTGCCCAAAATCCCTCTGAGGACAGCAAGAGCCCAGAGAGGAATAATTCCGGCGTTCAAACGCCAGAAAAGGGAGAAAAGTTGGCGTTAAACGCCCATTCCTTGCCCAGTTCTGGCGTTCAAACCCCAATGAGGGATCAGACACCTGCAAGTGCTGATGGCAATCCCTCAAGGCTTCTCCAACCACCTCTGTAGGAAATAAACCTGCAGCAACCAAGGTTGAGGAATACAAAGCCAAGATGCCATATCCTCAGAAACTCCGCCAAGCGGAACAGGATAAACAATTTGCCGCTTTGCAGACTATCTCAGGACTCTTGAAATAAAGATCCCATTTGCAGAGGCACTTGAGCAAATACCCTCTTATGCTAAGTTCATGAAAGAGATCTTAAGTTATAAGAAGGATTGGAGAGAAACTGAAAAAGTGTTTCTCCTGAAGAATGCAGTGCAGTCATTCTGAAAAGCTTACCAGAAAAGCTTCAAGATCCAGGAAGCTTTATGATACCATGCACATTAGAGGGTGCTTGTACCAAGATAGCTCTATGTGACCTTGGAGCAAGTATCAACCTAATACCTGCATCCACTATCAGAAAGCTTGGGTTAACTGAAGAAGTCAAACCAACCCGGATATGTCTTCAACTTGCTGATGGCTCCATTAAATATCCATCAGGCATAATTGAGGATATGATTGTCAAGGTTGGGTCATTTGCCTTTTTCACTGACTTTGTAGTGCTGAAAATGGAGGAGCACAAGAGTGCATCTCTCATTCTAGGAAGACCTTTCCTAGCAACTGGACGAACTCTTATTGATGTACAAAAAGGGGAA
>NC_029794.2:107334198-107381396 GCF_000816755.2 Arachis ipaensis | reverse complement strand
TGGGAATTATTTATCCTATTTCTGATAGCCCCTGGGTGAGCCCTGTCCACGTTGTCCCCAAGAAGGGAGGCATGACAGTGGTTCATAATAAAAAATGAACTGGTTCCCACAAGGACAGTTACAGGGTGGCGCATGTGTATTGATTACAGAAGGCTCAATACAGCCACCGGAAAGGATCATTTTCCTTTACCATTCATAGACCAAATGCTAGAGAGACTAGCAGGTCATGACTATTACTACTTTTTGGATGGCTATTCAGGTTACAACCAAATTGCAGTAGATCCTCAGGACCAAGAGAAAACATCATTCACATGTCCATCTGGAGTATTTGCCTACAGAAGAATGCCTTTTGGTCTGTGCAATGCACCTGCAACCTTTCAGAGGTGCATACTCTCTATCTTCTCTGATATGGTAGAGAAGTTCCTGGAAGTCTTCATGGATGACTTCTCAGTATTTGGAGACTCATTCAGCTCCTGTCTTGATCATTTAGCACTTCTCCTGAAAAGGTGCTAAGAGACTAACCTGGTCTTAAACTGGGAAAAATGTCACTTTATGGTGACTGAAGGAATTGTCCTTGGGCACAAAATTTCAAGCAAGGGAATAGAGGTGGATCAAGCCAAGGTAGAAGTAATTGAAAAATTACCACCACCTGCCAATGTTAAGGCAATCAGAAGCTTTCTGGGGCATGCAGGATTCTATAGGAGGTTCATAAAGGATTTTTCAAAAATTGCAAAACCTTTGAGCAACCTGCTAGCTGCTGACACGCCATTTGTGTTTGACACAGAGTGTCTGCAGGCGTTTGAGACCCTGAAAGATAAGCTGGTCACAGCACCAGTCATCTCTGTACCAGACTGGACATTACCATTCGAACTAATGTGTGATGCCAGTGACCATGCCATTGGTGCAGTGTTGGAACAAAGGCATAACAAGCTTTTACACGTCATTTACTATGCCAGTCGTGTTCTAAATGACGCACAGAAGAATTACACAACCACAGAAAAAGAACTGCTTGTAGTGGTGTATGCCATTGACAAATTTAGATCCTATTTAGTAGGATCAAAAGTGATTGTGTACACTGACCATGCTACTCTTAAATATCTACTCACAAAGCAGGATTCAAAACCCAGGCTCATAAGATGGGTGTTGCTTCTGTAAGAGTTTGATATAGAAATAAGAGACAGAAAAGAGACAGAGAACCAGGTAGCTGATCACCTCTCCCGGATAGAACCAGTAGCTGGGGCGTGCCTCCCTTCTACTGAGATATCTGAAACCTTTTCGGATGAGTAACTTTTTGCCATTCAGGAAGCACCATGGTTTGCAGACATTGCAAATTATGAAGCTGTGAGGTTCATACCCCAGGAGTATAGTAGGGTGCAAAAGAAAAAACAAACCTCTGATGCAAAGTACTACTTATGGGATGAACCATATCTCTTTAAGAGATGTGCAGACGGGATGATCTGCAGATGCGTACCTAGAGAGGAGGCACAGAAGATCCTGTGGCATTGCCATGGATCATAGTATGGAGGACATTTCAGAAGTGAGCGCACAGCCACTAAAGTCCTCCAATGTGGCTTCTACTGGCCTACTCTCTATAGAGATGCCCGAAAGTTTGTGCATAACTGTGACAGTTGCCAAAGAGCTGGTAACTTGCCTCATGGTTACGCAATGCCTCAACAAGGGATCTTAGAGATTGAGTTGTTTGATGTATGGGGTATTGACTTCATGGGTCCTTTCCCACCATCATACTCAAACACTTACATTCTGGTGGCAGTAGACTACGTATCTAAATGGGTAGAAGCAATTGTCACACCCACTAATGATACTAAGACTGTGCTGAAGTTCCTCCAGAAACATATTTTTAGCAGATTCAGTGTTCCCAGAGTACTAATCAGTGATGGGGGCACTCATTTCTGCAATAAATAGCTTTACTCTGCTATGGTGAGATATGGAATTAGCCACAAAGTGGCAACTCCGTATCATCCACAGACAAATGGGCAGGCTGAAGTCTCTAATAGAGAGCTAAAAAGAATCCTGGAATGGACTGTAATTTCCTGTAGAAAGGATTGGGCAAAGAGCTTGGATGATGCTCTGTGGGTATACAAAACAGCATTCAAGACTCCTATAGGAACCTCTCCATACCAGCTTGTGTATGGCAAGGCCTGTCATCTGCCCGTGGAACTAGAACATAAAGCCTACTGGGTAACCAGATTCCTAAACATGGATGCTAAGTTAGCTGGTGAGAAAAGATTGCTCTAGCTAAATGAGCTAGAGGAGTTCAGACTCAATGCTTTTGAAAATGCAAAAATTTATAAGGAAAAAGCAAAAAAGTGGCATGACAAGAAATTGTCATCCAGAGTCTTTGAGCCAGGACAAAAAGTTCTGCTGTTCAAGATATTGATTCTGACAAAAAGTTCATTGTTAATGGACGGAGAATCAAACATTATCTTGAAAGCAATTTTGAGCAAGAATGCTCAAAACTGAGGCTTGAATGAAGCTCAGTAAAGGTCCAGCTAAAGACAATAAAGAAGCACTTGCTGGGAGGCAACCCAACCATTAGCAAGTTATTTGTTTTAATTAATACTTGTAGAAGTTTGATATACATTTTTTTTCAAAGGTTAATCACCAAAATTGAAGGAATTCACAGAGTTACAGAAGGATTCAGTGCAAAAAGCAGAAAAAAGGAGCTTGCTGGCAAGAAAACGCCAGTAAAGGGCATTTTGGGCGTTAAACGCCAGAATGGGTACCATTCTGGGCGTTTAACGCTAGAATTGCAGCATCCTGGGCGTTCAGAAAAACGCCCAGTGATAAAGGGGTTTCTGGTGATGCGCATAAACTTGTTATGCTACGATTTAGGAAATTGCACGATCGGCAAAATTCCTTCCGGCAAGTGCACCGGTTATCGTCGTCAAGTAAAAACTCACAATAGAGTGAGGTCGAATCCCACAAGGATTGGTTGAGTGAGCAATTCGGATTAGAAGTGTGTTCTAGTTGAGCGGAATCAAGATTTGAGATGAGAATTGCGGAATGTAAAATTGGCGGGAAAAGTAAATGACAAGAAAATTAAATGGCGGAATCTTAAATTGCATGAATTAAAGAGCAGAATGTAAATTGCTGAAATTAAAAGGGAATGGGGTGATTGCAAGAATTGAGTTGCAGAATGTAAAGAGAAAGTGGAAATCAGAAATGGGGAATTCATTGGGTTATAGGAGATATTGAGATCTCCGAATCAAAACATGTAAATCTCTTCCTCAACCAATGCATTCATTGAATTTTGCTTGGCAATCTTATATGATTGGATCCCAATCCCTTGGCTCACCAATTCTCTCTAAAAACATTACAAGAAAAGGAAAACTAGCTAAAAGTGAAAGTAAAAGTTCCAAGCGTCCTCTCTAACTTAAATTCTATCCTATTTATACACTTTCTATATTGAGCTTTAGTTGTGCTTCTTGGGCTTTGAGGCCTCTCCTTGCTTTCCTTTTGCCTTGGGTTTATGATCCATAATCTTGATGAGGCTGTTGATCCAAAATCTGTAACATTCATTGAGCCAAGCTGCCATTGGTTCTTTAGTTTTGGTAAGTGACAAGCTAAAGTTGACAAGGTAAAGCAAGAAGTGTTGTTGGAAGTGTGGTAAGGTTGTTTTCGGCAAGAGATAGTTATGCTATGATGAAGGAAAATGTGTATGAAGGAGAATTGGTGGTGTGGGACTCGTTCCCCAAGTGATTCTTTATAGTGCCCATAAGTGAAAAATGGACGGCTAGGGTGGTTTGTGAAGGGTGGCTTGATGGTAAATATATGCATTGTGGAGAAGGACGATTTGCTTTTCATTCTCTTGGAAGTATTCTGGGTGCATTAGGTTGTACATGTAGCTTTCTTTTCTTGCAGAACTTCCTTTTCCCATGTGTTAGTTTCAAAGATTTGTGAATTTTCTTTTTGACCAAGCACGTACCTCCCTTTGTCTTTTTCCTCCATTTTTGTCTTTTCTTTTGTACCTGCACAACAAACAAGTTTGCTATCATTTTTCGGTCCATGTGAATTATGAATAGTACTTGCACATGTAAATCAATGATTGTCTTTATGAGCTTATAGCCGTGACTTCTACATGTATGCACACTTATTATTTGGATACCAAACTTAGTGTTTGGTAAAGTCTCCTAATGACATGAAATCCATGTTGGTTGTCCTTAATGAGTGTGCATAATTCTAATAAATCATAGTCACCTTGGCTCTTTGATTCTAAACAAAGTTACTACCCTAAGTAATTGAAACCAAAGTATTAAAACAAGCGAGTGGTATACTTGTCAAGAATTTTGAAATCCAGAGGAACTTCTTGCTTTTCATAAACCGTGTTCAAAGAGGAACACCAAACTTAATTTTTGGTTGTGCACTAAAAATTGAATGCATTTTGAATAAAATTTGGGGTGCTTTCAGGCACACCAAACTTATTTTATATGCAATCAAAACTCTTTTCTTGCTTAACAATTCCTTTAAATACTTGATGTGTGTGGGCATTTGATGAAGAATCTCAAGAAAAGGAATATTTACATGAAGAGAGTTAAATGTCTCTAGAAACCTTGAATAGGTTTTCCTTTTTTCACCTCCTCCTAACCTTTCAGGAAATGGTGCTTTTGGTTGGTATATTTCCATCATGCCTTTTTGTAGTTCCTTGGCTTGCTCAGTTCCACCTTCCTGCTTAACTTCTTCCCCACCTTCCTTCAAGATTTCTGGTTCCTGCTCTGAGGGCCTGATTCCTTCTTCTTCTGAGACTTCCTTCAATATGGTGATGGCCTTGCATTCTTCCCATCTTACTCTCTTTTGTTCCCCTTTAGGATTCTTTTCCGTGTCACTAGGGAACACTGCAGTTGATTTGGGTGCCTGTTGAGATAGCTCTCCTACTTGAGATTCCATCCTCTTGAGTTTTTCACCATGGTTTCTTAAGGTAGTCCTCACATCATCCCTGAAGCTTTTCAATTCAATTATGTCTTGACTCATGGTTGCCATCATTTGGCATTTAACGCCAGCCAGGGTACCTGGCTGGGCGTTAAACGCCCACAATGGCCAACAATTGGGTGTTAAACGCCAGAATGGATACCATTCTGGGCATTTAACACCAGAAAGGCAGGGGGAGGAGATTTTGTTTCCAACTTCAATTTTTTTCAAATTTTCATGTTTTGACCCATAATTTTCTGCATAAACATGTTTCAAACTTTCATCATTCACCCTCAATTTTCAAAAATTCAACAATTTTCTAAATCTCTTTTCAATTTTCTTTCAAATCCTTCCCAAATCTTCTTCAAAAACTCAATTATCTTAATTTCTTTCCAAATCTTTTTCAACTCATCATATCATCTCTTATTTCTTAGATGCATAACCAAATTTTAAGATTTAACCTCTTTATATCTTTTTCAATTGAAAATCTCATCTTTTTTATATCATGATTTTATTTTCTTCCACCAATCATATCTCTATGGCATATCTCTTTCAAAATTTTCGAAATCCCTCCCCTCCTCTTATAAATACACATTCGGCCATCCCCTCCTCTCCACCATTCGAATTTGCCTCTTCTCCTCTCTCTCCCCTTTGCTTTGTTTTGCTTGAGGACAAGCAAACCTCTAAGTTTGGTGTGTTTTTCCATGATCACTGAGCTAAGACTCATCAAGATCATGGCACCTAAGGGGAAACAAACCAAATCAAGAGGCAAGAAAGAGAATACTCCAAAGAGTCTTTGGAATCAAGAGAGGTTCCTAACCAAAGAACATGCAGACCATTACCACAAAATAATGGGTCTGAGGTCAGTGATCCCGGAAGTTAAATTCAATCTGAAAGAAGATGAATATTTGGAGATCCAAGAGCAAATTCGAAACAGAGGATGGGAAATTCTAGCTAATCCTGAAACAAAGGTTGGATGAAACATGGTTCAGGAATTCTACTCAAATCTGTGGCTAACAGATAAGCAGAGAATAACTGGAACCGCCTTTCACACCTACCGAACCATGGTCAGAGGAAGACTTATTTACTTCCATCTGGACAAAATAAGAGAGGTCTTTAAATTGCCTCAACTACAAGATGATCCAGAATCCTTTAATAGGAGAATGGTGAGAGTAGATAAGGGGTTGGATCAAGTTCTAGAGGACATATACCTCCCTGGAACTAAGTGGATAACCAATTCAAAAGGTGTCCCAAACCAACTCAAGAGGGGAGATCTCAAACCAGTTGCAAGAGGCTGGCTGGACTTCATTGGGTGTTCTATATTGCCCATTAGCAACCGCTCTGAGGTCACTGTCAAAAGAGCAGTGATGATTTATTGTATTATGCTTGGAAAAGAAGTGGAGATTCATCATCTGATTTCCTGTGAGATTTACACAATTGCAAACAAGAACTCCACTGAAGCCAAACTGGCCTACCCAAGCTTAATTTCTCTGCTATGTAAAGATGCTGGGGTGAGGATGGGAGTAGATAAATTCATCCCAATCGAACACCCAATCACCAAGAAGTCAATGGAAGGACAAGTGCAAGACAACTCCATCAAAAGGAGGGCGCAGGAGTTCCTCCCAGAAATTCCTGAAATTGACTACTGGACCCGCCTAGAAGCATCTATTACCAAGATGCAAGAAGCTATGGAACAACTTAAGGAAGAACAGCAGAATCAGAACTGCATGCTCTGCAAACTGCTGAAGGAACAGGAGAAGCAGGGGCGTGAGCTACAGGAGCTGAAGCGCCAGAAGCTCTCCCTTGAAGGACCAAGCACCCCACAGATTGAGGGAGCATCCACTTCTCAAAATCAAGGTTGTTGAGTCCTAACTCTGTGATAACCTTTATTATTAAGAGTATATTTTAAGAGTCATTTATTTTTCTGCTTTCAATTTTCTGTCTTCTATTATTATGGGTCTGCTCTTATATTTATTTTTGAGTCTTATTTTTATTCCATAATCAATAAAAATTTAAAGTTTATGTCTTAAAGCTATGAATGTCCTATGAATTCATCACCTTTCTTAAATAAAAAGTGTTTTTAATTGAAAAAGAAAAAGAAATACATGAATTTTGAATTTTAAAATAGTTTAATTATTTTGATGTGGTGGCAATACTCTTGTTTTCTGAATGAATGCTTGAACAATGCATATTTTTGAATTTGTTGTTTATAAATGTTAAAATTGTTGGCTCTTGAAAGAATGATGGAAAAGAAGAAATGTTATTAATAATCTGAAAAATCATAAAATTGATTCTTGAAGCAAGAAAAAGCAGTGAATAGAAAAAAAAGAGAGAGAATGATATGCGAAAAAAAAGTGAAAAAAAAAAGCAAGCAGAAAAAGCCAATAGCCCTTTAAACCAAAAGGCAAGGGTAATAAAAAGGATCTAAGGCTTTGAGCATTAGTGGATAGGAGGGCCCACAGGAAAAAAATCATGGGCTAAGCGGCTAAACCAAGCTGTCCCTAACCATGTGCTTGTGGCGTGAAGGTGTCAAGTGAAGACTTGAGACTAAGCGGTTAAAGTCGTGGTCCAAGGCAAAAAGAGTGTGCTTAAGAGCTCTGGACACCTCTAATTGGGGACTCTAGCAAAGCTGAGTCACAATCTGAAAAGGTTCACCCAGTTATGTGTCTGTGGCATTTGTCTATCCGGTGGTAATACTGGAAAACAAAATGCTTAGGGTCACGGCCAAGACTCATAAAGTAGCTATGTTCAAGAATCAACATACTTAACTAGGAGAATCAATAACACTATCTGGATTCTGAATTCCTATAGAAGCCAATCATTCTGAACTTCAAAGGATAAAGTGAGATGCCAAAACTGTTCAGAGGCAAAAAGCTAAAAGCCCCGCTCATCTAATTAATAATGATCTTCATAGATGATTTTGGAATTCATTGTATATTCTCTTCTTTTTATCCTATTTGATTTTCAGTTGCTTGGGGACAAGTAACAATTTAAGTTTGGTGTTGTGATGAGCGGAAAATTTATACGCTTTTTGGCACTGTTTTTAGTATGTTTTTAGTTAGTTTTTATTATATTTTTATTAGTTTTTTTTTGAAATTCACTTTTCTATACTTTACTATGAGTTTGTGTATTTTTCTGTGATTTCATGTATTTTCTGGCTGAAATTGAGGGACCTGAGCAAAAATCTGATTCAGAGGCTGAAAAAGGACTGCAGATGCTGTTGGATTCTGACCTCCCTGCACTCGAAGTGGATTTTTTGGAGCTACAGAAGCCCAATTGGCACGCTCTCAATTGCGTTGGAAAGTAGACACCATGGGCTTTCCAGCAATATATAATAGTCTATACTTTGCTCAAGATTTGATGGCCCAAACCGGCGTTCCACGTCAGCTTAAGAATTTTGGCGTTTAACGCCAGAACTGGCATAAAAGCTGGAGTTAAACGCCCAAATTGGCACAAAAGCTGGCGTTTAACTCCAAGAAAAGTCTCTACACATGAAAGCTTCAATGCTCAGCCCAAGAACACACCAAGTGGGCCCCGGAAGTGGATTTTTACACTAAACACTCTAGCTTACTCATTTTTTGTAACCCTAGGTCAATAGTTTACTATAAAAACTACTTTTAGTGATTCATCTTGTACCTCATGACATTCTACACGTTTTATATTGTATCTTCTATGTCATGAGTCTCTAAACCCCATTGTTGGGGGTGAGGAGCTCTGCTGTTTTTCATGAATTAATGCAATTACTACTGTTTTTCATTCTATCACGCTTGCTTCTATTCTAAGATATTCATTCGCACTTCAACCTGATGAATGTGATGATCCATGACACTCATCATCATTCTCACCTATGAACGCGTGCCTGACAACCACCTCCGTTCTACCTTAGATTGAATGCATATCTCTTAGCCTCATGATTCAGATCAGAGTCTTCGTGGTATAAGCTAGAATTATTGGTGGCCATTCCTGAGATCCGGAACGTCTAAACCTTGTCTGTGGCATTTTGAGTAGGATCTGAGAAGGGATGACTGTGACGAGCTTCAAACTCGCGAGTGTTGGGTGTAGTGACAGACGCAAAAGGATCAATAGATCCTATTCCGACATGATCGAGAACCGACAGATGATTAGCCGTGCAGTGACAGTGCATTTAGAACATTTTCACTGAGAGGAAAGGAAGTAGCCATTGACAACGGTGATGCCCAACTTAAAGTTTGCCATGGAAGGAGCCTTGCGTGCATGAAGAAGAAGATAGTAGGAAAGCAGAGATTCAGAAGACAAAGCATCTCCAAAGCCTCAACCTGTTCTTCATTACTGCATAACAAGTATTTATTTCATGTTCTTTTACTTTTTACAATTAAATCTGAGAATTGTTAATACTCTAACTAAGAGTTACAAGATAACCATAGCTTGCTTCAAGCCGACAATCTCCGTGGGATCGACCCTTACTCACGTAAGGTATTACTTGGACGACCTAGTGCACTTGCTGGTTAGTTGTGCGGAGTTACAAAAGTGTGATTGTAATTTCGTGCACCAGAGGTATATGCTTAATTAGTGATAAAACCTTAGTTGCGTTGTATGATACTGGAGCTTCGCATTCGTTTATTTCATTTGACAAAGTTGAGGTATTAGGCTTGAAAGTGTCAGAGTTAGCATTTGAATTGCATGTACATACTCCGCATCAGACAGTTATGACTAGGTCAGGTTGTAGGCAAGTAGGTTTCAAGCTTGAGGGTAGAGAATTTGTGCACGACTTGATTTGTTTACCAATGGTTGGGTTGGAGATGATTTTGGGGTTTGATTGGTTGTTGAAGAATCGAGTTTTGTTGGATTGCTTTGAGCGGTCAATTCAGTTTATGTCGGAAGGAGAAAATGGAGCAGTGATAGCTGAGGTTTATTATCTGAACTCTGTAATGGTGCACTGTAGTGGAGAAGAGAGTCAGGTTTACATCTTGTTGGCTGCTAATGCGTTAGGTGTCAATCAGGAGATAGATCAGATCCTGATAGTTAGAGACTTTCCGGAGGTGTTCTCGGAAGATATTCCTGATTTTTCTCCTCAAAGGGAGATTGAATTTGCGATTGAATTGGTGCCAGGAGCCGGACCAGTATCGATTGCGCCGTATAGAATGGCTCCGATAGAGCTGGCAGAATTAAAGACTCAGTTGGAAGAGCTTCTGAACAAGAGGTTCATTCGACCGAGTGTATCTCCGTGGGGAGCGCCTGTTTTATTGGTGAAGAAGGATGGAGGAATGCGACTTTGCGTGGATTATCGACAGTTGAACAAAGTGACTGTGAAGTAAAAATACCCGCTGCCAAGGATTGATGACTTAATAGATCAACTGCAAGGAGCTGGGGTGTTTTCCAAGATCGACTTGAGATCCGGTTACCATCAGATAAGGGTGAAAGAGGATGACATTCTGAAAACTGCATTTAGGACGCGCTATGGACACTACGAGTTTGCGGTGATGACCTTTGGGTTAACGAATGCACCTACTGTGTTCATGGATTACAAGAACAGAGTATTTCGTCCCTTTTTGGACAAATTCGTGGTGGTTTTCATAGACAACATCTTAGTTTATTCTAAGACGGTGAAGGAGCATGAGGAACACTTGAGAATTGTGTTGCAAATCCTGAAGGAGCGGAAATTGTTTGCTAAGTTGTCCAAGTGCGAGTTTTGGAAGGAGGAAGTGAAGTTCCTAGGTCACGTGGTGAGCAAAGGAGGAATAGCGGTGGATCCTTCTAAGGTAAAGGCGGTGATGGAATGGGAAAGACCAACAACAATGACGGAAGTCAGAATTTTCTCGGGCTTAGCCGGATATTACCAGAGATCATTAAAGGATTTTCTCGGATTACATTACCGATGACTAAGTTGACAAGGAAGGAGGTGCTGTTTGTGTGGACGTCGGAGTGTGAAGAAAGTTTTCAGACCTTGAAGCAAAAGTTGACTTCAGCGCCTGTTTTGATTTTACCGGAACCGCATGAACCGTTTAAGGTATACTGTGATGCTTCCTTAAAGGGTTTGGGTTTCGTGTTGATGCAACACTGGAATGTGGTGGCATACGCATCGCGTCAGCTAAGACCGCATGAGGTAAATTACCCCACTCATGACTTGGAATTAGCGGCGATTGTGTTTACATTAAAGATTTGGAGACACCACTTGTACGGAGTGAGGTTTAACGTCTTTTCTGATCACAAGAGTCTCAAATACATCTTTGATCAGAAAGAGATTAATATGCGTCAGAGGAGGTGGATGGAGTTGCTTAAAGATTATAATTTTGAATTGAGTTATCACCCTGGAAAGGCGAATGTCGTAGCAGACGCTTTGAGTCGGAAGTCTTTAACGATAGCTTGGATGAGAATCAAGGAAGAGGAGCTAGTGGATAAGTTTGTAGATCTTAAGCTGGATATTGGTGAAGTAAAGCCAGAAGAGCTTGTTTGAATCAGTTGCTGATCTCAAGCACGTTTAAATCATAGATACAAAGGGCTCAGCAAGACGAGCAAAAGCTTCAGCAACTATTTCAACGAGTTGGTAAGAAGAGGCATGGAGAATTCACTAAGGAGGATGAAGGGTTGTGGAGATATAAGGGAAGAATTTGTAAACCAGATGTAGGGAGTTTGAGGCAAGACTTATTATCGGATGCTCATAATAGTGGGTTTTTCATTCATCCCGGAAGTACGAAGATGTACTATGACTTAAAGAAAATATTTTGGTGGCCTGGGATGAAGAACGACGTAGCTACAGTGGTATCCAAATTCCTGACATGTCAAAAAGCAGAAACAATCGGGAATGCTCCAGCCACTTGAGATTCCTCAGTGGAAGTGGGAAGGAATTGCGATGGACTTTGTGACCGGTTTACCAAGGACTAGGTCGGGATTTGATGCGGTTTGGGTGATCGTAGATCGCTTAACCAAATCCGCTCATTTTCTGCCTATCCGAGTGAACTATTATATGGAAGAGTTGGCGAGGTTGTACATCAAGGAGATAGTAAGGTTGCACGGTGTACCATCGAGCATAGTGTCGGACCATGATCCCCGATTCACATCAAGGTTTTGGGGAGCTTTCCAGAAAATTTTTGATACGAAACTATGTCTCAATATCACATATCATCCCCAAATGGATGGACAGTCAGAAAGGACTATTTAGACGTTGGAAGATATGCTGAGAGCATGTGTTTTGGATCAACCTGAAAGTTGGGACCGTTACATGCCATTGGTGGAGTTTGCGTACAACAATAGCTTTCATGCGAGCATTGGGATGGCTCCGTATGAGACCTTGTATGGATGAAAGTGCCAATCTCCACTTTGTTGGTATGAGTCTGGTGAGGTAAGTATTTTAGGTCTTGATTTGGTAGCAGAGACTACTGAGAAGATTAAGAAGATCCGAGAGAGGATTCTAATGGCACTGAGTCGACAGAAAAGTTATGCAGATCAGAGAAGAAAACCATTAGAATTTGAAGTGGGAGAGCATGTATTTTTGAGGGTTACACCGACAACTGGGATTGGAAGAGCAATCAAAACAAAGAAGTTGAATCCAAGGTTCATTGGACCGTTTGAGATTCTAAGGCGATTCGGGCCGGTGGCTTATCAAGTAGCTTTGTTGCCTCACTTGTCTAACTTGCATGATGTATTCCACGTGTCACAACTCCGTCAGTACACGTTGGATGCAGGTCATATGTTAGAGCCCGAGTTAGTCGAGTTGAGGGAGAACTTGACATTTCAAGTAACACAAGTGAGAATTGATGACACTAGTGTGAAGAAGCTGCGAAGAAAGGAAGTTTCATTGGTTAAAGTTGCGTGGAAGTGAGCAGGAGTTGAGGAGCATACTTGGGAATTGGAGTTCGAGATGCGAAAGGATTATCCCGAGCAATTCTCAGGTAATCACTAAATTTTGAGGACAAAATTTCTTATTTGGTGGGGAGAATATAAGAACCAAGACTAATTAACCGTTTAAGTAAATAATTAATATTGCCCAAAATAGGATCCAAAAATTTAGAATGAGAATTTGAGGATTTAGATGTGATTTTGGACTCAGTAGATTTTTCTGAGTCAGAAAACGTATTTTCTGCGAAAAACTGAGAAAAATCGCAAATCGACAGCTGAACCGGTCGAACCGGTTTAAGTCTGTCTAGTACTGTGCAAGAAAAATTAGAAATAGTCAAAAACCTTAGAAAAATATTAGAAATGGAAAATCGGGCATTAATTTTAAAGGTTTGGCCTAAAGTTAGGCCAAACGGGCTAAAAACGCTAACGGGTTGGACCGGGCCCAAGTTGGACCGGGCCCAAGTTGGGCTGAAGCCTAACATATATAAGGGTTCATTAAGTGAACCCATCAGCCATAACACTCTTACAAACACAACACACACCAGAAATTGAGAGAAGAAGGAGAAGAGAGAAGAAGCACTATTCACATATCACTTCAATCCGCGATATTTTGAGCTACTACGGCGCTTCGATTCACGTGCCGTCAGCGGCTATGCGAAACTCTCGCCGAGCCCGTCATTTCTATCCAAGCTTTGTGGTAAGTTTCTCAAAATTTCCCTTCCTTCCTGCTGCCCTAGGAAATTTGAGTTTGATGAGTGATGATTTTGAGAAAACCTTGTGTTTTGGTTGTTTAGGTGCTATTCCTTAGTGAGAAAATGTTGGGTTCTAGCCCAAATTTCAGTGGATGAGGTAAGATTCCCAAGAACCCTAGTAAAATGATTAATTGTGAGTATTAGGTTTTGATTTATATAAAATGTGTGGTATTAGCTTGAATATTGGAGCTTGTTGGTGAGTGTTGATGCTTGTTGGAGATTCTTGGTGATTTGGATTGTGATTGGAAGCTTGTTTTGTACTCAATTTGAGTTTTGGTTCATATTGGAAATTGGCCAAGGTATGGTTTCAGTTTCCTCTATGTAGTATATAATATTTCTGGACACTTAGACTAGTGACCCGTAGGATAGGATTGAATTAAATTGGTTGTTGGAAATTATGGTATGATGATGTGTGGTAATTTATTGATTTGGGATTGTTGATGAATTGATGAGTTTTGGCTATTTTGATGAATTGTTATGTAATCTTGATAAAGTGATGTTGAAGAATGAGATGGAGGTTGAATGAGTTTAATTATGATGATTGGTGCACGAAATTGTGATCACACTTTTCACACCTCCGCACAACTAACCAGCAAGTTCACTGGGTCATTCAAGTAATACCTTACGTGAGTAAGGGTTGATCACACGGAGATTGTCGGCTTGAAGCAAGCTATCTTGTAAATCTTAGTCAAGAGATTAATGATAAAAATGATTTTGTTTATGAAAAGTAAATAACATGAAATAAATGGTACTTGTGATTCAGTAATGAGGAACAGGTTGAGGTTCCGGAGATGCTCTGTCATCTGAACTTCTGCTTTCCTACTAGCTTCTTCTCCAAACACGCATGGCTCCCCTCAATGGCAAGCTGTATGATCCTCTCGGATGAAAAATACCAGGTACGATCTCTGCACGGCTAATCAACTGTCAAATTTCTCGTCTCGGATGAAAAATACCAGGTACAGCTACCGCACGGCTAATCATCTGTCGGTTCTCACTAGCGTCGGAATAGGATCTCTCTATCCTTTTGCACACTGTCACTGCGCCCGACATTCGTGAGTTTGAAGCTCGTCACAGTCATCCCTTCCCAGATGCTACTCGGAATACCACAGACAAGGTTTAGACTTTCCGGATCCCAGGAATGCTGCCAATTGATTCTAGCCTCTACCACGAAGGTTCTAATCTCACGGACTCGGTTCGTGGATCAGAGACCCAAGAGATACGCACTCAAGCTGTCGCCCAATGACTACGTTGAGCTCAGATAGAATGGGAGTGGTTGTCAGGCACGCGTTCATAAGTTTGAGGATGATGAGGAGTGTCACGGATCATCACATTCTCCATGTTGAAATACTAGTGGGTATCTTAGAACAGAATCAAGCGTGATTGAATAGAAAACAGTAGTAATTGCATTAATCCATTGAAACACAGCAGAGCTCCTCACCCCCACCTATGGGGTTTAGAGACTCATGACGTAGAAGATACAATCTGAAATGTAAAATGTCATGAGTTCCAAATTGAATCTCTAAAAGTAGTTTTTATACTAGACTAGTAACTTAGGTTTACAGAAAATGAGTAACTAAGTGCAGATAGTACAGAAATCCACTTTCGGGATCCACTTGGTGAGTGTTTGGGCTGAACTTTCAAGCTTTCACGTGCATATGCCTCAATTTGGAGTTAAACGCCACCCTGGGTGCCAAAATGGGCATTTAACGCCAAGAAATGTGCAAGTTATGGCGTTTTACGCTAGAAAAGGGTCTCTGGCTGGCGTTTAAAGCTAGTTTTGGCCATCAAATCTCGGGCAAAGTATGGACTATTAAATATTTATGGAAATCCCAAGATGTCTACTTTCCAACGCAATTGAGAGCGCACCAATTGGGCTTCAGTAGCTCCCAAAAATTCACTTCGAGTGCAGGAGGGTCAGAACCCAATAGCATCTGCAGTCCTTTCTCAGCCTCTGAATCGTATTTTTTGCTCCGGTCCCTCAATTTCAGCCAGAAAATATCTGAAATTACAGAAAAACCCACACACTCATAGTAAAGTCTAGAAATGTGATTTTTGCATAAAAACTAATAAAAATATAATAAAAATTAACTAAAACACACTAAAAACTATGTAAAAATAATGGCAAAAAGGGTATAAATTATCCGCTCATCACAATACCAAACTTAAATTGTTGCTTGTCCTCAAGCAACTAAAAACAAAATAGGATAAAAAGAAGAAAAAATACAATAAATTCCAAAATTATCAATGAAGATTAGTTTTAATTAGATGAGCGGGGCTAGTAGCTTTGTGCTCCTGAACAGTTTTGGCATCTCACTTTATCCTTTGAAGTTCAGAATGATTGGCATCCATAGGAATTTAGAATTCAGATAGTGTTATTGATTTTCTTAGTTCAGTATGTTGATTCTTGAACACAACTACTTTATGAGTCTTGGCCGTGACCCTAAGCATTTTGTTTTCCAGTATTACCACCGGATACATAAATGCCACAGACACATAACTGGGTGAACCTTTTCAGATTGTGACTCAGCTTTGCTAGAGTCCCCAGTTAGAGATGTCCAGAGCTCTTAAGCACACTCTTTTTGCTTTGGACCATGACTTTAACCGCTTAGTCTCAAGCTTTTCACTTGACACTTTCACGCCACAAGCACATGGTTAGGGACGGCTTGATTTAGCCACTTAGGCCAGGATTTTATTCCTTTGGGCCCTCCTATCCATTAATGCTCAATGCCTTGGATCCTTTTTACCCTTGCCTTTTGGTTTAAAGGGTTATTGGCTTTTTCTGCTTGCTTTTTCTTTTTCTTTCTTTTTCTTTATATTTTTTTTCGCAAGCTTTTATTTTTCACTGCTTTTTCTTACTTCAAGAATCAATTTTATGATTTTTCAGATTATCAATAACATTTATCCTTTTTCATTATTCTTTTAAGAGCCAACAATTTTAACATTCATAAATAACAATTTCAAAAATATGCAATATTTAAGCATTCATTCAGAAAACAAAAAGTATTTCCACCACATCAAAATAATTAAGCTAATTTCAAGATAAATTTCGAAATCCATGCACTTCTTCTTCTTTTGCAATTAAAAACATTTTTCATTTAAGAAAGGTGAGGGATTCATGAAATCATTCATAGCTTTAAGACATAGACTCTAAACTTTAATGATCATGTAATAAAAATAAGACATAAAATAAACATAAAAGCAGACAAATAAATAAAAGAAAGGAAATTAAAGACATAAAAATAAATGACTCTAATACTAATGCTTATGTAACTCTTAAAATAGGTTTCTAATAATAAAAGTTATCACAGAGTTAGGACTCAACAACCTTCATTTTGAGAGGTAAGTGCTCCTTCAATCTGTGGGACGTCTGGCTCTTCAAGGGACAGCTTCTGGCACTTTAGCTCCTGTATCTCGCGCCCTTGTTTCTCTTGTTCTATGAGCAGTTTGCAGAGCATGCTGTTTTGATTCTGCTGCTCTTATTTGAGTTGATTCACAGCTTCTTGCAGCTTGGTGACAAATGCTTCTAAGCGAGCCCAATAGTCAAATTGAGAAATTTCTAGGAGGAGCTCATGCGCCCCCCGCTTGATGAGGTTATTTTGAATTTGAGGTCCATCCATCACTTTTTTGGTGATTGGGCGTTCAACTGGGATATATTCATCCACACCCATCTTTACCCCCGCATCTTTACATAACAGACTAATCAAGCATGGGTAAGCTAATTTGGCCTCAGTGGATTCCTTGTTTGTAAACATGTAAATTTCAACAGGGATCGGCTGATGGATCTCTACCTCCTTCCCCAGCATAATACAGTGAATCATCACTGCCCTCTTGACAGTGACTTCAGATCGGTTGCTGGTTGGTAGTATAGAACGCCCAATGAAATCCAACCAACCTCTAGCAACTGGTTTGAGATCTCCTCTCTTTAGCTAGTTTGGGACACCTTTTGAATTAGTAATCCACTTGGTTCCAAGGAGGCATATGTCCTCTAGAACTTGATCTAGCCTTTTATCTTTGGCCATTCTCCTATTAAAGGACTCTGGATCATCATGTAGTTGAGGAAGTTTGAGAACTTCTTTCACTTTGTCAAAGTGAAAGTAAATAATCTTCCCTCTGACCATAGTCCGAAAGGAGTAGAAAGCAGTTCCCTCTAATCTTTGCTTCTCTGTCATCCATAGATTTGCATAGAATTCCTGAACGCCCAATGAAATCCAGCCAACCTCTAGCAACTGGTTTGAGATCTCCTCTCTTTAGCTAGTTTGGGACACCTTTTGAATTAGTAATCCACTTGGTTCCAATGAGGCATATGTCCTCTAGAACTTGATCTAGCCTTTTATCTTTGGCCATGTTAAAGGACTCTGGATCATCATATAGTTGAGGAAGTTTGAGAACTTCTCTCACTTTGTCAAAGTGGAAGTAAATAATCTTCCCTCTGACCATAGTCCGAAAGGAGTAGAAAGCAGTTCCCTCTAATCTTTGCTTCTCTGTCATCCATAGATTTGCATAGAATTCCTGGACCATGTTTCTTCCAACATGTATCTTAGGATTAGCCAGGACTTCCCAGCCCCTGTTTTGAATCTGCTCTTGGATCTCTGGGTATTCATCTTCTTTTAGATTGAACTTAACTTCCGGGATCATTGATCTTCTGCACACAATTTTGAAGTAATGGTCTGTATGTTCTTTGGTGCAGAAATTCTCATGCATCCAAGGTAGTTTTGGATTACTTTATTTTTTACCTCTTGAAGCGGTTTATCTTCCTTTGGGAGCCATGAGATTCGTTTGTTTTAGCTCAGGGATCACGGAAATCATACCAAACTTAGAGAGTTGCTTGTCCTCAAGTAAGAAGAAAAAGAAGATGAATAGATGGAGAGAAGGATTCAAATGATGGGTTAAAGGGGGTGGCCGAATGTATATTTAAAGGGGAGGGAGGGAATGGGTTCGAATTTTAGAAAAAAGATATGATTGAAAGATATGATTGATAAAAGATAAACATGATATGAAAAAGATAAATTTTTTTTTCAAAATTTAAAAGATATGAAAAAGATATGAGGAAGTTAAATCTGAATTTTTGTTTATGCATCTAAGAAATAAAAGATAATATGAATGAGTTAAAAAGATTTGAAAAGAAATTGGAAAGATGAATGAGTTTTTAAAAAAGAATTGAAAAGAATGGAAAAAGAATTAAAAAGAATTTATAAGATTATGAATTTTTGGGAATGGAAAGTAAAAAATGAATGTTTGTAATATTTGGATGCAGAAAATTTTGAATTAAAACATGAAAATTTGAAAAAAATTGAATTGGAAATGAAATTACCTCTCCCCTTGCTGTTCTGGCGTTAAACGCCCAGAATGATACCCATTCTGACGTTTAACTCCCATCTGGTGGCCATTTTGGGCGTTTAATGCCCAGCCAGGGTTAAACGCCAGAAATCCTTCTTTATTGGGCATTTTTCTGATCGCTCAGAATGCTGCCATTTCTAGCGTTAAACGCCCAGAATTTTGCCCATTCTGGCATTTAACGCCCAAAATGATACCTTTACTGGCGTTTTTACGCCAGTGAGCTATTTTTCTCTGTGATTTCTCTGCTTTATGTTCTGAACCTTCATTTTCCTGACTTGTTCACTTGAAAAGCATTAACAAACATGAATAGCAAAATTAAATGGACTTATATAAATGCTATAAACATCTAAGTTTTTTTTATAATGGCTGGGTTGCCTCCCAGCAAGCGCTTCTTTACTGTCTTTAGCTGGACTTTTACTGAGCTTTTAATTTAGTCTCAGTTTTGAGCAATCTTGCTCAACATTGCCTTCGAGATAATGTTTGACTCTTTGTCCATTGACAATGAACTTTTTATCAGAGTCAATATCCTAAAGCTCTACATATCCATATGGTGACACACTTGTAATCACATATGGTTCTTTCCACTGGGATTTCAATTTCTCAGGGAACAATCTGAGCCTAGAGTTAAACAGCAGAACTTTCTGTCCTGTCTCAAAGACTCTAGATGACAGCTTTCTGTCATGCCATCTTTTTTCTTTCTCCTTGTAAATTTTAGCATTTTCGAAAGCATTGAGTCTGAACTCCTCCAGCTCATTCAATTGGAGTAATCTCTTCTCTCTAGCTAACTTCGCATCAAGGTTTAGGAACCTGGTTGCCTAGTAGGCCTTGTGTTCTAGTTTCACTGACAGATGACAGGCTTTTTCATACACAAGCTGGTATGGAGAGGTCCCTATAGGAGTCTTGAATGCGGTTCTGTATGCCCACAGAGCATCATCCAGACTTCTTGCCCAATCCCTTCTACGGGTACTTACAGTCCGTTCCAGGATTCGTTTTAGTTCTCTATTCGAGACTTTAGCCTGCCCATTTGTCTGTGGATGATACAGAGTTTCCATTTTGTGGTTAATTTCGTATCAGACCAGAGTAGAGTCAAGCTGTTTATTGCAGGAATGAATGCCTCCATCACTGATCAGTATCCTAGGGACACCGAACCTGCTGAAGATATGCTTCTGGAGGAACTTCATCACTGTCTTAGTATCATTAGTGGGTGTTGTAATTGCCTCTACCCATTTAGATACATAGTCTACTGCCACCAGAATATAAGTGTTTGAGTACGATGGTGGGAAAGGCCCCATGAAGTCAATACCCCATACATCAAACAACTCAATCTCTAAGATCCCTTGCTGAGGTATGGCATAACTGTGAGGTAGATTACCAGCTCTCTGGCAACTGTCACAGTTACGTACAAACTCTTGGGAGTCTCTATAGAGAGTAGGCTAGTAGAAGCCACATTGGAGAACTTTTGTGGCTGTTCGCTCACCTCCGAAATGTCCTCTATATTGTGATCCATGACAATGCCATAGGATCTTCTGTGCCTCTTCGCTAGGAACACATCTACGAATTACTTCGTCTGCACACCTCTTAAAGAGATATGGTTCATCCCACAAGTAGTACTTTGCATTAGAAATTAATTTTTTTGTTTGCTGCTTACTATACTCTTTGGGTATGAATCTCACAGCTTTATAGTTTGCAATGTCTGCAAACCACGGTACTTTCTGAATGGCAAAGAGTTGTTCATCCGGAAAGGTTTCAGAAATCTCAGTAGGAGGGAGGGAAGCTCCTGCTACTGGTTCTATTCGGGACAAGTGATCAGCTACTTGGTTCTCTGACCCTTTTCTGTCTCTTATTTCTATATCAAACTCTTGCAGAAGCAGCACCCATCTTATGAGTCTGGGTTTTGAATCCTGCTTTGTGAGGAGATATTTTAGAGCAGCATGGTCAGTGTACACAATCACTTTTGATCCTACTAAATAAGATCTGAACTTGTCAATGGCATAAACCACTGTAAGCAACTCCTTTTCTGTGGTTGTATAATTCTTCTGCGCGTCATTTAAAACACGGCTAGCATAATAAATGACATGCAGAAGCTTGTTATGCCTCTGTCCTAATACTGCATCAATGGCATGGTCACTGGCATCACACATTAGTTCGAATGGTAATGTCCAGTCTAGTGTAGAAATGACTGATGCTGTGACCAGCTTAGCTTTCAGAGTCTCAAACGCCTGCAGACACTTTGTATCAAAGATAAATGGCATGTCAGTAGCTAGCAAATTGCTCAGGGATTTCGTAATTTTTGAAAAATCCTTTATAAATCTCCTATAGAATCCTGCATGCCCCAGAAAGCTTCTGATTGCCTTAACATTGGCAGGTGGTGGTAATTTTTCAATTACCTCTACCTTAGCTTGATCCACCTCTATTCCCTTGTTCGAAATTTTGTGTCCAAGGACAATTCCTTCAGTTACCATAAAGTGACATTTCTCCCAGTTTAAAACCAGATTAGTCTCTTGGCACCTTTTCAGAACAAGTGCTAGATGGTCAAGACAGGAGCTGAATAAGTCTCCAAATACTGAGAAGTCATCCATGAAGACTTCCAGAAATTTCTCTACCATATCAGAGAAAATAGAGAGCATGCACCTCTGAAAGGTTGCAGGTACATTGCACAGACCAAATGGCATCCTTCTGTAGGCAAATACTCTAGATGGACATGTGAATGTTGTTTTCTCTTGGTCCTGAGGATCTACTACAATTTGGTTATAACCTAAATAGCCATCAAAAAAGCAGTAGTATTCATGGCCTGCTAGTCTCTCTAGCATCTGGTCTATGAATGGTAAAGGAAAATGATCCTTTCTAGTGGTTGTATTGAGTCTTCTGTAGTCAACACACATATGCCACCCTGTAACTGTTCTTGTAGGAACCAGTTCATTCTTTTTATTATGAACCACTGTCATGCCTGCCTTCTTGGGGACAACTTGGACAGGGCTCACCCAGGGGCTATCAGAAATAGGATAAATAATCCCAGCCTCTAGTAACTTAGTGACTTCTTTTTGCACCACCTCCTTCATGGTTGGATTCAGCCGCCTCTGTGGTTGAACCACTGGCTTAGCATCATCCTCCAACAGGATCTTGTACATGCATCTAGCTGGGCTAATGCCCTTAAGATCACTTATGGACCACCCAAGAGTTGCCTTGTGTGTCCTTAGCACCTGAATTAGTGCTTTCTCTTCCTGTGGCTCTAAAGCAGCGCTTATGATTACCGAAAAAGTGTCATCTTCTCCCAGAAATGCATATTTCAGGGATGGTGGTAATGGTTTGAGCTCGGATTTAGGAGGCTTCTTCTCTTCCTGAGGAGTTTTCGGAGGTTCTTCCGTTTTCTCTGGTTCCTCCAGATCAGGCTGAACATCTTTAAAAATGTCCTCTAGCTCTTATTCGAGACTCTCAGTCATATTGATCTCTTCCACTAGGGAGTCAATAATATCAGTGCTCATGCAGTCCTTTGATGTGTCTGGATGCTGCATAGCTTTGACAGCATTCAACTTAAACTCATCCTCATTGACTCTCAGGGTTATCTCCCCTTTTTGGACGTCAATGAGGGTTTGTCCAGTTGCTAGGAAAGGTCTTCCTAGAATGAGAGTTGCACTTTTGTGCTCCTCCATTTTCAGCATTACAAAGTTAGTGGAAAAGGCAAATGGCCCAACCTTGACAATCATGTCCTCAATTACGCCTGATGGAATCTTAATGGAGCTATCAGCAAGTTGGAGGCATATCCGGGTTGGTTTAACTTCATCAGTCAAGCCAAGCTTTTTGATAGTGGATCCAGGTATTAGGTTGATACTTGCTCCAAGATCACATAGAGCTGTCTTGGTACAAGCACGCTCTAATGTGCATGGTATATCATAAAGCTTCCGGGATCTTTAAGCTTCTCTGGTAAGCTTTTCAGAATGACTGCACTGCATTCTTCAGTGAGGAAAACTTTTTCAGTTTCTCTCCAATCCTTCTTATGACTTAAGATCTCTTTCATGAACTTAGCTTAAGAGGGTATTTGCTCAAGTGCCTCTGCAAACAGAATCTTTATTTCCAGAGTCCTGAGATAGTCTGCAAAGTGGGCAAATTGTTTATCCTGTTCTGCTTGGCGGATTTTCTGAGGATAAGGCATCTTGGCTTTATATTCTTCAACCTTAGTTGCTGCAGGTTTATTTCCTACAAAAGGGGTTGGAGAAGCCTGCTTAAGGGGGTTGTTATCAGTACTTGCAGGTGTCTGCTTATTGGCATTTGAACGCCATAATTGGGTGCTTTTTGGGCATTTAACGCCAGACTGCCACCCTTTTCTGGCGTTTGGATGCCAGAATTGGGCATCCAGTGGGTGTTTAATGCCAGTTTTTCACCATTTTCTGGCGTTTGAACGCTAGAATCATTCCTCTCTGGGCTCTTACTGTCCTCAGATGGATTTTGGGCAGTGGCTTGGTCATCCTCTTTCAGTTGTTCCTTTCTTAGCTTTCTGTTGCCTTGAATTGGGACATTCAGTGTCTTCCCACTTCTTAAATGAACAGCTTGACACTCTTCTATTATCTGTTTAGATAGTTGTTGTCTTGTCTGATCCAATTGTGCTTCCATATTCTTGTTAGCATTTTTAGTGTCTTGGAGCATCTCTTTAAATTCTGCTAACTATTTTGTTATAAGAAGCAATTGCTGATTGAGTTCAACAACTTGTTCTGGAGGGCTAAGTTCAATGGATACTGCTTTAGCCTCTTCTTTCATGGATGACTTACTACTTAAATACAGATGTTGATTTCTAGCAACTGTACCAATGAGCTCTTGAGCCTCTTCAATTATCTTTCTCATATGTATAGATCCACCAGCTGAGTGGTCTAGAGATATTTGGGCCTTTTTTGTAAGCCCATAGTAAAAGATATCTAACTGCACCCATTCTGAAAATATTTCAGATGGGCATTTTCTTAGCATCTCTCTGTACCTCTCCCAGGCATTATAAAGAGATTCATTATCCTCTTGTTTAAAGCCTTGGATGTCTAGCCTTAGCTGTGTCATCCTTTTTGGAGGGAAATATTGATTTAGAAATTTATCTGATAGCTGTTTCCATGTTCTTATGCTTGCTGTAGGTTGGTTATTTAACCACCTCTTAGCTTGATCTTTTACAGAAAATGGAAATAGTAATAATCTGTAGACATCCTGATCTACTTTCTTATCACGTACTGTGTCAGCAATTTGTAACAACTGTGCCAGAAACTTAGTAGGTTCTTCCTGTGGAAGACCAGAATACTGGCAATTTTGCTGCACCATGATAATGAGCTGATGGTTTAGCTCAAAACTGCTGGCTCTGATGGGGGGTATACAGATACTACTCCCATATGAAGCAGTAGTGGGGTTAGCATACGACCCTAGAGTCCTTCTAAACTGTTCATTTCCACTTGGGTCCATGATGGAGAAAGGGAGATGATGCGGATTGTAAATAGAAATTTTATTCCCCTTTTTTTTTGAAAAATAAAAAAAATAGAATATTTTTGTTTTAATTTTATTTAATTAAGGATAAACCGAATTTGAAAGAAAATAAAATAAAATAATTGAAAAATAGAATATATGTTTCGAAAACTAAAAGAAAAAAAAAATAAAAGAAATTCGAATACTAAAATGATCAATTAATTAAAAAGATTTGAAAAATTTTGGATATGATTTTCGAAAAATGAAGAGAGAGAAAGTGGTTAGGAAGTTTTGAAAAAGATATGTCTTAAAATTAAAGATACTTGTAAGAAAATAAATAATAAAAAAAAGATTTGAAAAAGATATGATTTTAAAATTTTAAAAATTGAAACTTTCTTAACAAGGAAACACCAAACTTAAAATTCTTCAATCAAAATAATAAAATGGGACAAGTAATTTGAAAATTATGAATAAGAAAAGAAAAAGATTTTGAAAATTTTTATAAAGGATTTTCAAAAAATATAAAAAGAAAATTGAAAAAGATTTAAAAAGATAAATTTTAAAATTGAAATTTTAACTTAACTAACAAGAAACTACCAAATTTTAAAAATTTTAAATAAGTCAACCTAAAGAATTCGAAAATGATGAGTAAATAAAGGAAAAGATATTATTTTTTTTTTGAATTTAATGAGGAAAGAGAAAAACAATAAAATGACACCAAACTTAGAATTTTTAGATCAAAACAAAGAAAACAAACAAGAAAACTTTGAATGTCAAGATGAACACCAAGAACACTTTGAAGATCAAGATGAACACCAAGAACAAATTTTGGAAATTTTTAAGAAAATAAAAACACAAAGGACACTAAACTTAAAGATTTTTATACTTTGAACACTAATAATTCGAAAATGCACAAGAAAAACAAGGAAAGACACAAAACAAGAAAAACTAATGATCAAACAAGGAAAATAAACAAGAACAACTTGAAGATTAAGAAAGAACAAGGAACATAAAACTCAAAAATATGAAGAACAAAAAGAACATAAAATTCAAAAAATTTGGAGGAAAGTAAAAACATGCAATTGACACCAAACTTAAAGCATGAAACTAAATTCAAACAGAAAACTCAAAGGAAAATTAAAGATTAATAAAGAAAAATAGGCTTTTTGAAAAGAAAATAAAAGACTCAAATTTAGTAACTCTAAACCAAAAAGATAAATTTTTCCTAATCTAAGCAACAAAATAAACCGTCAGTTGTCCAAACTCGAACAATTCCCGGCAACGGCGCCAAAAACTTGGTGCACAAAATTGTGATCACACTTTTCACAACTCCGCACAACTAACCAGCAAGTGCACTGGGTCGTCCAAGTAATACCTTACGTGAGTAAGGGTCGATCCCACGAAGATTGTCGGCTTGAAGCAAGCTATGGTTATCTTGTAAATCTTAGTCAGGAGATTAATGATAAAAATGATTTTGTTTATGAAAAGTAAATAACATGAAATAAATGGTACTTGTGATTCAGTAATGAGGAACAGGTTGAGGTTCCAAAGATGCTCTGTCATCTGAACTTCTGCTTTCCTACTGGCTTCTTCTCCAAACATGCATGGCTCCCTTCAATGGCAAGTTGTATGATCCTCTCGGATGAAAAATACCAGGTACGATCTTTGCACGTCTAATCAACTGTCAGATTTCTCGTCTCGGATGAAAAATACCAAGTACAGCTACCGCACGGCTAATCATCTATCGGTTCTCACTAGCGTCGGAATAGGATCTCTCTATCCTTTTGCACACTGTCACTGCGCCCAACATTCGTGAGTTTGAAGCTCGTCACAGTCATCCCATCCCAGATGCTACTCAGAATACCACAGACAAGGTTTAGACTTTCCGGATCCCAGAAATGCTGCCAATTGATTCTAGCCTCTACCATGAAGGTTCTAATCTCACGGACTCGGTCCGTGGATTAGAGACCCAAGAGATACGCACTGAAGCTGTCGCCCAATGACTACGTTGAGCTCAGATAGAACAAGAGTGGTTGTCAGGAACGCGTTCATAAGTTTGAGGATGATGATGAGTGTCACAGATCATCACATTCTCCATATTGAAATACGAGTGGATATCTTAGAACAGAATCAAGCGTGATTGAATAGAAAACAGTAGTAATTGCATTAATCCATTGAAACACAGCAGAGCTCCTCACCCTTACCTATGGGGTTTTGAGACTCATGCCGTATAAGATACAATCTGAAATGTAAAATGTCATGAGTTCCAAAATGAATCTCTAAAAGTAGTTTTTATACTAGACTAGTAACTTAGGTTTACAGAAAATGAGTAACTAAGTGCAGATAGTGTAGAAATCCACTTTCGGGACCCATTTGGTGAGTGTTTGGGCTGAGCTTTCAAGATTTCACGTGCATATGCCTCAAGTTGGAGTTAAACGCCACCTTGGGTGCCAAAATGGGCGTTTAACGCCAAGAAATGTGCCAGTTCTGGCATTTTCCGCTAGAAAATGGTCTCTAGCTGGCGTTTAAAGCCAATTTGGGCCATCAAATCTCGGGCAAAGTATGGACTATTATATATTTCTGGAAAGCCCAAGATGTATACTTTCCAACGCAATTGAGAGCGCGCCAATTGGGCTTCTGTAGCTCCCAAAAGTCCACTTCGAGTGCAGGAGGGTCAGAATCCAACAGCATCTGCAGTCCTTTCTCAGCCTCTAAATCAGATTTTTGCTCCGGTCCCTCAATTTCAGCCAGAAAATACCTGAAATTACAGAAAAATCCACAAACTCATAGTAAAGTCTATAAATGTAATTTTTGCATAAAAACTAATAAAAATATAATAAAAAGTAACTAAAACACACTAAAAACTATGTAAAAACAATGCCAAAAAGGGTATAAATTATTCGCTCATCAATGATTGATAATGATATG
Organism: Arachis ipaensis; assembly: GCF_000816755.2. Taxonomy (NCBI): domain Eukaryota; kingdom Viridiplantae; phylum Streptophyta; class Magnoliopsida; order Fabales; family Fabaceae; genus Arachis; species Arachis ipaensis. The sequence goes on along the minus strand of NC_029794.2, from coordinate 107,354,208 downwards.
ATGGTGATGAATGATTGTGTGGATTGAAAAATAATTTAGTATGATATATGTGATGTTGAGGTTGATGGTATGGTAATGTGGGTGGAAAATTTGAATGAGGGGTGAATTATGACAAAAAGGGGTAGGTTTTGATGTAAAAAATTGAATTTGGAAGGGTTTTGGTTTGATTTTGGTTGAGGATTGTGGAAAATTGAAGTTTGTGAACTTTTGGTAAAATTAAAATTTTAGTGAACTTCCATGAATCATATCTTAAGTTACCTTGCTTGAAATTCAATGATTTTTATACCAAATGAAAGATGATTGAACAAGCTTTAAAATGGTTTAAGTTTTGTGGAAATCCGATTTTGGTAGAGGAAGATATGATTGTGGGAAGTTTGGTGTCAAAATCTGAAATCCTACAATGTTGCAGAATTTTGTGATTTTTGGTTTGTGTGCGCACGCACACCCCGTGAATTTTAAAACCTGTGCGCATGCACAGCCTTGTGCGTACGTACACACGGGGACATGGCTACTGGTAAGAGCGCTAGTATGCCCTGTGCGCACACATAACTAATGGAGTTTTACAACCTGTGCGCACGTACAACCCTGTGCGCACGCACACGTTGGAAGGTGCACTCTGTTGAGGATGTTCGCACGCCTTGTGTGAGCAAACAGAGTTTGGAAAATTTTGCACTCATGCATATGCACACCTCTATGCGTACGCACACTTTTTGAAAATCTCCTTGGGCGTGCGCATGCACCCGCCCTGTGCGTACGCACATGCCCTGTTTTTCAACTTAAACTTGTTTTTGACTATTTCATCTTCCCAACAAGCTTGTAAACTTCTGTGACACCAATTTAAGACTCTTTAGCTTGTTTTTGGATATTAGAACATGGGAAAGGTCCTAGGAGATTTAATTTGGTATTATTGTAAAAAGTTAGAGAACGGAGGCTTAGGTTTCTGGTGTACTGAGGATAGGTTTGGTGGAGTGAGAATGAAGAATGGTATATGAATTGAGAAATTGACGAACTAATGAGTTTGGAATGGAAATGTTGAATTGACAGTGGTTGAGATGAGTCGAGGACTCGGAATGAAATGATGGATCTATGCTATACTAAAAAATGTTTTTTTGAAAACCATTGTATCACTGTTTTATATTGAGATTGTTGAGACGCTATGCGCCCGACAGGGACGGCGGTTGGATCCCGCCTGTCGAGGTAGTGGCGGTGGCGTAAGAACGGTGGTTCGTCCTGCTTGCGTTGAGATGTGAGGTCTGTGGCAAGAGTATCCCGCTCGCATCCCTTCGGATCAATAGAGTGTGCAGGCACAAAATCCTGGACGGTGTTCCGAGCACCATATATCGGGGGTTCCCAATGATGATTCCGAAGGGCGACATCTCCATGGAGATGTGTCGGGTTGGTAGTTGAATTGACAATGTGATATTATAGCCAGTAGGATAGGCATTCATCATATGCATCTTCTGTCTGTTTGTATGCTTTGCCGACTTGTAATTGCTTGCCTATTTGTTTAACATGTCTAGTTGCCTACTTGAATTACTTGATATATATGCCTATACTTGTGTTTTACTTGTATTGAACTTAATTGTGCTTTCTACTGGGATTGAGGAGGCTCGGAAGGCAGTGGCGATGGGATCGCATGGAGGATAGGATGGTGAAGGCTGTGGGACAGCAGAGAATTGTTAGTTAGAAAATCCTTTAATTTAAATTACCCTTTTATATTGTTTTGAATTGGTGCACGAAATTGTGATCATCAATGGTGCCAACAACTTGGTACGCACGATTGTAATCTCAACTTTTTGTCACAACTTCGCACAACTAACCAGCAAGTGCACTGGGTCGTCCAAGTAATAAACCTTACGTGAGTAAGGGTCGATCCCACGGAGATTGTCGGCTTGAAGCAAGCTATGGTCATCATGTAAATCTCAGTCAGGCGGATTCAAATGGTTATAGAGAATTGATAATTAAAAGATGAATAAAATATAAAATAAGATAGAGATACTTATGTAATTCATTGGTGAGAATTTCAGATAAGCGTATGAAGATGCTTTATTCTTCCTGAACTTCTACTTTCCTAATGTCTTCATCCAATCATTCATACTCCTTTCCATGGCAAGCTATATGTTGGGTTTCACTGTTGTCAATGGCTACCTCCCATCCTCTTAGTGAAAATGGTCCAAATGCGCTGTCACCGCACGGCTAATCATCTGTCGGTTCTCGTTCATGTTGGAATAGGATCCATTGATCTTTTTGCGTCTGTCACTACGCCCAACACTCGCGAGTTTGAAGCTCATCACATTCATCCCTTCCCAGACCCTACTCGGAATACCATAGACAAGGTTTAGACTTTCCAGATCTCAGGAATGGCCGCCAATAATTCTAGCCTATACCACGAAGGTTCCAATCTTAGATTAGAAACCCAAGAGATACACATTCAAGCCTGTTTGCATGTCGAACAGAAGTGGTTGTCAAGCACGCATTCATAGGTGAGAATGGTGATGAGTGTCACATAATCATCACATTCATCATGTTCTTGAGTGCGAATGAATATCTTGGAATAAGAATAAGCTTGAATCGAATAGAAAAACAATAGTACTTTGCATTAATTCATGAAGAACAGCAGAGCTCCACACCTTAATCTATGGGGTGCAGAAACTCCACCGTTGAAAATACATAAGTGAAAATAGGGTAGACATGGCCGAGTGGCCAGTCTACCATGGAGGTCTCAGAACGTATAAATTACATAATGTCTTCTAGAGATGAAAATACAATAGCAAAAGGTCCTATTTATAGAGAACTAGTAGGCTAGGGTTTACAGAAATGAGTAAATGATGCAGAAATCTACTTCCGGGCCCACTTGGTGTGTGCTTGGACTGAGCATTGAAGTTTTCACGTGTAGAGACTTTTCTTGGAGTTGAACGCCAGCTTTTGTGCCAGTTTGGGTGTTTAACTCTAGCTTTTATGCCAGTTCTGGCGTTTTGACGCTAGAATTTTTATGTTGACTTGGAACGCCAGTTTGGGCCATCAAATCTCGGGCAAAGTATGGACTATTATATATTGCTGGAAATCCCAGGATGTCTACTTTTCAAAGCAATTGAGAGCGTGCCAATTGGGCTTCTGTAGCTTCAGAAAATCCACTTTGAGTGCAGGGAGGTCAGAATCCAACAGCATATGCAGTCCTTTTTCAGCCTCTGAATCAAATTTTTGCTCAGGTCCCTCAATTTCAACCAGAAAATACCTAAAATCACAGAAAAACACACAAACTCATAGTAAAGTCCAGAAATGTGATTTTTATTTAAAACTAATAAAAATATAATAATAACTGACTAAAACATACTAAAAACTACCTAAAAACAGTGCCAAAAAGCGTATAAATTATCCGCTCATCACAACACCAAACTTAAATTGTTGCTTGTCCCCAAGCAACTGAAAATCAAATAGGATAAAAAGAAGAGAATATACAATGAATTCCAAAAATATCTATGAAGATCAGTCTTAATTAGATAAGCGGGGCTATTAGCTTTTTGCTTCTGAACAGTTTTGGCATCTCACTTTATCCTTTGAAGTTTAGAATGATTGGCATCTATAGGAACTCAGAATTTAGATAGTGTTATTGATTCTCCTAGTTCAGTATGTTGATTCTTGAACACAGTTACTTTATGAGTCTTGGCCGTGACCCTAAGCATTTTGTTTTCCAGTATTACCACCGGATACATAAATGCCACAGACGCATAACTGGGTGAACCTTTTCAGATTGTGACTCAGCTTTGCTAGAGTCTCCAATTAGAGGTGTCCAGAGTTCTTAAGCACACTCTTTTTTTGCTTTGGACCACGACTTTAACCGCTTAGTCTCAAGCTTTTCACTTGACACCTTCACGCCACAAGCACATGGTTAGGGACAGCTTGGTTTAGCCGCTTAGGCCAAGATTTTGTTCCTGTGGGCCCTCCTATCCACTAATGCTCAAAGCCTTGAATCCTTTTTATTACCCTTGCCTTTTGGTTTAAAGGGCTATTGGGTTTTTCTGCTTGCTTTTTCTTCTTTTTTTTCTTTTTCTTTTATTTTATTTTTTTTATTTTTTATTTTTTTTGCAAGCTTTTCACTGCTTTTTCTTGCTTCAAGAATCAATTTTTATGATTTTTCAAATTATCAATAACATTTCTCCTGTTTCATCATTCTTTCAAGAGCCAACAATTTTAACATTTATAAACAACAAATTCAAAAAATATGTACTGTTCAAGCATTCATTCAGAAAAACAAAAAGTATTGCCACCACATCAAAATAATTAATCTGTTTTAAAATTCAAAATTCATGTACTTCTTTTTCTTTTTGCAATTAAAAACACTTTTTATTTAAGAAAGGTGATGGATTTATAGGACATTCATAGCTTTAAGGCATAGATACTTAGACACTAGTGATCATGTAATAAGACACAAACATAAATAAAACATAAAGCATAATTTTCGAAAAACAGAAAAATAAGAACAAGGAAATTAAAGAACAGGTCCACCTTAGTGATGGCGGCTTGTTCTTCCTCTTAAAGATCTTATGGAGTGCTTTAGCTCCTCAATGTCTCTTCCTTGCCTTTGTTGCTCCTCCCTCATGACTCTTTGGTCTTCTCTATAACCTCATGAACTTCTACTTCCTCTCCAATCATGATGCTATGGATCATGATAACCCGGTCTATAGTAACTTTAGACCGGTTGCTAGTGGGAACGATTGAGCGTTGGATGAATTCCAACCATCCCCTAGCCACGGGCTTGAGGTCATGCGTTCTTAGTTGAACTGGTTTCCCTCTTGAATCTCTCTTCCATTGAGCGCCCTCTTCACAAATGTCTATGAGGACTTGGTCCAACCTTTGATCAAAGTTGACCCTTCTAGTGTAGGGGCGTGCATTTCCTTGCATCATGGGCAAGTTGAACGCCAACCTTACATTTTCCGGACTGAAATCTAAGTATTTCTCCTGGACCATTGTGAGCCAATTCTTTGGGTCCGGGTTCACACTTTGATCATGGTTCTTGGTGATCCATGCATTGGCATAGAACTCTTGAACCATTAAGATCCCGACTTGTTGAATGGGGTTGGTGAGAATTTCCAACCTCTTCTTCGAATCTCATGTCGGATCTCCGGATATTCACCATTTTTGAGCTTGAAGGGGACCTCGGGGATCACCTTCTTCTTGGCCACAACTTCATAGAAGTGGTCTTGATGGACCTTTGAGATGAATCTCTCCATCTCCCATGACTCGGATGTGGAAGATTTTGCCTTCCCTTTCCTCTTTCTTGAGATTTCTCCGGCCTTTGGTGCCATAAATGGTTATGAAAAAATAAAAAGCAACGCTTTTACCACACCAAACTTAGAAGGTTTGCTCATCCTCGAGAAAAAGAAGAAAGAAAAGAGTAGAAGAAGAAAATGAAGGAGATGGAAGGGGTTTTGTGGTTCGGCCAAGAGGGAGAAGTAGTGTGTATGTTGTGTGAAAATGAATGAGTGAAGATGGGTTTATATAGGAGTGGAGAGAGGGGTAGGGTTCGGCCATGTATGGGTGGGTTTGGGAGGGGAAGTGGTTTGAATTTGAATGGTGAGGTAGGTGGAGTTTTATGATGGATGGATGTGGATTGGTGAAGAGATTATGGAGAAGAGGGTAGGATTTGATAGGTGAGGGGTTTTTGGGGAAGAGGTATTGAGGTGATTGGTGAAGGGTATTTGGGGAAGGGTGTTATGGGAAGGTGTGAAGAAGAGAGAGATAGATGAGGTAGGTGGGGATCCTGTGGGGTCCACAGATCCTGAGGTGTCAAGGATTTCTCATCCCTGCACCATATTGGCGTGTAAACGCCCCCTTGATTGCCAATCCTGGCGTTAAACGCCAGGTTGCTGCCCATTTCTGGCATTTAACGCCAGCTTTTCTCCCCTTTCTGGCGTTTAAACGCCAGCTCTGTGCCCATTTCTGGCGTTAAACGCCCCAACGCCAGCTCTGTGCCCCTTACTGGCGTTTAAACGCCAGTAAGCTTCTCCTCCAGGGTGTGCTATTTTTAATACTATTTTTCATTCTGTTTTTGCTTTTTTAGTTGTTTTTGTGACTTCACATGATCATCAACCTACAGAAAACATAAAATAACAATAGAAAATAAAGAGATATGATTAAATAAAATTAGGTTGCCTCCCAACAAGCGCTTTTTTAATGTCAATAGCTTGACAGTGGGCTCTCGTGGAGCCTCACAGATACTCAGAGCATGATGATGGCCTCTCAACACCAAACTTAGAGTTTGAATGTGGGGGCTCTATTTGACTCTCCATTGAGAGAAGCTTTTCATACGTCCTCTCCCTGGTAACAGAGGGAGATCTTTGAGCTTTAAACACAAGGGAGTCCTCATTCACTTGAAGGACCAATTCTCCTCTGTCAACATCAATCACAGCTTTTGTTTGTGGCTAGGAAGGGCCTACCAAGGATGATGGATTCATCCTTAAACTTCCCAGTGTCTAGGATTATGAAATCAACAGGGGTGTAGTGGCCTTCAACCTTTACCAAGACATCCTCTACAAGTCTATAAGCTTGTTTCCTTGAATTGTCTGTTAGCTCTAGTGAGATTCTTGTAGCTTGTACATCACGGATCCCTAGCTTCTCTGTCACAGAGAGTGGCATGAGGTTTATGCTTAACCCTAGGTCACACAGAGTCTTCTCAAAAGTCATGGTGCCTATGGTACAAGGTATTGAGAACTTCCCAGGATCCTGTCTCTTCTGAGGTAATCTCTGCCTAGTCAAGTCATCCAGTTCTTTGGTGAGCAAGGGGGTTCATCCTCCCAAGTCTCATTACCAAATAACTTGGCATTTAGCATCATGATTGCTCCAAGGTACTTAGCAACTTGCTCTTCAGTAACATCTTCATCCTCTTCAGAGAAAGAATACTCATCAGAGCTCATGAATGGCAAAAGAAAATTTAATGGAATCTCTATGGTCTCTGTATGAGCCTCAGATTCCCATGGTTCCTCATTAGGGAACTCTTTGGAGGCCAGTGGACGTCCATTGAGGTCTTCCTCGGTGAAATCACTGCCTTTCCCTCCTCTATGCATTCGGCCATATGGGACGTATTTATGGCCTTGCATTCTCTCTTTGGGTTCTCTTCTGTATTGCTTGGGAGAGTACTAGGAGGGAGTTCAGTAACTTTCTTACTCAGCTGACCCACTTGTGCCTCTAAATTTCTAATAGAAGACCTTGTTTCAGTCATGAAACTTAGAGTGGTCTTAGATAGATCAGAGACTACAGTTGCTAAGTCAGAGTGGCTCTGCTTAGAATTCTCTATATATTGCTGAGAAGATGATGGAAAAGGCTTGCCATTGCTAAACCTATTTCTTCCACCATTACTGTTATTAAAGCCTTGTTGAGGCCTCTGTTGGTCCTTCCATGAGAGATTTGGATGGTTTCTCCATGAAGGATTATAGGTGTTTCCATAGGGTTCTCCCATGTAATTCACCTCTTCCATTGCTGGGTTCTCAGGATCATAAGCTTCTTCTTCGGATGAAGCTTCTTTGGTACTGCCTGTTGCTGCTTGCATGCCAGACAGACTCTGAGAGATCATATTGACTTGCTGAGTTAATATTTTGTTCTGAGCCAATATGGCATTCAGAGTATCAATCTCAAGAACTCCTTTCTTCTAATTTGTCCCATTATTCACGGGATTCCTTTCAGAAGTGTACATGAATTGGTTATTTGCAACCATCTCAATGAGTTCCTGAGCTTCTGCAGGCGTCTTCTTCAGATGAAGAGATCCTCCAGCAGAGCTGTCCAATGACATCTTGGACAGTTCAGACAGACCATTATAGAAGATATCTATGATGCTCCATTCAGAGAGCATGTCAGATGGACACCTTCTGATCAATTGCTTGTATCTTTTCCAAGCTTCATAGAGGGGTTCACCTTCCTTCTGTCTGAAGGTCTGGACTTCCACTCTAAGCTTACTCAATTTTTGAGGTGGAAAGAATTTGGCCAGAAAAGCACTGACCAGCTTTTCCCAAGAGTTCAGGCTTTCCTTAGGTTGTGAATCCAACCATATCCTAGCTCTGTCTCTTACAGCAAAAGGGAAGAGCATAAGTCTGTAGACCTCAGGGTCAACCTCATTGGTTTTGACAGTGTCACAGATTTGTAAGAATTCAGTTAAGAACTGATAGGATCTTCCAATGGAAGTCCATAAAACTTGCAATTCTGTTGCATTAGAGAAACTAATTGAGGCTTCAGCTCAAAGTTGTTTGCTCCAATGGCAGGGATAGAGATGCTTCTTCCATAGAAGTCGGGAGTAGGTGCAGTAAAGTCACCAAGCACCTTCCTTGCATTGTTGGCATTGTTGTTGTTTTCGGCTGCCATGGCTTCTTCTTGTTTGAAAATTTCTGTTAAGTCATCTCTAGAGAGTTGTACTTTAGTTTCTCTTAGCTTTTTCTTCAAGGTCCTTTCAGGTTCAGGATCAGTTTCAACAAAAATGCCTTTGTCCTCGCTCCTGCTCATATGAAAGAGAGGAGAAGAAAGTATGGAATCCTCTATGTCACAGTATAGAGATTCCTTGAGATGTCAGAGGAAAAGAAGAATAGAAGGAGGAGGTAGAAAGGAGAGAATTCGAACTTATAGAGAGAGGGAGTCCGAATTACACATTGAGGAAGAGTGCTAGTCCCTTAAATAGAAGAAGGTAAGAAGGGGGAAAAGAATTTTCGAAATTAAATTTTGAAAGATTTTGAAATAATTAAAAGAAATTTTGAAAAAAAAATTGATTGATGATTTTCGAAAATTAAAATTGAGAAAGTAGTTAAGTGATTTTGAAAAAGATTTTGAAATTAGAAATCAAAAAGATATGATTAAAAATCATTTTTGAAAAAGATGTGGTTGAGAAGATATGATTGAGAAAATATGATTTTAAAAAGATATGATTGACAAAAAATTAAAAAGATTTGATTTTTAAAATTAATGTTTTGGCTAACAAGAAATTTAAAAGATATGATTCTAAAATTCAAATATTGAACCTTTCTTAACAAGGAAGAAATTTTTGAATCAAATCACTAATTGTTAGCAAGGATTTTTGAAAATAGTAAAAAATGGAAAGAATTTGATTTGGAAAAGATATGATTGAAAAGATATGATTTGAAAAAGATTTTATTTTGAAAAATTATGAAAATTTGAAAAATATTTGAATTAAAAACAAAATCTTTCCTTCTGTGCCCTCCTGGCGTTAAACGCCCAGAATGGTATCCATTCTGGCGTTTAACGCCCAAAATACTACCCTTTTGGGCGTTTAACGCCCAGCCAGGTACCCTGGCTGGCGTTTAAACGCCAGTTTTCCTTCCTCACTGGGCGTTTTGAACGCCTAGCTTTTTCTGTGTAATTCCTCTGCTGCATGTTCTTAATCTTCAATTCTCTATATTATTGACTTGAAAAGACATAATTTTGAAAAAAAAAATTTTGAATTTTTAATGATGAGAAACAACAAAATGAAACTAATCATGGAAAATCAAGATCAAAACAAATAATGCATGTAAGACACCAAACTTATAAGTTTGTATACTAGGGACAACAACAAATTGAGAATGCATATGAAAAACAACAAAACACACAAGACAAGAGAATTTAAAGATCAGAGCAAGGAAATCATCAAGAATAACTTGAAGATTAATAAAGAACATAATGCATATATTCGAAAATTGTAAGAAATAAGACATGCAGGACACCAAACTTAAAATTGACACTAGATTCAAACAAGAGACATAGATTATTTTTGGTTTTATGATTTTATAAAAAAATTTTGTGATTTTTCGAAAATTATTTGGAAAAGAAAATAAAGATTTCAAAGTTCTTAATAAGAATTCCAGGAATCATGCAATGTTAGTCTAAAGCTTCTGTCTAAAAAGATTAGACATGACTAGCCCAAGCTGTATGTTGGGTTTCACCGTTGTCAATGACTACCTCCCGTCCTCTCAGTAAAAATGGTCCAAATACACTGTCACCGCATGGCTAATCATCTGTCAATTCTCGATCATGTTGGAATAGGATCCATTGATCCTTTTGCGTCTGTCACTACGCCCAACACTCGCGAGTTTGAAGCTCGTCACAGTCATCCCTTCCCAGATCCTACTCGGAATACCACAGATAAGGTTTAGACTTTCCGGATCTCAGGAATGGCCGCCAATAATTCTAGCATATACCATGAAGGTTCCAATCTTAGATTAGAAATCCAAGAGATACACATTCAAGCTTGTTTGCATGTAGAACGGAAGTGGTTGTCAAGCACGCGTTCATAGGTGAGAATGGTGATGAGTGTCACATAATCATCACATTCATCATGTTCTTGAGTGCGAATGAATATCTTAGAATAAGAATAAGCTTGAATCAAATAGAAAAACAATAGTACTTTGCATTAATTCATGAAGAACAGCAGAGCTCCACACCTTAATCTTTGGGGTGTAGAAACTCCACCATTGAAAATACATAAGTGAAAATAGGGTAGACATGGCCGAGTGGCCAGTCTACCATGGAGGTCTCAGAACGTAAAAAATTACATAATGTGTTCCAGAGATGAAAATACAATAGCAAAAGGTCATATTTATAGAGAACTAGTAGCCTAGGGTTTACAGAAATGAGTAAATGATGCAGAAATCTACTTCCGGGCCCACTTGGTGTGTGCTTGGGCTGAGTGTTGAAGCTTTCACATGTAGAGACTTTTCTTGGATTTAAACGCCAGCTTTTGTGCCAGTTTGGGCGTTTAACTCTAGCTTTTATGCCAGTTCTGGCGTTTTGACGCCAGAATTTTTATGCTGACTTGGAACGCTGGTTTGGGCCATCAAATCTCGGGAAAAGTATGAACTATTATATATTGCTAGAAAGCCCAGAATGTCTACCTTCCAACGCAATTGAGAGCGCACCAATTAGGCTTCTGTAGCTCTAGAAAATCCACTTCGAGTTCAGGGAGGTCAGAATCCAACAGCATTTGCAGTCCTTTTTCAGCTTCTGAATCAGATTTTTGCTCAGGTCCCTCAATTTCAGCCAGAAAATACATGAAATCACAGAAAAACACAAAAACTCATAGTAAAGTCCAGAAATGTGATTTTTATTTAAAAACTAATAAAAATATAATAAAAACTGACTAAAACATACTAAAAACTACCTAAAAACAGTGCCAAAAAGCGTATAAATTATCCGCTCATCATGGATCAAGTTATGCTTTACTGTTTTAGAAATGCTTTAAGTTGAATCTTCTGATGGGTATGAAGTTCTAGGATTGCCTCTGGCGTCCTGGGGTCTTATATCTTACATCACTGGGCACTGTTACCATACTGAGAACCTCTGGTTCTCATACCATATTTCTGTTGTGTTTTTCAGATGCAGGTCGTGATGAGAGGACTTTTGTGTGGTTTAGAATTCACAAATGAATTCTCGTTGTAAGTATAGTTTCTAAACCAACAATAGTCCTTTCATACAAAAATTTGGTTGTCACAAGTAACAAACCTCTAAAATTATAAACCGAAGTATTGAACCTCGGGTCGTTCTCCCTAGGAATTGCAATAAAGTGCCTTGTTATTGGTTATGAGTTATGTTTGGGGTTTTTGAGATTTTAAACAAGAAATATAAATGGCAATGAAAATAAACTAACAACTAAAAAGGCCATGGCAAGGTTTGGTGGTCAAGGATCTCTATCCTAATCACTAACCACAACATGAGAATTGGCAAGGATCAACCCCATTAAGTCATCCTCTAACTAATAAAGGAAAGTCAAATGAGCTATGTCAATCCAAGTCCATAAGTCCTAGTTCTCCACCAAATCAATTAGTGAGATCTAGAGTTAATGGCTCCCAATCGTCAATCACTTGGACATTAGTGACTCAAAAGTTCCTAAGTTACCTTCCCAAGCCAAGAGCATAAAAATCTACACTAAAGTCCAACCAAGCATTTCATTAAACACTTGGAAGGCACAAAAGGAAAGCAAAGTAAAATTGCAAGGAAAGTAAATCTACACTACTCAATTGCAAGGAATTAAACACAACAAATCAAATGAACAATAAAGAGACATGAATCATAAATTGCATTGAAATAAAAATAGAAGAACAAAAGTGCATCAATATAAAAGTAGAGAATAACATGAATTAAATGCAAAACTAGGAAGAGAAAAGGTAGAAGAAGAAGAATTACATAAGGAAAAGTAAATCAAAACATGAATTAAACCTAGATCTAAGAAATTCTAAACTAGATCTAACCTAATCCTAATCCTAGAGAGAAGAGAGAGCTTCTCTCTCTAAAACTAACTAAAACTACTCCTAAAACTTAAACTATGACTAATAATCAAAAGTATGTTAATTTCCCTTCAATCCTTGGCTTAAATAGCATCAGAAATGAGTTGGATTGGTCCTACAAGGCATCTAAAATCGTTGGCCACAAGTTGCATTAATTGAAGCATGTGCAACCATCGGCGCGTACACGTACCGTGCGCGTGCGTGCTGCTATGCACAATGCAACTATAACAAATCTTATATCATTTTGAAGCCCCAGATATTAGCTTTCCAATGCAACTGGAACCGCATCATTTGGACCTCTGTAGCTCAAGTTATGGTCGATTAATGGTGAAGAGGTCAGCTTGACAGCTTTTGCAATTCCTTCATCTCTTCATGAGTCCTCCATTTTTACATGCTTTTCCTTCATTCCCTTGACCCAATATTTGCCTCCTAAACCTGAAATCACTTAACAAATATATCAAGGCATCTAATGGAATCAAAGGTAAATCAAAATTAAACAATTAAGGGCCTAAAAAGCATGTTTTCACACTTAAGCACAAATTATGAGACAATCATGAAATCATGCTATTTCATTGAATAAATGTGGGTAAAAGGTCATAAAATCTCCTAAAGTCAATACAAGATAAACCCTAAAAATGGAGTTTATCAACCTCCCTACACTTAAACCAAGCATGTCCTCATGCTTAAACCAAGAGAGAAACAAGGGGTATCAACATTTATTCAATGAAATCTAACTAAATGTACCCTACCTATATGCAACTATCTACATGAATGCAATTTCTTGGTCAAAATAAATCAATTCCCAAGAATAGATATATGCACAAGGGCCAAAGGTATTAACAACCATGCCAAACCACAATCGAATTGAGCTATTAAATATTTTTATAAACTTGCATGAAGAATGATGATCATAGGTGAAAACATGTAATTGAGCATCAAACCCTCACCGGATGTGTTTGCACTCTATTCTCTCAAGTGTTTAGGGTTGATTCACTCAATTCTCCCCTAATCATGCTTTCCAAGGTTTGTTTTTCTTCTGACAATCAACATTTATTTTATGCATGTATACACCTATCATGAGGTCTTTTCATTGGTTGTAATGGGGCTAGGGTCAAGGTATGATGCATATTTGGTCAAGTGAGCTTGAAATTTGAATCTTTGATAAGTTTAGACGTCCCACCTAGCCTATGACATCCTACACAATTCAAAGCTAACCTAACTACCCATTTTTCACTTTTTAACATACTCATGCATTTTCTTTTTATTTCACAACTCATATGCATTGATTTTATTGAGTTTCGCTTTGCTTTGGGGCATTTTTGTCCCCTTTTTATTTCTTTTCTTTTTTCTTTTTTTTCTTCCTTTTTCTATAAATATTTTTTCTTTTCTTTTATTTTTCTCATTTTTTTTATTTTTACAAGAACATCAATGCATAAGGCTTTATATTCATTACACATGAGCATGTACCCAATTCCCAATATTTTTAACAAAAATATAAAACTACCCTTTTATTCCCTCAATGTCCCAAGGTTTCCACACTTGAATGATACACACACACTAGCCTAAGCTAATCAAAGATCCAAATAAAGAACATTTGTTATTTTTCGCTTTAAGGCTTGTAATGTGCTAAAATGAAGAATAAGTGGGTTAATCGTAGGCTCAAATTGGCTAACAATGGAGAGTAAACGGTAGGCTATTTGGGTAAGTGAGCTAATGAAATGATGGTCTCAATCATATAAATGCATGAATACACAAAATAATGGACATAAAGAATCAAACAAATCAAGGATTACAATCATAGAAAGAGAATAATGCACACAATTAGGCTCAAATCTCACTTGCTTGTGTTCTTAGCTCAAAAACATGATCCACAATATATATAATTCAAGCAAGTCCTATGAGAAGTTTTCACTCAAATCAATTGGTTCCCTATAGATAGAAATCTTGAAGAACCTCATTATTTTGACTAAGCTTATTGTGTGTGTGTGTATATATATATATGCAAAAATAAGAAAATGAAACAAAAATTCTAAAATACCTAAAAAAATGAAATGCAAAGGTGTTGAGATTAGAAAATTGTCACCCAAAATCGCCGACTGGTCGGACGACCTCCCCACACTTGAAGATTGCACCGTCCTCGGTGCATGCGAAGAAGAGCAATGTGGATGGGTTGTTACAATTGATGAGCTCCTTCAAAAGGTTGTGCGGATGACTTGTTTGTTGCCCCATTTAGAAACTTTCCTTTTCTTCCTTCTTGGTGGCCAACCTAAAAGGAAAGAAAAAGAAAGAAAATCAAGCCTATAGCAAAGATATCAAAGCAAATGGAGCATAGGCGGAGGCTAATGCCAAATAAAAGTAGGGTTCTCATTACATGTTAGCTACGCATGTAAATGAGAAAGCAATATAGGCAAAGGGCATATCAACTAATACTTGATGCAAGAGCAAAATCAAAGCATAAAGAGCACTCAAAAGCATCAAGTTCGAACAAGAAAGAGTGGGTCATGAAAGACAATATGAGGTCATATCAATGCACAAAGACACAATTGTCATAAAAGATTGAAGCATTGATTTAAAAGTTTCATCACCCATCAATATCAAACAGGTCATGAAGCACCAAAGCAATTCAAGAATGCTCAACAATTGAGTAAGAGAATTCAACACCATTATGAAAATAAGAAACTCGAAAAAAATGAAGTAAAAACAAGCTATAAAAACAAAATGAAAATATAAAGAATAAAAGTATGCGAATGTAATGGACAAAAGAAAATGGAAGATTAGAAAAAAAACTCTTTTTTTTACCGGTGCGGACGCGTCATGCACGCTTACGCGCCGATGTGCATTTTGGCCGAAGGGCGCGTACGCACCAGGTGCGCGCACGCGTGGATGAGTTGTGTAGGCATGGGTGCGGACACATACAGTGCGCGTCCGCGTGGTGTGAGTTGGGCCAAAGGCTTAGTGCTAGCCCAGAGATGGCACAACTCTCGGGTTGTATGCCTGGAAACTGCATCAGTGGATCGGCGCGCACGCGGCATGTGCGTGGGGGTGCGCATTGCAAAAATAGGTGTATCGGCGCGTATGCGCGCAGTGCGCGCACGGTGCAAGAGGTTATGCCCTTGGCCTAGTGTTGGCGCGAGAGTGGCCCAACTCTCTGGAAAATGTATGGGCCTGTATCCGTGTATGGGCGCGCGCACGCACAGCGTGCATACGCGTCCCTGACCCCTTTTTTTTTTTTCAGAAATACTAAAAACAGCCTAAAATCTCCCTAACACTACCTACAACTCCAAAATCAACTACAAATGAAAAATTATAAAATTCTTTTTGGTTGTTGAAGAGTTTTCAAAAAAAACAAGGAAACTTGCATCACAAGTAACTAACAACTAATTTATTGAAACAAGTATATGGAAAGAAAACTACCTACAATGGTAACTCAAATCACTTATTAATCAAGTCTACAAGAGAGTGGAAAGAGTTTACCATGGTGGGGTGTCTCCCACCTAGCACTTTTGTTTATTGTCCTTAAGTTGGACTTATGGGGAGCTCCTCTCAAGGCGGCTTGCGCTTGAAGCTATCTTTGAACATCCACCAATGCTTGAGTCTCTAATAAGCTCCATTCTTCAATTTTAATATCTTCAAGCCTTGATGGAGTTCTTCACAAACCATGAGCTCCCAAATTTGATTTTCCTTGTGAGATCCAGGATCCCACACTTTGTTTTGACACTCGTCCTTGAATTGGTCATCATTATTCCATCCGGGTGGCATGGCCTTGGAATTCTCAAAGAAGCTTCCAAACAACTTCCTAGACCCATGCAATTTGGTTCCACACCAACCATTGTTCTTGAATTTTGAGCTTGCAACCGTCATGAGCTTAGAATGATGTTTCCAATCACTACACAACTCTTTCCTACTCTTAACTCCACAAAGAGCTCTAAGTTAACCATCATTTTTAATCAAACCATATTCAAGTGAGAAAGTAAAGCTTAGGGATAAGAGTTTTACCCACTTGAATGTTGTGTAGGATGGTGACTTAGGAAGGGGTGGTCCCAATGATCTTGCAAGCTCCATTCCCTTGTGCTCTTTCTTGACTATCTCCACCTCTTCGCAAGCTTCTTTAATTTCGACATTTTCCCTTTTATCACTTGGCTTGGTGTTGTCTTCAAGAACTTCGATTTCTTGCCCAATGGGAGGTGATTCCATTTCGGATAGGAATTCATTGATGAATGAATCCATCTTTTGATCAACCTCTTCATATTCTTCAATTTCGATATACACCATGTCCGCTTTTTCCTCTTGGTAGCTCTCTTCCAATTCACTCACTTCCTCGTTGTTCACCAAGGGTATGAGGGGTTGTGCACATTCTTCTATAATTTCAACTTCATGTCCAATGGGAAAGGATTCAATTGTAGATATAAATTCATCCATGATTGAATCCATCTCTTGATAAACCTCTTTCAAGTCTCCAACTAAGATATGCCTTGGAGGTTGCGCACCCTCCTCGACATCAATATCAAGCTTCTTGGAAGAGTGCTCCATGATGCTACATTCCCATGGACTTTCAACATCTCCTAAATCTTCAACCACTTCTTCCTTTTCTTCAATAACCATAGGCTTCTCTAATTGTTCCAACACAAAATTTGACTCTTCCTTCTTCTCCATCAGATTTTTCAATCTCTCCTTCATGCTATGCTCTTCAATTGATTCCTCACATGTGGCTATGGAAGCACCTTGAGTGTTCAAGCATTGGTAGGCTAAAATATGCACTACCTTGGTCAAGTTAGTCACAAACTCTAGGGTGTTCCTTTGCATATCCACTTGTCCTTGAAGTAGCAAGGTGAGAGAATCATCTATTGGGGCTTGGGGTGGATAAAAGGGTTCATCATTTTGGAGAGAGGGTTCATAGTAAGAAGGTGGTTCTTCTTGATAAGAGTATGGAGATGGTGTGCATTGAGGTGGTTCTTGGTAATAGTCATGATGGAATTGTGGTGGTTCCAAAGGTTTTTGCTCATAATGGTCATACGAATATGGTATGGGTAATTGGTCATGAAAGGCTTGTGAGTATGGTTGAGGTTCATGTTGAGGATAAGAATCCTAGGCATATGATGGTGGTAATTGATTGTCATCAAAAGATTCACCATAGCCATTGAATTGACATGCATTAGGATGGTGATTATACCTATACGTATCCGGAGGTTGTTGCCAATAGGAGTGATCAATTCCTTGAGTCTCTTCCCATCTTTGTTGGTTCCATCCTTGGTACATGTTATCATTAAAGTTCACATTTTCTAAAACACAATTAGAACCAAACTCATAGCCAAGGTGAGAATTCATAATGGAAAAACAAAATAAAACTAACAAAATCTAGGAAACAAGCAAAATACAAACCTATTCACACTATTCACATATATACAATAACCAATAACATAACACCATTGTAATTCTCCGGCAACGGCGCCATTTTGATGAGAGGACTTTTGTGTGGTTTAGAATTCACAAATAAATTCTCGTTGCAAGTATAGTTTCTAAACCAACAATAGTCCTTTCATACAAAAATTTGGTTGTCACAAGTAACAAACCTCTAAAATTATAAACCGAAGTATTGAACCTCGGGTCATTCTCCCTAGGAATTGCAATAAAGTGCCTTGTTATTGGTTATGAGTTATGTTTGGGGTTTTTGAGATTTTAAACAAGAAATATAAATGGCAATGAAAATAAACTAACAACTAAAAAGGCCATGGCAGGGGTTGGTGGTCAAGGATCTCTATCCTAATCACTAACCACAACATGAGAATTGGCAAGGATCAACCCCATTAAGTCATCCTCTAACTAATAAAGGAAAGTCAAATGAGCTATGTCAATCTAAGTCCATAAGTCATAGTTCTCCACCAAATCAATTAGTGAGATCTAGAGTTAATGGCTCCCAATCATCAATTACTTGGACATTAGTGACTCAAGAGTTCCTAAGTTACCTTCCCAAGCCAAGAGCATAAAAATCTACACTAAAGTCCAACCAAGCATTTCATCAAACACTTGGAAGGCACAAAAGGAAAGCAAAGTAAAATTGCAAGGAAAGTAAATCTACACTACTCAATTGCAAGGAATTAAACACAACAAATCAAATGAATAATAAAGAGACATGAATCATAAATTGCATTGAAATGAAAATAGAAGAACAAAAGTGCATCTGTAACGACCCAATTTCTGGTACGTCATGATCATACTAGAAACTGAGCGCTACCAACTTGTCTACCTAATTATTATCTATTATTTATTATATGAGCCTGATTCGTTGTTAAAAGCGTAGTTATTTTACGAGGTACTTTTTTTAAAAAAAAACGTTTGGATTAACAAACAGTATCATTCATAATCAATTCACAACTAATAATATATAAAACAATTATAAACAACCACACATAAATACATCACAAGCAGTTGACAACATTCGGTGATTCAGCCTTTATTAGAATATAGACTGTTAGTTAGAACACCCCTAGACATAGCTAGATAATAACTATATACATATATACATACAACATCCCAGGTCCTGACCTGTTCAAGAGGTCCCTAAGCTGGCACCTAGGCTAGCCTAGACTCTATACTCACTTAGTCCCTCTAAACTTCTCAACCGAGGGAAAATACGTTCTAAGTCTTCAAAACTCAAGTCAGGTAGATCGTCATCAAAAAGTAGAACATCATCTGCTACTCCTCTGCACGTTCAGACTTTTTCACAGGACGTCTCTCTGGTACCTCATGATGTAGCCACACAATAGGAATTTCGTACACAGAATTTATGTTAAAGTGCGCATACGAACGGGGTGCAGACGTTGGTTGGTCTCACAGTATATACATATGAACAGAGAACGGGATTCACCCTAGACTTAGAAGACTACCTAGAGCGGAATTCTCTTTGTGAACGGTCATCATCGAACTACGGAAGTGTACCCAAGCTTCCATCTGAAGGGGGAAGGGAGAGAGAAGGGGTAAGAACTTGGGAGTTCTTAGTAGGGTCGGGGTTATTAGTTAAGTTCATTAATTCCGTGTTGTTTAGCAGACAAATAGCAGAATACAAGAAGCAGTAAATAGAAGATACATATAAATAGAGGAAATAGAGAAAATAGAAAACAGAACACAAATAGAAAAATACAGAAAATACAACACAGACACAGAGAATAGAATACAAACAAGGAAAGCATACATTCATACAACAATCATAACAGAGGAAAATGCACAGCCAAGTATGATGCATGTCTAGCCCTAGTGCAGGTAATGAGCTCATCTGTCGGTTACATACCTGCTCCCGACGTTACCCAGCAACCTCTGTCTGGATAAGGCTTTCCTGTTGGCAATATCCACTGCAAGCAACCTTTGTCTTGCAGGGTATCCACTGCAAGCAACCTTTGTCTTGCAGGGCGGTACTTATTAGCCGATATACGCCCAACAGACTCACTATAAGCAACCTCTGTCTTATAGGAGCAACAACATACTCACTGTAAGCAACCTCTGTCTTACAGGAGCAACAACACACTCACTGTAAGCAACCTCTGTCTTACAGGAGCACACTCATCTCGATACCTCTGTAAGCAACCTCTGTCTTACAGCAAAGCATTATAGCAAGGTATCCCAGGAAAGCGTTCTCAGTGGTCGTACCACCATTTATCTGACTGCCTCTCTGCAGCAGATTCTTACATAATCATTCTCATTATCATCATTCATTAACATTCTCATTATTCATCATCACTTTCACATTCTTATGCAGTAC
>NC_029794.2:107327931-107334160 GCF_000816755.2 Arachis ipaensis | reverse complement strand
TTTAAACACCAAAAATTTTACTTCCTTGCCCTTTCTAAGATCTAAAAGGTGTTCTTCAATGTTCTTCACCATACTCAAAGTGTTCTTCGTGTTCTTCGTATATTCTTCAAATTCTTTCTCTGTTTTTACCCGTTTTTCAGTCTTTTCAGCAACCGATTTTTACCAAAATTTTAAATAAATTTCCAGCCACTAAAACCCCATCTTTTCTACATGATTTTAACGCAAATTGAACCTCAATTTAAGCTCTAGGGTTTCGTTTTCCATCAGCCACAAGAACACACATTCATAGCTTGAATTTCATCAAATTTCATCAAAATTTCACCAAAATTTCAACAAGAATTACTCATACAAACAATCAATTTCAAGCACAGCCAAACCATATCATAATCACACAACTCAAACACAATCAATCAAGATTAAATTTGTCAATCCCTACCTGGTTTTGCTGCTCCTAATTCGGTTAAACTTTTAGGTGGTCCTTAAGCACTTTTTCCTCTTAAATCACATCAAGAAAACACATATTTAACCATGTTTCCTTGAAACCGAATCAAAAGAGAGATGGTGCAGCCAACTCACCTTGATTCCAGCCTTGATAAGTCATATGATCAAGTAGAGAAAGAAGAGAGGATCATTTTGGTCTGATTGAAATTTTGATTTGAGTTTTAGTTCAGCAGAAATCAAGCTTTGAAGATTTGGAACTAAGAACTTTTCTCTCTTTTTCTCTCTTTTTCTCTCTACCTATTTTCGGCCACAAAGTGAAAATGAGCCAGCCTTGAGGGTTTTGGGGGTATAGGGTGAGTTGTGATTGGTTGGCTTGGAGGTGGGTTAAAATAATATTAAAATATCTCAGGTGTATAACTACTAAAACTAGATGTATCGGAACACTTATAAAAACATCTCTAAAAATTATTTTCTGAGCTACTAGCATAAATGACACTAGTAACAAATTTATTATGAGAATAAAACATGTATGATAAGGCCTTAGCATTGCTAAAGTCATCAGAGAGTGCTGGTGCTAAGCTGCACCAGTAAATTGTGAACCCGGTTAAACCGGTTTTCTGTTTTTAACTAAAACTGATCAGGTAACCTTATAATATCATTCAAGAAGCTTCTAATACTAATATAATGATAATATCATCCTATTATCTCTCTTCTCTCATAAATCGGGTCCGGTTTGTCAAACTGAGACTATTTACGAAAAACCGAATCAAAACTCCTAACCGATACGGTTCAAAAACTAGGTTCTTCGTGACTGCGTTATTGAGATTGCCTCATAAAAGGTTCTATCTTAAATATGACATAATGACAATGAGAATTGAGATACTTGATGATATATCAGAGGTTCTCCCCTTACTGATCTTCCGGAGGATTTCGTGCCTTCGGAAAAGATCTCGCATACTCGAAAATCGGGGTTGTTACAACATCAATATAAAAGTAGAGAATAACATGAATTAAATGAAAAACTAGGAAGAGAAAAGGTAGAAGAAGAAGAATTACATAATAAAAAGTAAATCAAAGTATGGAATTAAACCTAGATCTAAGAAATTCTAAACTAGATCTAACCTAATCCTAATCCTAGAGAGAAGAGAGAGCTTCTCTCTCTAAAACTAACTAAAACTACTCCTAAAACTTAAAATATGACTAATGATCAAAAGTATGTTAATTTTCCTTCAATCCTTAGCTTAAATAGCATCATAAATGAGTTGAATTGGGCCCACAAGGCTTCTAAAATCGCTGGCCACGAGTTGCATTAAGTGAAGCATGTGCAACCATCGGCGCGTACACGTACCGTGCGCGTGCGTGCTGCTATGCACAATGCAACTATGACAAATCTTATATAATTTCAAATCCCCGGATGTTAGCTTTCCAACGCAACTGGAACCGCATCATTTGGACCTTTGTAGCTCAAGCTATGGTCGATTAAGTGTGAAGAGGTCAGCTTGACAGCTTTTGCGATTCCTTCATCTATTCATGAGTTCTTCATTTTTACATGCTTTTCCTTCATTCCCTTGACCTAATCTTTGCCTCCTAAACCTGAAATCACTTAACAAACATATCAAGGCATCTAATGGAATCAAAGGTAAATCAAGATTAAACAATTAAGGGCCTAAAAAGTATGTTTTCACACTTAAGCACAAATTAGGAGACAATCATGAAACCATACTATTTCATTGAATAAATGTGGGTAAAAGGTCATAAAATCTCCTAAAGTCAATGCAAGATAAACCCTACAAATGGGGTTTATCAGGTCGCAACTCACCTCGGTGAGTTGCTTCGATGGTGACAGAGCGGAGGATCTGGACATGTTTTGGAGTTTTTTTGCTTATTTTGTATTTATCTCTCATATTTTGTCTTTTATTTTTTTCCTAGAGGCTTATTTTGAGAGAAAAACTTGTATATGTTGTTTTTAACTTCCAAACTTTTGTATGGTCTGTATATGACTATCCGGCTGGTGCGGTATTTTATAACCCACAAACTAACCGGCAAGTGCACTGGGTCGTACCAAGTAATACCTCAGGTGAGTGAGGGTCGATCCCACGAAGATTGATGGATCAAGCAACAATGATTGATTGATTGGCTTAGTTAGACAAACAGAAAAGAGTGTTTGAATATTCAAAAAGCATTAAACAGAAGACAGAGAAATGATTAAGTTGTGAATAAAATATGGGGAAGGCAGTTAAGGTTTCAGAGTTATCTATTTTTCCGGATTAACTTTTCTTACTAACTATTTTAATCATGTAGGATTTAATTTATGGCAAACTATATGTGACTAGACCCTAATTCCTTAGACTTTTCTAGTCTCCTCTAAAATTCATCAACAGCGAATTCCTTAGTCAATTAATTCCAATTAGGGGGTGATGATCAAATTCCAGTTTATATGCCACAAAAACTCTAATTACCCAAATATAAAAAGGATTATATGTCACGTATCCCATTAAATCCAGATAATTAAAATTTAGGAGAATATGTTTTTAAGCTGTTGTTCAAGTAAAGAGCTTTTCCAAGTTATACAAGAACATAATTAGAAAGATGGTCATACTTCCGTTCCACCCAAATTCATAAGATAAAGAGCGAAAACAATTCTTAAATTATAAATCCATACATAAATTAAAATAGAAAAAGTAATAAAATCAATCCATACAAATAGACAGAGCTCCTAACCTTAACTGTGGAGGTTTAGTTGCTCATGGTTCAGAGAAAAATAAGGATTGTAAATTGGAATGGAATAATGTTGTGTTGGAATCACCCTGTTGAAATTCCCTTTTATATCTAATCCTAATTAATTTAAAATCTATCTTCTAAAACTAAAATAATATCTTTTCCTAAAAAATAATGTTTGAATTTAAATTAAAATTAATTAACAAGTCTTCAATTAATAGGTGGGGACCACTTGTTTTGTCCATCCTGCAGCTTCTAATCTGTGTTTTCTGGACTGAAAACTGAATAAAACTCTACCATAACAGAAAAGATATAAGCAACTTGATGAATCTTTAAATAGAAGCCCTGTTTTTATTTACGTCTGAACCTGCTAAGGGTCATATTTTGGTCTTCATTCCAATTCTTATCCTCATTTATCGAAGAAAAGGCATTTACAAAGAAGCCTTAATCCAAACAAGGATATACTTTATTAGTTGTTAGTGGATATCTAAATAACCTTCATTCTTCAAATATATTCAGTTTTATTCTCTATTTGTTATTTTGCAGAGATGAAGTTGTTTTTCATTGTCGAAGCTTTAGGTACTTTGGTCTATTTAAAGTATTACTGGCAAACCAATTGTTTAGATTAAATATCTCTAAACTTTTGTCCTAATTAAAAAAATGTCTCTTACAGGTGAAGGTCTTCTTTTTCGTTCTTGCCGTTCCTGAAACTGTTGCAGCAAAAATTGAGCTTTCAGATGGAGTTATACTGAGGTGTATTTTTTTCGTGGAAGCCAACTATGACCCCCTGTGAGGTTTGTCCTTCAACAAATTTGATACTTTATTTTCAGAGAAAAAATTCAATCATAGAAGTTAGAAATTTCTTGAGCTAACAATTTACTGCTGGATAACTATAATTGCAATTTACAAAAAAGTCCCTAGTTGTATAAAATGATTTATGTTATATGTATATATATTGTTGTAAACTCATGCAATATATTGTGGATGGATTTGACTGTTAATTTGCGTATCCCCATCTTTTATCAGTTTAGTGTTTCTTCTAAGACAGCTACTCAGCACTGTTCTTGATTTTCATGTTAATGATGCAGTTTGTTAGCTCTGCATTGAAACAAGCAGATTTGGAGTTTGAGCTAATACATCCGGTCCAACGGCGGGCAATCCCTCGGTTCACCAAAGCAGAGGAGAACAGTAAAACATTAGAGGATGAGGACTTAGTACCTTCAGCTCTAATTAAGTTCAAGCCATTGAAAACGGATTCTGTTGTTTTCACATGTGTTAAAAATAAATTGCTTCAAATTAGTGAGACGTTTGTAAATGCTTAAACAATTCCTTTTATATTAACAGTATTGGATTCTTCCCTAAGTTTTTTATTTTCTCTTGGTTTTGTGGGAGAATTGGATATAGATATATTTTTCTATTGTTTTAGTTTTCACATGGTATAGTAAAGTTGCTAATTAGCTAAATTCGCAAAATTGTTTTAAGATAATCATAAAAAAAAATTCGTTAATATTTTGGTTTTTAAAATAATAGATTTTTTTTATTATTCTATCTTTTTTATTAAGATAATGACCAAATTAAAAAAGTAATACACACACAACTGTGTGCTAAGTTGCTAATTTTTTTATGGAGATGCTTTTGATAAAAAAATTTGTTATAACTTTCATAAAATAATTGCATAATGCTTTTAAAAATTAAAAAATATTAATTAATAATATAATAAAAAAATATTAATCAATAATATAATAATTTAATTTTTTAATTTAAAAACAAATAATTTGTATAATTTAAAAAAGAGTATATTCATTTAACTATAATGCTTTTAAAATTAGAGAATAAATTATTAATTAATGATATAATAATTTGATTCTTTAGTCTAAGAACAAATAATTAAGTACAATTGTAGTATAACTAGTATAATTTATGTTTAGTATAAATAGTATTAAATTGGAACATTTTTTTTGAGATTAAACTAATCAAATCTTAATATTAGAATTCAGTTATTTAAATAATATCTATGGTATTGAATTCTAAACTTTAGATATTTATACATTAGAATTATTTTTGCAACGACAATCAATAAAAATAGCTTTTTTGACCAGACTGAATGTACAGAAACAACGCAAATTTAGACTATCCTCTTGAATACGATAGAAAATCAACAACTAAAATATATTTATAAAAAAGAAATAAACCAAAAAATAAGCTAAGGATATATTTGTGTATTTACACAAAAAGGTTACTAGTTATAAAAAATTAAAGATATTAGGCTAATTATAATACAATATTATAGTGTTAAAAAAATTTAGATGATACTTTTAATCAGGAGTAAGTCTAAAATGAAATACTAACAATTTAATGCAAATAAATTATTGTTGAATTAAAATAGTTACATCATGAATTTGATTCGTTTATAAATTTGTAATTGAGTTAAGACAAATCGTTAGCCATATTCGAACTTGGTTCGTTAACAGTTTGATAAGTTTACGATGT
The DNA here is from genome assembly GCF_000816755.2 of Arachis ipaensis. NCBI lineage: Eukaryota > Viridiplantae > Streptophyta > Magnoliopsida > Fabales > Fabaceae > Arachis > Arachis ipaensis. Next base: position 107,328,511 of record NC_029794.2, on the reverse strand, counting down.
TGGACACGAATTTTGAATTATAACTTGAACTTATTAATGTGAACTTAATATGGTACTAAAAGAAAATTAAGATTTTTTTATGACATAAAATAAAGTCAAAGTAAGAAAAGGAAAAAACAAAAGAGTTATAGCCTATGTCATTTTTGTCTTACTAAGAGCAATTACATAAAAGTTTTTTCAAGAAGATATACACCTTGTATACCCAATTACATTAATCTTTTCTCTTTTTACAATTAAATCAAATATGGAATTCACGTTCTCTAACATAAGCGCTCATGAATGGCGGCTATTATCCAATTCGCATAGTCACCGAATCAGATAAGAACCACACTCTAAAAGGATCAGTATGGTTGTAGGATGTGACTAGTTCTTCATTGATCTATGATGGATACCAATCTAAAAAGACCATTTTATCGATGCTCTAAAGATATATTTATCTCTTGAGTATGATAGAAAGAGAAAAATATGTTTAAATAAAGAAAATGAACGAAAAAATAACCATTCCACATATTTGATCTTTTACAAAAAAAATTAATATATAATAAAAATACAAATAAAAATAAAAAATATAAGAAGACTA
>NC_029794.2:107327520-107327891 GCF_000816755.2 Arachis ipaensis | reverse complement strand
GTTTCAATCGTCCTATTTAAGTCCCTAACGTTTCAAAATTAACTCAATGTTATCCTGTCGTTAGGGATCCGTTAACAGAATTGACGGCGGGACAAAATTGAGACGATTTTGAAACGTTAGGGACTTAAATAGAATGAAAACGTTAGGGGACAAAAACGATACATAAAAATAAATTTTAATTTAATTTTATCTTTCAATAATATTAATTTTTTACTATACATAGTATTCAATTATTTTTTAATTACATCTAAATAAATTATACTTAATCACATTACTTTCATTTTAAATAAATTTATTTTTTTATAATTTTAAAGAATTTTGATACATTAGAGACAAAAGGTATAATTTATATTTTATTGTATATATATTAT
>NC_029794.2:107307896-107327495 GCF_000816755.2 Arachis ipaensis | reverse complement strand
TAGGTTAGGTTCTACCTCTTTAGTGGAGAGAAGAGAGAGAGAGAGAGAGAGAGAGAGAGAGAGAGGTCTTTGAAAAGGGATCATTGTTAGGTGGTCTTGAAGAATTATCCATATAATTGACTTGTTCGGAAAGGGGTTACTCATAGTTATAGCTTCCAAATTGAGACACTCCGCCACCCATGTCATATAATGTGTAAAGGGTATTTATAGCTGAAATTTGCATGCCTTCCAAGTATTGAGTGATGGCATTAATCTGCTGAGACATGGCTTTATTTTGAGTAAAAATGGCATCTAAGGCATCTAATTTCATGACACCCTTCTTCATGGTTCTTTTTGAAGAGTACAAGTACTAATTATTGGCCACCATCTAATTTAAGGCCTCATTAGTGGTCTTCATGTGCAAAGAACTTCCTGCAGAATTATTCAGAGAAAGTCTTAAAGCCGGAGTGATCCCATCATAAAAAAATATGTAGTTATACCCAATCAGCGAACATGTCTGTACGACACTTTCTCACCATAGCTTTGTACCTCTCCCAACCTTCATAGAGAGACCTGCCCTCGAGCTGTTTGAATATCTGTCCTTAGCTTAGGCAATCTCTAAGATGAGAAGAATTTTGTTAAGAACTTACTAACCAATTTTTTCTAGGTTGCTATGCTTTTTTTGGGTTGTGTCTGAAGCCACTAACTAGCTCGGTCCCTCACAGCAAAAAGAAATAACAACAAATGGTAAACATCAGCGAGAACTCCATTAGTCTTGACTGTATCACAAGTCCTTAGAAAATTGGAGATGAAAAAATTGGGGTCCTCTTAAGGGCTTCCACTAAACTGACAATTCTGCTAGACCAAAATGATGAGTTGAGGCTTCAACTCGAAATTGTTGGCATGCACAACTGGGGATACTATGCTTCCTACGCAATTCCCAGGATTAGGGATAGTATACGACCCCAGAGTTCTCCTAACAGGCGGAGCATTATTGAGGTTGTTGACAACAGCATGCTCATTGTTGTCTGTCATACTGACTTCAATTTTCTTTTTTGATTTGTCCCTGAGAATTTTTGTAGCTCTCTGAGCTCTGACTTGTGTTCTGTTTCTCCTACAAGTTCTTTCAATTTTAGGATCGTATAGAAAAGATTTTTTATCCTTATTTTCCTACATAAACAATTAGAAAACAAGAAAAATTAGGTTCTCAACACCACAGTGAAGAGATCCTTAGTAAAGCACATGAAAATAAAAGAAAAATAAATAAGAAAATAAAATGGCAAAAACTAAAGAAAAAAATAAAATAAAAAATGAAATTTAAAAAATAAAGAAAAAGGTCTAATCTAGGTAATCAATCAACTGATAGTTGTTAATTACGGTTAATTCTCGGCAACAGCGCGAAAAACTTGATGCAGATTTTACATCACAAACTACCGGCAAGTGCACCAGATCGTATCAAGTAATAAACTCACGGTGAGTATCGATTCCACGAGGATTAATGGACTAAACAAGCAATCGTTGACTAATTATTCTAGTTAGACAAGTGAAAAGTAAGAGTTTTGAATATCAAATAGTATAGAAGACAGTGAATTGCATAATGCAAATAATAAACGTGTGAGAGAATAATATGAGAAGAGAGATAAGACTTTGGAGATGTTTAAGTTTCCGGATTAACAATCATTGTCAACTACCTTGATCATGCAAAGATTTAGTTCATGGCAAACCCCAGGTGAATGAATTCCAATTCCTTGGCAATTCAATCTCTTCTAACCCAACCAACTGTCAATTCCTTGATTAATCACTTGTGTTAAAAGATTAAGTTCAAATTCTAATTTATAAGTCACACAATCCCTAAGAACCAAGAAATAATCCGATTATATGTCACGTATCACATTAAATCTAGATAATTGAAAAATTGTGAGAAAAGGGATTTCAAGCTTTAATTCCAGTATTTAACTTTTCCAAGATTAAAAGAAATTCAACTTAGATTAGGTTTATTTTCCAATATACTCAATCCGTGGGATGAAGAACGAAACCAAATCTTAAATAGAAATCAATGCATTACTCAAGAGTAGAAGAACAAATAGTATTAATCCATTAAAGTAAACAAAGCTCCTAACCTTAACAATGGAGGTTTAGTGGCTCATGGTGCAAAGAAAATCTTAAAGTGTAAAAGTGTGTAAAACTAAAAAGTGTTGAAGTGGAGAAGAGAAAAGACCCTGCAGGTAGGAGTGTTCGCGGTGCGGTTTGGTTCGATTTTTTGAAGAAAAGTCATCCAATCCAATTGTTTAATTAAATTACAGTTCGGTTTGGTTCGATTTTTTTACCGAAACCATCCGAAGCAAACCAAACTGATTAAAATCTGTTTGGTTTGATTTGATTTGTTCGGTTTTTTCAATCAATTTAAAAAAAATTTATCATACTATTTTACAAAGTCCTATGCTTGAATTTGTTTTGAACTCCAAAACTATATAATTCGAAATAAATCTGAAAGCGAGAAGTCTTTCTTTTTTTATTTACGTAAAAACAATTCGTGACTCTATCATCTGAACGAGATATTGAAAAATGTGTAATAACATGTTTGGTTTCATGTTTTAAAGTCTTAAAATCAATAAAGAAAAATGGTCACCAGCTCATAGAGTTTTAAAGTAAGCAAACAAAATAAAACACCTAGTATACTCTGGAATAGGCTAGAAGGAAGGATGAAAAAGGCCATTGGAAATAATTTATTTTCATACTATGGCCTATGATTCATCCATGGAAAGTTCTAAATATATGGTATCCAAACCAAAAATAGCTTTTCAGATATCATGATCAGTAAATATAACTTTGCATGCTAACATCCATCCCATACAGTGGGAACTGAAAAAAATAATTATTCAAGCTATGCCATAAACAATACATTGAACAATGAACAGTAAATAACAATTAGAAGCAATTTCAGTAAATCATCAACAAATAAAAAATCAGAAGAAAAGACACAACAAATGAGGAACAATCAAAAGCAAAAACACAACACCAAATATTTAAAAAAAAAAAGCAAAAATCAGAATAGAGAGACGATGCTGTGGGTGGCTGGGTGTATCTTGAAAATTACCTTACTTCAAAGAAATAAAATCAGAACAGAGAATAAAAATTTAACAACCCTTAACCAAAAATCAGAACCAACAACCCTAAACCTGTGAACCAAAATATACAAATAGAATTGAAAATCATAAATTAGAATCAACTCTAAACTAAACCCCTAAATCAAAACAGAATAAAAAGTTCAGAGTTAAAAAACAAAATCAGAATTAACAACTCAACCATAGAATCAAGAACAACCTAACCAAGTATTAATTATAAATTACAATCAATAAGAAGACTAAACCAGAATTTAAAAATAAAAATAGAATCAGAACAAAAAAACAAACATGAGGCTTAGCCTCCATTATAGAGGACGATGAAGATGCAGGATGGTGAGACGATGGTGGCGATGAACCAAAAACTAGATATGGATAGACGACACTGCTTCAATGACGGAGAAGAAGAGATTGGACAGATGACACGACTTCAACGATGAAGATGGAGGGGTTGGACAGATGACACATGGCTTTAACGAAGGGCGCTACGATGGAAGGTGCGTGGAAGGGGATCGCTCAGCCACTCTGTGGATGTGTTGTGTGCGACGGCAATGATGAATGAGCGTGAGAGAAAAGATTGAACGAGTGTGAGAGAGAAGAAATGGAACGAGTGTGATGAGTGAGGGTGAGTGTGAGTGCGGCGCTGTGTGTGTTATTAGTTAGTGCTAGGGTTATGTTTGATGAGGGTAAGGATATTTAGGGGGTTAGTTATATTGATCGGTTCGGTTTATTTTGTTTCAGGTTTTCTTTATCAAAATCAAAAATCGAACCGAACCGACAAAAAACTGCAAAAATTTAATTTTTTGGTTATTTCGATTTTCGGTTTGTTCGGTTATCGGTTTTTTTGGTCCGGTTGGTCGATTTTGTTTGGATTGGATCAGTTTTGAACACCCTTACCTGCAGGGCAAATTTTTCTCCTTTTATATCAAATCTTAATTGATTCAAAAATAAAACTAACTAACCCTAATAATATCTTTTCTATTTGTTTATTTGATTAAAGAATCAAATCCATTGCCTTTCGTGTGATTGTTGATGTGCATGGGACCACTCCATCACTACAAGAAAATGAAACATTTGTAACAAAAAATTTGTATCAAATTTAAAATTGTTACAAATTATAGTTTTTTTGTAACAATAATTAGTTATTGTTACAAAATAAGAATATTTTGTAACAATAAGAAAATTTGTAACAAAATATTTCAATATTTTGTAACAACTTGATTTCTTTTGTTACAAATTATGTTGACTTTCGTATCGAATTGTTGTTTTGTTACAAAATGTTATAATGTTTTGTAACATATATCCTAATTATATTGTCAATTGTCCTCAAAATGAAATCTAATTTGCTAAATACTTCCTAAGACCCTAACCCTATTTTCCCCCTTCAGCCGTCACACCCCTTTCAACTTTTCCTTCCTTCCAAAATCACAGAGAGACCCAGCACATAGCAGCAGAAAAAAGAAAAAAAAAAAAGAAAGAAATCAGCAGAAAGAAAGAAAACGTTGAGGGAGAGAGGGAGAAATGGAGTTAGAGAAGAGAAGAGAGGAGAGGGGGACGGCCAGCGCTGGTGGGCCGAGCTGCTCGCCGCCATCATTGCTAGCACCGACGTGGAGGAGGTAGCCAGAGGAGAAGAAGCACAACGCCGCGGATGAAGCTCGCCGCCGCTGCACCACGCCTCGCGAACCACTGCTGCGTCGCGTCTGTCATCGTCTTCGCGGGTTCCAGTCGCCATCGTCGTCTCTTCTGTGAAGCCTGTCGCCGCCGTCCTTCTCGCTATGAAGCCAGCGCCGCCATCGTCATCATCACGGGCTGCTGCTGCGCGTGATGCCGCCGCCGCCGCCTCTGAATCCGTCGCCGTCAAGCAGAGCCACGGGCAGAGATAGGATTCCCAGGTGAGAGAGAGAGAACTTGGGAGGGCCGCGACCAGTCCAGCTGCCGCGACCAGTCACTGGCGTCGTCTTTGTCTGAACCACCGCCAGATCCGCCGCTGTCGAAGCTTCTGGCTGCGCCTCTGCCGTCAGTGGAGCTTGCCGTTACTGAGATCATTTTTGCTACTAGGAATTAAAAACAAACGAAGGGTTTGTTGCGTTTAATTACCGAGTTTCGGCTAATTGAGGTAGGGAATTTTATTTTGAAATTAATTGTTTTAATTTATGAATGCTATGGAAGTCTAGGGTTTAATTTTTTAGAATTTCTGATTAGGGATATTGTTTTTGATTATCAGAACTTGTGAATATTAGGGCTGTTGATTATTGTTCTGTGTAGTTTTTTTTCTCATTTGTTACTTTTTCTTTTTTACTTGTTCTGATTAGTAATTTAACATTATTGGAACTTCAAATTATTACTTGTTTTTGTTTTTAATTTGTTCTTAATTTAGTTGATGCTAGATTGATGCCTAACAAAATTCATTCATAATAATAATTACTTACATGTTCATACCATCGATTGAGTTGTTACTCATAATTGAGTTCATACCACCATCAACTGTTGATGAATTCTAACAACAGCACAAAATAAAAACTGTTAGTAATGGAGGATCAGTTCATAATCTGAGTCATTGGATTGACAAAAATCTTTTTAGTAATGCAGTAGACAATAATTCATTCAATCTTGCTGCTGTTTGTGATTATTTATGGTAAATGTGCTGCTGTCCTGTTATTCTTTGTGCTTTTGTGGCTTAATTGTGATTAGATTGTGACTGTCTTGATCAAATTGTTGAGGATTATTGCTTCCAGATTTGGTTGCCACACAGGTAACATTATGAGCCACTTGAAGGATTTTTCTTTTTTTTTTTGGGTCAACCTGCCATTTTACTTGCATAATAATTGCAATCAATTACTTTATATTGGACTGGCTATTCTAGATTCAGATGGTTGGTATTTCATCTTCTTGCATGCTACTGCATGTTCATAAGAACCTGATAATGATATATAATATAAAACTCTAGTCTTAAATTTGTGTCCCCTTTTGTAGGCTCCTGTAAATTATGTTTCTCTTTATTGTGTAAAACCAATTTTGAGGGCGCTGTCCATGGCAATATCTACAGTTTCAATCCATATCTTTGGTGATGTGCCTTCCTCACCACTTGTTGGCATCCTGCAGGTTACACCTCATTTTTCCTGATATTGTGCGTGTTTTAGTTACTTATATTATTGGATATATATCAGCCATTGGATTCTGCATTTTACACGACTTTTCCTAATATTTTGATTATTTTTATAACTGGATATTATCAGCCAACATAAGACACAGATTTGTACTAGAAGTAAAGTGCTTGATTGATTTTCACCTTATCCATGTTTGTTGGATTTCATTTCCAGCTTCTAAATCACGTTTTAGTAGTTTTGTCCAAACCATGATATGGAGTTGCTCAAACAGAAAAACCAGACATATGATTAGCCAGTGGGTTTGATCTATAGTAAACGTTTCAAAACTTAAGTTTATCCCTTCTCTTTTAGTTATTATATCTATCTCCAGAAAATTGTTAAAATAAATGTCAAACCTGATTTTATTTGTTATAAACTGTTCTCTCTTTCTCATCTCTCTCTTTGATGTAAAAGGGTTTCACATCTTAGTTTGTTTAGGCAACTTTCAACATCCCTCTTGAATTAACATATATAGAAAAGAAGTTGACAAAACTAGTAACAAGAACAGTGCTGCCTTATGTTTTACATTTTGATGCAACCATACTCGTGATTTATTGACCTGCTTTACATTGTTGGTTGTTCCAGTATTTTACCTGTATTTGTTCCTGTTTTAACATTTATTTTTATTCTAAGCAAAACAGTTTTCCTGCACAGGATCATATTAATGACTGGAGGAAAATAGCACTTTGTTTAACATCCATTTTCTTTCTTGCTGCTATAATATGATTCATAGGTAAGTGGCATACCACCATGCAGCTTTGGTTTTATATTAGATGTTCTTAATTTTTAAACCAGACATGCATTAGAATTAATTATTTTTTAAAAATGTGCCTGTAAATTCAGAACACGTACTGAAGAAATTGCTGGATGTTGCCCATGGGTTTCAAATGTTAATAGACCCTAAAGGTACTCCTAAAATTGCTTATGATTTTAATACATTTTCGTAGATGATTCTCATTTTATATTAGTATACTTTAATTTGTATATGGATCTATTTATCACATTTTACTTATGTCATGGTTGAAAAATGATAAATGTCCTATTATTTGGTTTGATAAATTTGGTTGGGTATTGGCTGAGACATAAGTTGTGAATTGGTTATTTTTGTTGGAACCGTAGACGGTGGAAATATCCAAGTTTTAGGGGAGGTTCTGCCAAAATTTTTCTAAACATTTTGGATAAAACTTGGTGAAAAAATTATAATTAGTGTTATATCTTGTTTCTAAAATTTTGTTTGGGTTTTTCTTATTTACAGGAGTGCTGAAATGGTGACCATATGCTACCTTGAGGGCTCAAGAATATTTTGATGCATAGAGACACTAATCTATGTTAGAACTTTTATGTTTTGGTTGAACTTATGCAAGACATATAACTTGTAGAACTAATTAATATACTCACTAATATTATTTTGTTTGAAAACAATTTTAGCTAAAAAGATCTTGTTTGACTTATGTATGTTTTTACATATTATATAGATGTAAACTTGCTTATTAAAATAGTTAATATATTAGTCAATTTAAAAATAGTTTATTAAACGATGCATGCAATTTATATTAAAAAAAGTTGTTGCAAAATAATTAATTTGCTTTTGTAACTAAAGAAAAAAAATGTTATAAAATCATGTTACATTTTGTAACAAAATTTTTTGATAGGAAAAAAATAAATTATCACGAAAAATACCTTGAAGATTAAATTTTGTTACCACTTTTATAACGGCTTCTGGTTTTTTGTATCAGAAAAAATTGTTACAAAACATCATATTGAATTGTAACAATTCCATTTTTCGTTACAAAAACTTTTTGTAACGGGACTTACTGCAACAGCCCCTTTTTTTGTTACAAAAACTTTTGTTTCAAAATTTTAACGTTTTGTAACAATTTTTTTTGTTACAAATACGCCTTTTTCTTGTCCAGGTTTTGCTCCCGACGCTAAATGGGTCCCTGCTTTTTCAGGATAAGAAGAACAAGAGAAAATGCCTTGAACCAATTTTCAAGTACCAGACGCTACGTACGGCGCTGAAGTAATCCATGCCATACTCCAAGAAAAAGCTCGAACAACCTTCAACAAAAAGGTACCTGTACCCGAAACCGATACCGGTGGGTAGGTAGAAAATACTTAGGGGCGCAAGACAACTCTCTCTAAAGAACTCAGCAAAATAGTCATGTAACTTCGGGAGAAGGGGTGCCCCTCACAAAGGGGGTCGCAGTGACCAGACGGTGATGTGGCGTTTAGCGCCACCTATCTAGAAAATATTGCACGCAAATCCAAGGGCTCGGCGCTGAACGCCGGATTGTGGCATTTAGTGACACCTATCCTGCAAGGCAGACCTGGCGCTAAACGTCGGTGATGTAGCGTTTAGCGCCACCTATCCAGAGAGGAATGGGAAGTTCGTGTAACCCGGCGCTAAGCGCCAGTGATGCGGCGTTTAGCGCCACCTTATCAGAGAGGGATAGTGAGCTTTTTTTTTAAGCATTTTTTCACGTCTTTTCGCCCGAATGCTACCTATAAACAATGTAATGCAACAACGACTCAAAGTAGAATCTAATAGGGTGTAAATCACTTAAATCTTTTAGAAAATCAACTAATTACCGTATAAATCATGTAGAAAAATTATGAATGATGCTCACGCATCAGGCACTTAACAAACAATCTATTAACACATCATCATCGTTAAGTGATATGTAAATAAATTCCGTTAAATTTTAACGCTGAAAATGACAAAAAAATCGTCATATCTCACGACTACCAGAAATAAAGATAAGGTGGTACTACTTTTTTCGACAAGGATCAGCTTATCCTTTGAAAAAATGGACAGGATTCAGGTTGAGATTTTACTCCGATCATAACTAATCCTTTCTTTATTTAGCAACTATATCAGCTCTTTAAAGCTCTATACAATTATACCTTATCATTATTATTATCTCATATACTGTTATCAACACTAACACTATTAATGTTATCATTCTCTTATGTTGTTTCTTGTGTGATGCTATTTTTTTTTAAAGATTTATATGTACTGCAATTATTATTTCTTCTTGCAACATCACTTCCTGTAATAATCTTTTTTTATTTAACTATTTTTGGTAAAATGAATAGAAGGCAAAGGTCTTTTACTCTCATCTTTATATGAAACATCTCTATATAAATAACTACTATAATTCATTTTAACATTAAATTTGCATTATTGTTTGGCTATTCACATGAAGATAAATAGAATTATCTTACGTAAAAGAACTAAAAATACAAGTTCAATAACTAACAGTTATCATGTGACAGTTTCACCGAAAAGTGGGTTTATTTTTAGAAACGATTACTTGCAATATGATAAGAAAATCAACCAGCCCGATTCGATTCAAATAATGAATCACTTTTCAAAAACAAATCAATTTTTGTATGAACCGTAATATCAGTAAACCTACAATTTTGATATGAGTTGTTTTCTACTTTTTAAAGTCTTTCTACGTTACATGGTATTACTGAAAGCAGCTCCTTAATCTTAGTCGCTTATTAATATTTTTGAGGTGTCATGCAACAACATATATAACAACACATTATTACCGCCATAACCGTAGAAGAGCTTCGTAGTTGTCAAGTTCGTTTCACGCAAGCTAAGCATTATATTTGTATATTTTTGGCGCTTCTCCTCCGAAAACTCTGCTCTTCCAATCATTACTACTCTTTGTCGCTCTTACAGCTAGTCATCACTCTCCCCCATGATGCCACGTGTCACATATCTCTCTGTGTCTGTGCTTCTGTCTCTCTATTTTTCTTCTTTATTCTTCACAGTTCACACTATAATAATAATAATAATACCTTAATAGAAGCGTGCAGCGGGAACACCTCTTCTGCGTCTCTTCTGAAAACTCGAAATCCATTTTCTCTTCTTTTTTTACTCTCTTTTTGGAGTGTTTCATCCCTGAACTCATAATAGGTGCCTACATTATTTAATTTGTTCTTAATCATAATGATCTTAGTTAATTAATATAAGTACGTGCATGCATGCAAGAAGGTAATTAAGGGTTAGGTTTTGATATGATGATGAATATTACTGATTTTGATGATGCAGGGGGGAGACTAAGAGGTGAAATTAGAAAGAGGGAGGGGTGAGGAGCTCGACAGAGATGTCGAATCTCGAGCCGGCGGCTCCGCAGACGCTGGTACGGCGGCCGTCGAGGAGCGCAGCCATGACAACGTTCTCGACGGAGGTGTTTGACGATGACGTCGTAGTGCCGTCGTCACTCGCCTCCATCGCGCCCATCCTACGTGTCGCCAATGAGATCGAAAGCGAGCGCCCTAGGGTTGCTTATCTATGTGCGTTAATAACCTTCGACTTAATTAATTACAGATAAATCATAATTAGCGTTGGTGGAATTCAAAATTAAAATTGGTTGTTAATTTTTGGTTATGAAGGTCGATTCTATGCGTTTGAGAAGGCACACAGGTTGGATCAGAGCTCCAGCGGGCGTGGTGTGAGGCAGTTTAAGACGCTGTTACTTCAACGTTTGGAGAGGGTACGTACGTGTTTTTAAAGTTTAAATTTTTAGGATATGTTTGGATGTTATTAAACTAAAATAAAAATTAATTAATTTTTTATTTATTAAAAATAATTTAATAATTATACTAATTAAATAATGACTAAAAATATTTAAAATGGCGGAGTTTCTCGTTATATTTGTATGGAAGTGAAAATATGCGCATGCATGTGTGTAGGACAATGCGACAAGTCTTGCCTCCCGAGTTAAGAAGACAGATGCAAGGGAAATCCAGGCCTATTATCAACAGTACTATGAGCACTATGTTAGAGCTCTTGACCAAGGAGAACAAGCTGACAGGTCCATATGCACACCCTTAATTTATTATATGTTATTAACCTTTTCACTAAACTAACTGGTTGGCCTCCTTTGAACTGAAAATTAAACTCTTTGTTGTTGCAGAGCACAGCTTGGTAAAGCATACCAAACTGCAGGGGTACTCTTTGAAGTGCTTTGTGCAGTTAACAAGACTGAGAAAGTTGAAGAAGTTGCTCCTGAGATTATTGCAGCAGCTAGAGATGTCCAAGAAAAGACGGAGATTTATGCCCCTTTCAACATTCTTCCATTGGATTCTGCTGGGGCTTCTCAGCAAATTATGCAGCTGGAAGAGGTATCCATATGCGCACCATGTGTTTGATGTTTTGTTTATTTGGAAATATTGTGTTGATTTGTTCCTTGGTGGTGTTGGTAGATTAAGGCAGCAGTTTCTGCTCTGTGGAACACCCGGGGGTTGAACTGGCCAAGTACGTTCGAGCAACACAGGCAGAGAAGTGGGGATTTGGACTTGCTTGATTGGCTTAGAGCCATGTTTGGCTTCCAGAAGGACAATGTCAGGAACCAAAGAGAGCACTTGATTCTGCTTCTTGCTAACTCTCACATAAGGCTCAATCCAAAACCTGAGCCTCTCAACAAGGCACCTACCCTCTCCTTTATTTGAATAACAAATAAATAACAACTAATTAAACTTGGTTATTATTTATTATACTCATTTTTCACTTACATCAGGTTGACACACACTTTTGTTTTTGTTGAACAATTATTACAGCTGGATGACCGGGCTGTTGACGAAAAGATGAATGAACTCTTTAAGAATTACAAGAATTGGTGCAAGTTTTTAGGAAGAAAACATAGTTTACGGTAACATACATATAAATATAACAGATCTGTTTTTCTTTTTTCGTTTTTTCCCCGACAAAATTAACTTTGCATAAAAATGTTCTTGTCTTCTTGTTATTTGACACAGACTCCCCCAGCAAGGTCAGCAAGAGATACAGCAGAGAAAGCTACTATATATGGGGTTATATCTTCTCATATGGGGTGAAGCTTCCAATCTTCGTTTCATGCCAGAGTGCCTATGCTATATATTTCACAATGTGAGTACACATTTTTATATTTTTTCTCTTCAGTCTTTACACTACTACTGTCTGAGTTTTCAAATAATTTTAGAAGCTACAAGTAATGTTCTACGAAGTACTAACAGAATCCAACTATAATATCAGATGGCCTATGAACTTAACGGTCTATTGGCCGGGAATGTTAGCATTGTCACTGGTGAAAATATCAAACCTTCCTATGGTGGTGAGGATGAGTCATTCCTTCGCAAAGTTGTAACTCCCATATACCGAGTTATTGAAAATGAAGCACAGCGGGGTAAAAATGGAACTGCACCCCACTCATCATGGTGCAACTATGATGATCTAAATGAGTATTTCTGGTAGCACATTTAGCTTTATTTTTCTTATTTCATTTTGTAGTTAATAGTTTCTTTTCTTTTCTTTTTTGGCTTTAACTTTGGGATAATTGCATTATTCTATATATATACATTCAGGTCACCTGATTGTTTTTCTCTTGGATGGCCCATGCGTGATGATGGTGATTTTTTCAAGTCCACATTTGTGTCACAGGTATATCTCATTGATATTAATTTCCATATATTAATATGGAAGCAAATGTAAAATACGTAGTTTTGGTTCAATGCTAATATTGAAATTCCATGCATATTTATATATCAGGGAAGACACGGTGCCCGTAAGAAAGCTGGGAAAACGGGCAAATCAAATTTTGTTGAGAGCCGTTCATTCTGGCACATCTTTCGCAGTTTTGATCGTCTCTGGACATTCTATATAATGGCGTTGCAGGTATGTATATATAGAGAACGGAAATGAGCTTATTACAAAGTACGTATTTTTCTCTTCAGGCCTAAAACACTTGGTTCTTATTCTTGTTACAGGTTATGATTATTATTTCGTGGAACAATACTCAATTGAACGAACTCTTTCAAAAACCACTCTTATTCAAACTCTCTAGTATATTCATCACAGCAGCCATACTACGCTTACTACAAGGTATGAAGCGCTACCTTCATGCAAATTAATTAAACTTCACATGACACTATCAGAAGAATTAATTAATTAGCAAGAAGTCTTACTTGAACAAAGCTACTATTATTTTCCATGCAAATATATATCATATGTCCATCATCTCACGTCATATGTTCCTCCTTGCTTCATTTGTTTTGTCTTAGGTATCTTGGACTTGGTTCTGAACTTTCCTGGGTATCATCGTTGGAGATTCACTAATGTACTACGGCTTTTACTGAAAATAATTGTTAGCATACTTTGGGTCATAGTTCTTCCACTGTTATATATTGGTTCCTTCGAGAATAATAATAATGTCCCAGAGTTTATCACGAAGATACTTTCGTTCTTGGGTGATACAAAGGGCCTTCCACAATTGTATTTATTGGCAGTTGCAGTGTACTTGCTTCCCAATGCATTGACAGTATTTCTCTTCTTCTTCCCAATGCTCAGGCGTTGGATTGAAAACTCAGACTGGCGTATTGTAAGATTCTTCATGTGGTGGGCTCAGGTAGGAAACTACTATTTTCATTCACATTTAAAAAGTATGAAGATTACAAAGGACTATTATATGTGTAGCCTAAAAATAATTATATAAACATTTTATTGAACAATTTGTGATCTTTGGGTATAGCGCCTCCATTAATTATTTTCTGAGTGATTCTTCAACCTGTGCAGCCAAGAATCTATGTTGGAAGAGGAATGCATGAGAGTCAATTTTCTCTCTTTAGGTGAGCTTTTCAGGACACTATCTTATTCCAGTTTTCCACTAGAAATTTATCTCACCATCGAATTAATTTTGGTTTTGATTTTTAGGTACACATTCTTTTGGCTGCTTCTTTTGGCTTCCAAAGTGGCATTTAGCTATTTCATCCAGGTAATTTTTATAGATTTACATGTGTTTTTCAGATTAAACCTCTAGTGGAGCCAACTAAGGAGATAATGAGGATTCGCCATGTTGATTATGCTTGGCATGAGTTTTTCCCTAATGGTATACTTTCTTCTTTTTAATGTTTCTGCTATAATAAGTTTATCTGAGATCTATTGGTCTAGTCTAATATATATATATATTTTTGCTAAATGTGCAGTTACACATAACTATGGTGCAGTCATTGCACTCTGGTCACCTGTAGTGCTGGTGTGTATCCTATACTTTTCTGGTTACGTTAATGAAATATTTAAAACTTATAAAATCGATGTCTTAAAGTTTTAGAGAATATCCAATTCCTTTTTTATTTAATAATTAGGAGGATGTTTAAGAAAATCAATTAAGAAGATAAATCATTATTCTCATTATTCACGTAATGGCAACATCTCAGTTCACATTTATGAATATACAGGTCTATTTCATGGACACTCAAATTTGGTATGCCATTTTCTCAACTTTGTCTGGTGGTGTTGTTGGAGCCTTTGATCGTTTAGGAGAGGTAATTATCACTTTAACTTTATTTCTAGCTAGCTTCCTAGATGTGGAAAGAATTTCATATTAAACTACTTTATTTATTTTCTTCATTTTTGTGCATACAAAAGATTGAACTTATTTTATCAAGAAATTTGTATTATCCATTTTGGTGCATGAAGTACTGAATCATGATTATACATGCTTATTATTCAAATTTAAAGGTCTTCAAGGTGTAAAAAACTCAAATTTCCATTTCCATTTTCTGCAGATTCGAACTTTGACCATGCTAAGATCACGGTTTCAGTCATTGCCCGGCGCATTTAACTCATTCTTGGTCCCTACTGACAAAAACCAGAAGAGGAGATTCTCTTTGTCAAAGCGTTTTGCTGAGGTTTCTATCATTTTCATTGGCAACTAACTACATGAAACCAATGTAGTCATTTATGTTCACTCATGTTTCCATTCTTTTATAGGTTACTCCCAGTAGAAGGGTTGAAGCTGCTAAATTTGCTCAATTATGGAATGAAATTATCTGTAGTTTCCGTGAGGAAGATATCATAAGTGATAGGCAAGCCCTTAGAACCAAACTCTAGCTATTTGCAAAATCACCTATTGGGGTCTAACCTCTCAGTTCACATCACTGCAGGGAGATGGATCTTTTGATGGTTCCTTACTCATTAGACCCTAGCTTGAAAATAATTCAATGGCCACCATTTTTGCTTGCAAGCAAGGTCAGTGGGATTTTCTTTTAATTTATTATTCATTTACTTTTTTTGGGAAGGTTTACGTGTTACTATTTCCTCTAATTAATTCCATGTATACCTTTGTAGATTGCTGTAGCACTAGATATGGCAGCTCAATTTCATGGAAAGGACTCTGATCTTTGGAAGCGCATTTGTCATGATGAATATATGAAATGTGCTGTCATTGAATGCTATGAAGCTTTTAAGAATGTTCTAAATACTTTGGTGGTTGGTGACCTTGAGAAAAGGTAACTTTTTGAATCTTATCTATTGACCTTTTTGGTTATTTATTAGTTGACCTTTGGCCATTTATGTTTACGTTTCATGATATCAGATATGATATCCCCCATGTTATTTTAGGAATTACTTGCTTGATCAAATTTTAGGTTGAACCACATTAATTCAAAATTTGACATAAGCTTCTTTTGTTGTTATTCTTGATTAACCTAGAATTGAAGCTATAGAAATTTCATAAGCATCAAATTTTTTAAAGTACATCCGAATTCATTATGATGACACAGGACGATCTCCGTGATCTTCAAGGAAGTTGAGAACAGCATCTCCAAGAATACCCTTCTTACAAATTTCCGAATGGCATTTTTGCCCAACCTTTGTAAGAAATTTGTTGAGCTTGTTGAAATTTTGGTGAGTCATTCATAGGAAAACCAATCATTTTAGTATCTTCACTTTATTTTAGTCTTAATTCTTAAATAGTTTCATCTCTGTAGCTATATTTTTTGGAAACTTACACATTCCTTTATGGTTACAGAAAGATGCAGATCCTTCGAAGCGAGGAACAGTGGTAGTCTTATTGCAAGATATTTTAGAAGTATTTACCCGTGATATGATGGTGAATGACATTAGGTTGGTTGACACTTAATTGCTACTCTAAACTTGGAATGTAGTTATACTTGCATCACTTTCACTAAAAAGTAACAATGCTTGCTTTTGCATGGTGTGATTTTCATCAGTGAGTTAGCAGAACTTAATCATAGTAGCAAGGACACTGGAAGGCAACTTTTTGCTGGTACTGATGCAAGACCGGCCGTGTACTTCCCTCCTGTGCTTACAGCACAATGGGAGGAACAGGTAATTAATTAGTGATGCTATCATAAAATCAGAGAAAAATTACTCTCTCATAGGTTATATTTTGACTAAGAGATGCTTCTATAACTCATGAGTCACGAACCGTTGTTGTTTCAGATTAGACGCCTACATTTACTTTTGACAGTAAAGGAGTCTGCTATGGAGGTCCCAACAAACCTTGAGGCACGCAGAAGGATTACATTCTTCACCAATTCATTGTTCATGGATATGCCGCGTGCTCCAAGGGTTCGCAAAATGCTCTCATTCAGGTTTGTGATGCTTATTTCTTGTGCAAGAAAACAGCCCATGGCGCTGTTGTATTTCTGAAGTTGTACAGTGCCTTCTTATGTATTAAAGAACATCTTGGTTTTTCTTTGTAGTGTCATGACTCCATACTATAGTGAAGAGACTGTCTATTCCAAGAATGACCTTGAGGTTGAAAATGAGGATGGTGTGTCAATCATATATTACCTGCAAAAGATCTACCCTGGTAGCAATAGCTTACTCTATACAATTAGTTTGATTTCATTTTTTTTTTTTCTAAAGAGGAAAGATTGCCTAAGAAGTGTATTTATAGATGAATGGAACAACTTCATGGAGCGACTTGATTGCAAGAAAGATAGCGAGGTCTGGGAGAAAGAGGAGAATGTGTTGCAATTACGTCACTGGGCCTCGTTAAGAGGACAAACTCTTTGCCGGACAGGTATATATACAATGGTGTCCCTCCCTTTTCTGTTCCCATATGCAAGGTTTGATCAACTAATAATTTTTCTTCTTGTTCCTATAAATTAATGCAGTTAGGGGAATGATGTACTACAGGCGAGCTCTTAAGCTCCAAGCTTTTCTTGATATGGCTAATGAAAGGGGTAAGAATGGATACTCTTTTAATTTTTATATAGCCATGAATAGAGTTAAACACTACAGCCATCTTTCATCCACATTTTCATACATTTTTATAGAGACAAAAAGCTTTGTTTAGCAGTCCTCAACTATTGACCAAGTTTAACCCCATAAAGAAGTATTGCCCATACATTTGAAAAGACTAGATATTAGTAACATTTATTTATACAAAACTATACCATATATGACAGCAAATATAAACTTCTGCATCAAAATATTTCTTGTTATTATTAAGATACCAGTCTTCAACAATATTATTGGCAAGGCAGTTAGTTATGTGCCAAGATGATTGTTTAAGTTTTTTGCTACTTATGGACAGAGATACTGAATGGCTATAAGGCTGTTACTGTTCCATCCGAGGAAGATAAGAAGAGTAAGAGATCTCTGTATGCCAGTATCGAAGCTGTTGCTGACATGAAATTCACATATGTCGCCACGTGTCAGATCTATGGTAATCAGAAGCGCAGTGGAGACCGCCGGGCAACAGACATATTGAATTTGATGGTTAAGTATGTCATTGTTCTCCAACTGATAAATTCGAAGTTAGTCCATTTGGAATTTTTATTTCACTTAATTTAAGAAAATTACATACGGTTCTTAATTTTTGTAGCAATCCTTCCCTTCGTGTGGCTTATATTGATGAAGTTGAAGAAAGAGAAGCCGGAAAAGTACAGAAGGTTTATTATTCTGTGCTAGTCAAAGCTGTGGACAACCATGACCAGGTAAATTCTCTTATATAATAATACCTTTAGTAATTTACTTATGCTTGGTTAACTTCATTAGGACTTATGTTTGTATTATACAGGAAATATATAGAATAAAATTGCCAGGTCCACCCAAGATAGGAGAAGGAAAACCTGAAAATCAAAATCATGCTATCATTTTCACTAGAGGGGAAGCTCTTCAGACAATTGACATGAACCAGGTATATATAGCATTATATTATGTAACCTTTGAAGCTATATAACAAAATTCACACTGGACATATTCTTTCTAGGATAATTACTTGGAAGAAGCTTTGAAAATGCGTAACCTTCTAGAAGAATTTAATGAGGATCATGGCGTTCGTCGACCTACTATACTAGGTGTTCGTGAGCATATCTTCACTGGCAGGTACGAAGAATTATTTTCCATGTATACTGTTAGTGAACACTGCATCAAGTTATAATTTCTATATTATATAAAATTTTTTCTCTTGTGTGCAGTGTTTCTTCCTTGGCTTGGTTTATGTCAAATCAAGAAACAAGTTTTGTCACTATTGGCCAAAGAGTTCTTGCAAGACCCCTAAAGTAAGTAGAACTCATCCAAACATGAGACAATAATTTACTTTAAAAGGGAAATGAATGCAAAATATGTAGACCCTCAAATAAATGTTTCTTTTCTTTCCATTTTCCTTGTCCAATTGCAGGGTTCGGTTCCACTATGGTCATCCTGATGTTTTTGATAGAATTTTCCATATCACCCGTGGAGGTATCAGCAAGGCTTCTCGTGTAATCAATCTTAGTGAAGACATTTTTGCTGGTAAAATTCTTGTAACATGTTTCTTAGCACTATATACAGTATTTTTTTACTTTTATATTCCTTCCTCTATGCTGCATCACATGCATGTTTTTTACCTGAAAACAGGATTCAACTCCACACTAAGGCGTGGAAACATTACTCATCATGAATACATCCAAGTTGGAAAGGGTAGAGATGTTGGTCTCAATCAAATCTCACTCTTTGAAGCAAAGGTGGCCTGTGGTAATGGAGAACAGACACTTAGCAGGGATGTCTACAGGCTGGGGCATCGTTTCGACTTTTTCCGCATGCTATCATTCTATTTCACATCTATTGGATTTTACTTCAGCTCAATGGTAATGGTCATTTCATCCAGAAGAAAGAAAAAATTTTTTGGTCCCGTATGCATATGACATTAAATTATTTCTTGTATTCATTCACAGGTTGTGGCCCTCACTGTTTATGCATTCTTGTATGGCAAACTTTACCTGTCATTGAGTGGACTTGAGGCTGCAATAGTTAAATTGGCAAATAGAAGGGGAGATGAGGCACTGAGGGCAATAATGGCTTCACAATCCCTTGTTCAAATAGGACTATTAATGACTCTGCCCATGATCATGGAAATAGGACTTGAGAGAGGTTTCAGATCCGCTATGGGAGAGATGATAATAATGCAGTTGCAGCTAGCACCCGTTTTCTTCACTTTCTCTCTTGGAACCAAGTTGCACTACTACGGACGCACTCTTCTTCACGGAGGTGCAAAGTACAGAGCAACTGGTCGTGGCTTCGTTGTTCGCCACGAGAAGTTTGCTGAGAATTACAGGCTGTACTC
>NC_029794.2:107305547-107307714 GCF_000816755.2 Arachis ipaensis | reverse complement strand
TCCTTTCATGGTCAATGTGGTTCTTGGTTTGTTCTTGGCTGTTTGCTCCTTTCCTTTTTAATCCATCTGGATTTGAGTGGCAGAAGATAGTTGAAGACTGGGATGACTGGAAGAAATGGATAAGTAGCCGAGGTGGCATTGGTGTTCCTGGAAATAAAAGCTGGGAATCATGGTGGGATGAGGAACAAGAGCATTTGCAATACACTGGGTTCATGGGAAGGTTTTGGGAGTGTTTCCTAGCCCTGCGTTTCTTTGTCTATCAATATGGCATTGTGTATCAGCTCCATATATCAAGAGGCGACAAGAGCATTGTGGTAATTATTCTAAGTACCTTTTATTTTGCATTTTCATGCATGTACTGGCACAAAATAGTATACTTCACTCTGGTAATTGGTAGTGCCTGAAATATGTTAACTTGTTCATATGCAATTTTCCTTGCAGGTTTATGGTCTGTCCTGGCTTGTCATAGTAGCTATCATGATCACCTTGAAGGTCAGTATCATCATTTTGAAAGATTAGCAGTGTTTTTCTTTCCTTTATCTTAATACTGATATCATTTACTGGTGGCACTGGAAACTGCAGATTGTGTCCTTGGGTAGCAAGAAGTTCAGCGCAGACTTCCAATTGATGTTCCGTCTTCTCAAATTCTTCCTATTTGTTGGAACCGTTGTCGCCTTTACCTTAATGTTTGTCTTGCTAGGTCTCACCGTTACTGACATATTTGCCAGCCTCTTAGCCTTTTTTCCAACAGGCTGGGCTCTTGTACAGGTACTCTTTTAGAACTCACGCAACTAGATACAACCCTCTTACAATGTTTCTGTCTCGTCTTTGTCCCCATTATCTTAATGTCTCTGTACTTTTGTCATGAGATACCAAATACATTCTTAGAGTGAAAATGTGAATATGCTTGGTATACAATACAAAGTCTAAACCATTTTTTGTTCCCTTATGATCCATGTACTTAGAATGCATCTTAACATGTGCAGATAGCACAAGCATGCAGGCCTATTGTGAAGGCCATAAGAATGTGGAGTTCTGTCAAAGCTTTAGCAAAAGGCTACGAATATCTGATGGGAGTTATTATCTTTGCACCTGTTGCTGTATTGGCATGGTTCCCTTTTGTATCAGAATTTCAAACTAGGCTTCTATTCAACCAAGCTTTCAGTAGAGGGCTTCAAATCCAGCGTATTTTATCTGGCGGTAAGAAGAATAAGTAAAGAATCATCCAAACACCTTTGTGGCAAATTGGTGCTGACAGAATATGAGATAAGGGTACATGCAAACTGGGAGATTAAAACAAATTTACATGATCAAAGAGCACATGCTGCGGTTAGATTATTGTATTGTAGAAATGGCCAGTTGAGTCATGGTTTTTGGAGGGGGAGTTCAGCCAGCATTTGTTCATAAATTATTTTATTGCAAAAGAATTATATCTTGATTCTAAAGTATCATAAAATTTCATCTTCAATTCTTCATTCTTGTTATTCTTTTTAATTTTAGGAAAGGAAGAATTGAATGTGAACTTTTGTATGTACCCTATTGATTCTGTACTCTAATATTCCTAATTGTGACTCTTCAGCTTTTAGAGTCAGAAGGGCAAGTTTTATTTGTGGGGTGTTTGTAACTCAATGAAAAATGAGAATTCTCCAAAAGTTTGTTGACCAAATCTTAATGATAATATTAGCTTATAGCAATTTTTTTTTGAATAATAGCATATAATTAATTAGTGGTAAATAATACCATGAAAATTACTTATAAATTTTTTTATATCATAACTGTATTATTACTACAAGCAAACCATGTATCAATTAACCTGTTTTTGCAAATATAGTTGGATTGAACCTTTACCCGTAAAAGGGGGAGGAAAAACAAACAGGCTTTATTTAACTTATATTGTTCAAAAGAGTCAATTAGCAAACCCAAAAAATAAAAAATATACAAGAAAACTATACTGAAACAACATCTCATTGGTCTCGAGAGGATAATAAGACATTTAAAATGTATCATAACATAATAATAAGTATTATTTGTTTAAAGTAAACCAATAGCTTTCATACAGTACGATACTCAATAATAAATTAAAAAGTAGAATTATTAGTTAAGTTAAAATTGAATAAAAAGTTAAAAACACTTGCTGAAGAAGCACCGCAAGAATCTCATCATCGCA
>NC_029794.2:107288527-107304937 GCF_000816755.2 Arachis ipaensis | reverse complement strand
AATGATTGGATGGAGTCCGAAAGGAGATTATGCCATCCCTGACCAACAAGCAACAAACAAGGCAAAAAAGCATAAATACATAAATTGATTTTTTTTTATATTTATATTATAATATAACAAAACAATTCCCCAAAACGATGCTATTGATGGGGCCACCTCAGTAATAGAGTAGTACTACTTTTCATCATTCATCATCATCTGTCCCTCACTTCGGTCGCTCTTTTCTTTTCCTCCTTAAATTCCAAACTAACATTACAACTCATACAAACAGAATCACAAAACTCCCAACCCTAAGCCACACCACTAAACCAGATTAATTAAAAGGTCACAGCTTGCAGATGCTAAGCACTATTTCCTCAATTTCTTCACCGGAACACAAAAACAACCAAACAACACCCATAAAATAAAAAAACACAATTCCCAAGAAAGTAAGTAAATAACACCCGTTCCAAGGAAAGAAAATAACAACTAAAACATTTAACAGAGCATGACCATGATATGATGCTCCTGCTCCTCACTCTGCAGCTCCAAACATAAAAAACAGAGCACCCACTTTACCCATTCAGTCACAACTCTTCAATTTTCGACCTTTGTCTGTTTTTTGAAACCCATTTCGATGGACCGTTCGTATCGCCGGCGCCGGCGAACATGGTGCTGCTCCTTTGCCGTTCCGCCGTCGAGCCCCGACAACTTCTATTCTTCAACCCACTACTCGAAACCGCGTCAGGGGAAGTCTGAAACCTTCTCAAAACCGAATCTTTCGGTCCCAAGCTCGCCCCAGAGCACCAAATCCGGGTCCAGAATGGCGGGTCGGATCGACCCTCGGAGGATCTTGTCCCCCGGCAGAGTATCCCCCATTGACTCCGATCCCGCTGCCGTCGATTCCGCCGCTCCCGTCCCCTCTCCGGCCATCGATTCCGAGCCCAAGTTGCGATCTCGGAGCTTCCGGGCACCGACACCGCCTCCGCTGCCTCCTGCGGTGGTGGAAGAGGAGGGTTCTGGCAGCGGAGGAACTAAAGACGGTGTTTTTGACGTGAGAATGTGTTTGAGAGGGAAGGATGGTGGGTGCATGGTTTTGGAGCTGAATTCGGTGGTTCTGTACGCGAATTCCGAGGTTTTTGCTGGTTTGATAAGTGATTACAAGAAGGGTTCAGGTTCAACTTCAAATGGTAGTGGCTGTAGTAGCAAAATGTGCAGGATTGAGGTTCCTGAGGTCGATAACTTGGGGTTGTTCAGAGAAACCATTGAGCTCATGTTCGAGGATGATGTTACCAAAAGGCTCGCTAAGATTGGTGTTTTTCGATCCATCGACGTTTTGGAGGTACCTAAGTAGTTGTTACTTTCTTTTCCTTTAGTAAAATATTTTATCTTCATTTCTGTGTATGTTTTTGTTGATGATTTAATTTGCAGCTAGTATATGGTAGGTTTGGTTTTTTGAGTGTTTTGGGAATAAGCTGGTTTAGTATTGGGTGGCATGAAATTAAAAGCAAGAAAAATGGAGAATTGGAACTTGCATTTGAACATTTTGATTTTTCTAATGGAAACAATCTTGCTTGTGTTTGAATAATTGCATTTGTCTTACATGGTTGTTATGATTGTGTTTATAGGTGGCTGCTGGCATCAAGTTCACAAGGGGTGTATTATCCTGTTTGAAGTACCTTGAGGCTGTTCCTTGGACTGAAGAGGAAGAAGAGAAATTGAGGAGCTTGTTCACAAGATTCAAGTTCGATGATACGACAACCAGGGACATCCTAGGTAGATTCTACTTGAATGATTCAGCAGATTCACAGCCAAATGTTGCAATGCAACTCGTTTGGTCTATCACCAGTTCTGCAGATGCCAATGCAAGGAACGAACTTAAGTCACTAGTAAAGGGTCTTCTAAGTAAAAGCTCGGTCTATGAGAAGAACCATGTTGACCTCAGCAAGGAGGATCTATATTCTGTTTGCCACTCGTGTCTCGCTTCTCTAGTTAGCCTATTTGAGGGGAAATCTGACGACAACCGTCATGAACAATCATTGCCGAAGAAAGATATGAACAAGCCTTTGATCGAACGCGTCGCAAGACAGGTTGATAACATCAACTGGTTGCTGGAAATCATGTTTGATGGGCAAATGGCGGAAGACTTTGTTGATATATGGACCAATCAGCAGCAGCTACTTAAATTGCATGATGATGCCTCTCCCATGGTAAGATACGAACTGAGTCGAGTGTCAGCAACATTGTTTGTCGCCATCGGCACCAGAAAACTACAATGTCGGTTGGAAGCTAGGTCGGGGCTTCTTCAGGCGTGGTTCAAACCAATGCTGTTGGACTTTGGGTGGCTGCAGAGATGCAAAAAGGGGCTTGATATGAAGGCATTGGAAGAGGCAATGGGTCAGGCACTTCTTACTTTGCCCCTCAAGCAACAACACATGCTGTTTATGGAATGGTTTCGGTATTTCTCAAAGCATGGTACTGAGTGTCCAAATCTAAGTAAGGCATTCCAGATATGGTGGCGCAGATCATTTTTAAGGGGCTCTGAGACTCATGAAATTGAATCAAGGTAAAGAAAAAAAGAATACTGATGCTTGTGATGTTTACTTCTGTCTACTCTGTAAAGAGTTGCAATTAGGTGAGAAATTCTAAGCTATGTACACTGAATAAAGTAGATGAACTCTATATGAATATGATCATTGTATTAGTTGATTGATGCCTAAATAGTATCGAATTTTCTAGGAGGTTTTTGTATTATTTTTAATTTAATTTATTAATATTTTCTTAATGGCCTAGGTCCTAATGAGGCCTCCAAGAAATCCTCATAAAAAAAGAAAACTCGTTGCTGTACCTTAGAAAGGTCTATTCTTGTAGCACATCTGTTGCCATGGTCATGCTATTCTCGTTTGTTTAACTTTGTACAAAGTGGTGAACATCTATTTTTATCTGTCTTGTATGCTAATTCTCTTGTGATTTTATTTTGGTGCCGAAATTGTGGAATTTATTTTTAAGGTAGGTATCAAATATTTTAAAATTATTTGTTTTTATATTTTTAAATTAAATATGGACTTTTAAGCTTTTTTAGTAAATTAAACACTAGACTAATTTATAGTAGTATTTTCTCTTAATTAATAATAAATTTAATATCATTATTTGATTATTTTTTAACCAAAAAAATTGTTTTATTGTTTATTTGTCTTTCATTCTATTATAATATATTATTTTGCTTTTATATTTTATTTTATGAATCAACAACTTATATGTTAAATTTTTATAAATCTTTTATTTGAGATAGAATTATAAGTGAAGTCATTTCATATTCAATGATGTTAAGAGAAATTACTGAAAACATATTTAAATTAATTTGATGTATAATAATTTTATATTTTGTAACTTAGTGTAAGTGATGTTAGGGATGTACCTGGCCGGGACTGAAGGGCCAGTCAGACTCGAAGGGTCTAGGGTCGGATAAGAGTCTCAAAAATAGGTTCGATTATTATTTAGAGTCGAGTCCGGATCAATGCGAAACCGGCCTCACTTGGCTCCTTGTGCACTTTAAGAAGACTAAAAAAGATATATATGTTTTAAATTAATTCCAATATTATGTTATCTTGATTATAAGCTTATTGTTTTATTTTTAATCACACTTAGTTGAATTTAAAAATAGATCAAAGAAGCACGAAATTAGAATTTATGAATAAATTCAAGTTTAAATATGGATATCAACTTCTTGATAACAAGTATATTTTTTTTCTTCTTTATAAATAAGTGTTATAATTTTTTGACATAAAGTTTATCAAAACCCAAACTTCACCGATTTAGACCTGGTTCTAGTGTGGCCCGAAAGTAGTCTGCTTTCACTGGGTTTAGGACTTGATAAAGGTTTCAAAAATAGACCCGATTATTATTTAAGGTCGAATTCGAGTGAAGACAAACCCGGCTTTACCCAAGCCATGTACACCCTAGGCGATGTACTGTAACATCCTCCATACAGAGCTTTATGCCTAGGACGTAAATCAGAAGTGGTGAGGCGGTACGATCTCTAAAAATAAAAATAAAAATACTTATATAATATAATTGAAAGAATTTATAACTAAGAGCCTTAAAAGAGAAGTCATACAAAATACAAACAGAAAAGTATATCACTCACGAAAGATAAGCATAGATGGATAAGCAAGATTGAAAAGAAGATTAAAAACATAACTATATGGATCAGAATTCCAAAATACAGATAACTAGCTCCGAACTCAATCCGTGAATCTAAGACTCTAAGACGCGAAGCTAAGGCCGACTAGAGTATATATATATATATATTTATACAACCCAAAATATAACTCAAACTACAGAATAAACACTTATTTCTCCAAGTCAACCTCTAGGAGGGACAAAATACAAAATATACATGCAGAGATTCTATAAGCATATATACATAGCTTAAAACAAAATATAATGGCCCAAAAGATAGTTCTTCGCTTGTAAGGAGGGTCTCCAGACGCTCAACGAGGTGTCTCTCGACCTGTATCTGAAAAATAATAGAAATATGTATGGAATGAGAATCGGAGGTTCTCAGCATGGTAAAGGTGTCCGCATAGTTAATATAAAAGGTCTCGGAAAAGTTAGAGGCATTCCTAGAACTCCGACACTCAGATTTCAGCTTAAAGATTCAACTAAACCAGAAATTAAGTAAATTATCTAAGGTATTCCAAGTTCTGAATCTAACTTTAACCTAACACTCTACTTTCTATCTTCTCCAATCTTTCGAATCACCGGTGGAACACCCCCCCCCTCCCGGGCCCCTCACACCTCAAGTAAAGAAAACAAGATAGAGGTGCAATTACAACAAGTAACAGAAAAGCAGAGTTAAGCAGTTAAGCAAGTGAAAACAATGTACACTCAAGCAAACACAAATAAATGCATATGATGTATGTCTGTCCTATGGCTGATAAGTCTTATCTGTCGGTTATACAGTCAAATCGACACGTCCTAGTAGTTAACTATTGGGCAGTTTCTCTGTGCGCGTATCCCCAAGCTCAAAAATAATATCCATGGCGTCAAACTCCAAACTCAATAATATTCTATGGAGTCAAACGTCAAACTCAATAATTTAATATTTCATGGGTGAGACAACCCAAGCTCAAATTCAATATATATGCATGCCCATGGGGGAGCTCGAGGAGTTAAAGTGTCCAGTCACATCTTGCGACAGAGGATCGACAATTAGTCTCAATATCATCATCATTCATCAAAAATTCATACTCAACTTAATTCATTATTTTTTAAATAAATCAAACTCAAAACGTAATCATTTTCTTAATAACTGAAAATCAAATCATAAAATCCCTAAACCCAAATTTTTCTAAATAACCACTTTAAACGAACCCTCCAATTTTCATAAAAATTTCGGCAGCATCTCTTCTAAAAATCGGACTTTCGCCACTCTTCAAGGGTCCCAACCACCAAACCAAGCACCTCTTAGTCATTTAAATCATTCCTAATATCAAATTATTTCAAAATCAAACCAATTCCAATATTAAATCTTTTTCAAAAAAATCAACCAACTTCAATAGCAACCACTTACAAAATCGACTTTCACATCTCTCAACCAATCCATTCAAGCTCACCATCAATCCTCAACACATCAACTATCGTCATTATTTTATACCCATCAAAGTCATAATCCAACACATACAAATTCATTTATCCTTATACACACATCATAAACCATATTCACAATCCATCAATAATTCATTTAATTCATTCCTATCTTATGGTCCTCTAGTCTAAGTTTTCACATGACATTAAACATTAACTACGAAAAACCAAAACTATACCTTGACCAATTCCTCCCTAAGCTCGAAACACCTCAAAAACCTCTCCTTACACAAACTTCAAGCTTCTAAACGTCAATTTCCCAAGCTTAATCACCCAAATTTCGTTCCAAACTGTCAAATTGAACTTCAAATTGAACTCCAAATCAACAAAAATACCATCTAATCCACACAATAGCACTACAATCATTAGAGGATTCACTAATTCAATGATTCACAAGGGTTTAACAGTTTCTTACCCTACCCATGAATCAATTGGACAAAATCGAATGATTATCCACTGTTAGAGTTCACCTAAACCATAAAAACCATTCAATTCCTGAATATTCAAACTCAAAACCCATGAATTTGAGGAGAGGAAGAACTTGACGAGAAATGCAAGTTTCTTACCAATTTGTTCGATAGAATTGAAGAGAATTCCGATACGAACACTTGGCCGTTGACGGCACGTCAATCGGAGCTCTGGATTGAAAGTTATGGACAATTCTCTCTTTTGCAACCTATTCAAAGTGAAAAAATGATGAAGAAAACCAATTTTGGGAGTTTATAGGTTGGATCTTAGGTTCGGTCCAACAGGTTCGGCCCGTTTGCCTATTTTTATGCCAAAAATTTTTAAATTAGTGTCAAAATTCATATTTTAATTATTTCTACTTGTTTAAACTATAAAATTTAAGTTTCTAATTTTTTTAAATAATAATTAATTTATTAGTTAATTATTTTAAGCAAATACTTCAATATATATATATATATATATAATTCATTATTATATTATTAACATTATATTATATTTTAGGATTTAATTATGATAATTATATTGTTTTTAACTAACTATAAAACTAAATTTTAAAAATCATGTACAAAAAATTCATAGTGCTAGTTTTATGTTCAATTCTAAATCTACTAGTTATCACAAAATCTTTCTAATAATGGGATTTAGTCGATCTCTATATAAATCACGAAAAGACCTTACAAGATCAAGCTATACTGGTTTAGATAACGTACTTTCCAGCGCGACGAAAAGTAAAGGGGCAAAGGCCTATCACAGTTCCCTCATCAACTAACCGTTCTCCAATAAAACAAAATTGAGAATACTAGAAGTTTAGGGTTAAATGTGTCAACTTCCATCATTTGATATTACTACGAAAGACATGCATAGATTTCAACGTAATAGATGTTGAAAACTCACTCTAACAAACACAACTCAGAAAATATCCGAAGAAAATTTGTGAGGCTAATGATTAATCCAACCTAGTAAATAGAACTAACACTAAAGATTTTATCAACTGCTATCATGTGTTAGCTTATTACAGAAAGGAATGTTTGTACAGAATATATGCTTCAGTAGAGTTTATAAATGAGAATGGAAAGACAATCAAGATCAGCAACACACGGCAACGGTTCTTCTACCAACCTCATGTTGATGCTTCGTCAAATTTTGAAGCCTCATTTATTGTCCTGGCTCCAATTTCCTTGTTCATTAGTCTCCCATAACAATGGGGTGTCGAGGTCACCCAACTCCAAGTAGTCCAGGGGATCAGGGAAACGCAACCCATCACTCGCAGAAAGCATTTCATTCACAGTATATCCACCATTTTGGCCGCAGGAAAAACCATGTCCAATTCCACCCATTTCGAACAAACCATCAAGGTCACCCAGACCCCCAAAAATCTCATTGGGATCAAAGCAAGGTGTTCCTTCAGCATTGTTTATGTCAGGAGGATTGTCAACCTTCTGTAATTACAAAATTAGAACAAGAGAAAAGAAATGAAGGCTCAGAACATTTATGGAACAAAGTAAAACAACAATAATAAAGCATCATGAGTTTGAAACTAAAAATAATGGATGCGACAGATGCAGTTATTCCAAAAACCAAGGTCCTAGATATGTTTCCACAAAATGGGGAAAGAGATGGAAGGAAACTGTAGAAGAGATGTCATAGATTAGATGGAAACAAGCATGAAAAGAAAAACAATCTAGTCAAATTCCCCCAAAATATTGTGCAGGCATAAATAAGAATAAATAGATTGCATACTTCAGTTGTGGTGTTCTCAGTAGGAGCCATTATGTTATCTTCTATGGCGGAACCAGGCACTGGTGTAATATCACCATCAACTTGATTACTTGGAGCTGAAGGATGTGCTGAGCAAGAAGGCATTGGCCCTGTTAAACACGAAACAGAGGTCAACCCATAGCATTCACTCACAGAGAGATTCACGTTATTCACAACAGAGCTATGACATGAAGCGGGTTGTATAGGAACTGCAGCAGGTAGAGCAGCAACAGGTGCAGATTCTACACAGTCAATTTCATCCTCTTTATCCCAGTCTTCCTCATTAAATGGCCTTCCGTATTGTGCACCATTCCTAGGACCAGGACCATCCTTTTGGAACACTTTACATATCACATAAGAATCCTGAGAAAAACGTAAACAATTAGAACTAATTAAAATAAACACACCAGAAAAACAAGCACAAAAATACAAGACAAAATAAGCAAATACCATAAACAGTCTCACAAGAGATGCTAAACTAGTCAGACATACAGTAAAATTATATTAAGTAAAGCTAGCCATTATATACCATAAAGCTTAAGCACCAGGCATATGTATACTGCTAAAAATCAGTTTATGGCATCAGGCTTAACATGAAAAGACAATCTACATAGAAGCCATTACCAACAATAGAGGTTGCAACGCGTGCAATTCAGCAGAATTCTGTAATCCACTAATCCTCGTGTATTAAAATATGCTCATCAGCTAAGAGCATAGCTTCTAGTGAAACATAAGACGATAACAACATAAATAACAACAATCCTAGATTCCTAGTTATCCCCATATGGGCAGAAAAGCACAAACACTAACCGATAACAATAATTAGCAGCATATATTTCGACATATATTTCCTTAGTCTCACCAAAGTAGAAATACACTTAATTTTCATGAATGAGAAATCAGTAGTTACCTGTTGAACACCCTTATCAGCAAGGTCCTTATCTTGAAGTCGGTATTCATGCAAAACCCAATCAGTTCGATCTCCCTTGGGTGCTTTACCATTGTGAAACACCAGAGTCTTTATCATGCCCACAACAAGCTTCTTGTTCTCGACGGATCTATCCTTGCCAGTAGTCTTCCAGTACCCACATTCTGTGGCCCTATTCATCCTCCCTCCGCTCGAATACTTCTTCCCTCGAGGGCAAAAGAAGTACCATTCTAAATCTCCAGTTTTAAGCAGAGAATGATCTGAAAAAATATCATCAAGTTAAAAACAGCTATGACGAACACAGAACTCTACTAAATCAAATGAAACCAGAGTGCAAACCTGGTAGATCCCACGGCGGATATTTGTATATATCAAGTTCAGCAATCACATCACAAGGGAATCTCTTCCCCATCACCTTCCTTTTCAGAAAGTACTGAACCAGCTCAACATCGGTTGGATGAAACCGGTACCCTGGAATTGACTTCATTGCGGCCATCGCAGAAGAATAAAGAAAGCTTAAATAGTAAAACCTTCAGAATCTAACAACTTCCCTTAAATCAAACAATCCAACAACAAAGAACCACTTCACCAGCAGTGAAGAAAGAAACCAACTTTGTAGGTACTCCCAATTAAAAATAAAAATAAAAAATAAAAAAGACGAGAAATTTAACTAGAGAATGATGAACGGAATTAAATAACCCTAAAAGAATCGAGGGTGCGAAGCGTCAAGTCCAGTGGCGAAAGAAATTGCGAGAACAGCGAAGCCTTCCCCGGTTCATGAAGGTAAAATGGAACTGGAAACCCACAATGGATGAAGACGGTCCCTTTCTGAGAACAAAATTCATCGGCACAGTGGAACCCTAATAACAACACCAACAGCCACATTGCAAATTCATCGATTACAATTATTCGACGGAGCTTACCCACAACAGAGAAGGAAAAAAAAAGACAACGAAGAGATGGAAGGTTTTATTGTATCGCGAAGATTGGGGTTTTGGGAAGAAAGGAAGCTTACCAGGGAAGGAAAGAGGGAAGTGAGAAGAACACAGACTTGAAACTTCGCACTCCTAATCGTTGAATCTTTGGACTACCAAGAGAGTGAGAAGCGGCCAGGGTTTTGTTTATATATGTGGTTTTAATTGGGGTTTTTCCTTTTTCTTTTTTATTAATTTCTGTTTCTTGTGCGAGGGGCCTCATTGTTCGCCATTCGCCTAGGTAAATTTCCATGGAATTGAAATACAAATATTCCTTCCAAATGCTAAAGAATTTTAATATGGAATTTAGAGGTCAGTTTTACCTGGAAATGGAAATTTTTGGTGTATATACTGTGGATGGACAGTGCAAATATACAAATACAATATGCAGGTAATGTGTTGACTCAGCACACAACTAATATATTGGACACGTGTCAGAATCGCACACAACACGCAGGTAATATGTTGCCATGTGGCACTCATCCCTTCACCATACAGGTAATGTGTTTCACACGTGGCAGACGCTGGTTGGATGGCGTTCCAACACGTAGCCTGCGAGATGAGTCTTCTATCTATAAAAACCAAAGTTCGTAACTATTTTGCTTAATTGTGAGAGAAATATTTTTCTCCAGGGTTGGTACGATAGAGGGCACTGCAAATATAGTGGTTTATCACAATAGTGAAGTCGTACGAAATACATATGAGAGTGCGAGCTTTGCTTATGAGAATATGTTTTCGTTTGTGGTTCTGTGCAAAATAACATTCGCGGAACTACAGTTTGGGCTCTGTCAAAGCATAGAGGCTGATATTTTAAAGAGGGTGACCAACATTCTCTATAGGAGTCCAGTTGTCGTATTTGGCGGCCTAATACAGTTTGAGGATATGCCAATCGTCGACAAAATTAGTATTCAGCGGATGTTTCATATTCACTAGCAAACTCAGGTGCAACACCCGAAGATTAAGTTATACGTTGAGTTTGAGCATATTGCTACAGATGAGGTTCAATATGACGTAGATGTGCCAGATGACAAAGCTGAGGCGTACTTGGGAATGAACGATGATAGCGATGAGGAGTTTGAAGCTACGTATGAAGCCGGTGATGAGGATGAGGACGGCAATGGGGGAGGTGATGCAGTGGCAGAAACTTTAGTGATTCCAGTCGTGGTTAGTCAACCGATGGACGTTCCACCTTTTATGCGTAGCTTGGATCTTGACGCCATGCATACACCAGAGTTTCCTGAATATGCAAACATAGGTACGTGAGCAGTGGGTAGTATGTTTACTTGATTTTGTTTTAGCGGATCGATGAGTGACAAATTTATTTTCTTATAGGTGTTGCTGATCCTGAGGATGGAGAGTTTAGAATCAGAATGGAATACGGTTCAAGAAAATCAGTCATTGCGGCAATTCGGAGTTACACTATCTCTAGAGGAGTTGATTACGTTGTTTATGAATCCGAACCACAGACGTTCTATGCAAAGTGCAAGACTTATGGACGTGGGTGCGACTGGCTTACCCGAGCCAGCTTGATACAGAAGAAAGTCTGTTGGAAGATTCGGAGAAACAACGGGAGGCACACGTGTTCCATGGGAACGATCTCACGGGATCACTCCAAGTTAGACTTGGACACGATTGCTGAAGCTATGAAGCCATTGGTTGAATCCGACCCATCCATAAAGGTCAATTTTATAAAGTCCAGGCAAGATTCAACTACACTATTAGTTGCCGGAAGGCTTGGCTGGTAAAGTAGAAGTCGATAGCCAAGGTTTTCGGTGGATGGGAATATTCTTACCAAACTTTACCATTGTGGTTCTAGGCAATAGTTCAGAAGATGCCTGGTTCACAAGTCCAAATACAAACACGACCTCTGTATAACGGGAGTCAAGAGGTGGACGGTGTTTAGATACTTCATCGGGTATTCCTGAGTTTCCATACATGCATAAGAGCTTTCAAATATTTCAAGCCGCTGGTTCAGGTTGACAGGACCTACTTATACGGAAAATATAAAGGTTGTCTTTTGGTTACAATTGCGCAAGATGGGAATAAAAATATTGTACCGATTGCTTTTGCCATTATAGAGGGTGAGACTGCTGATGCGTGACACTTTTTTCTCAGTAATTTACGAACACATGTTGTAAGAAAAGATGCGTGGGTATAATCTCTTATCATCGTGAGTCAATCCGAGCCGCAGTAGATCGTAGCGGAGGTGATTGGAAACGTCCGAGAGTATGGTGGATGTTTTATATTTGGCACATTGGTAGCAACTTCTTGAGGGAATTCAAGGTTCCATACCTGCAAAAGTTTGTGGTCAATATTGGGTATTCAAGGACAGTGGAGGAGTACAACGTCAACTACAGGAGGTTGCAAGAACGAGGCGAGGCATATGTTCATTGGTGTGACAACATCGAATATCCTCAGTGGGTGTTGGCATTTGACGAGGGACATCGATAGGGTCACATGACGACGAACCATGTCAAGTGCATTAATTCGGTGTTGAAGGGTGCTCAAAATCTTCCTATCTTGACGCTAGTCCGAGCAACATATTATCGGTTGAACGAGTTATTTACACATAAGAGTACTGAGGCTTACCAGTGCAAGCATGCTGGATTTACTTTCTCAAAGTTTGCCACTCAGCGGATAGAGGCAAACATGCAGTGTGCAGGAAACATCGTTGTGCACCGGTTTGATAGAAGAAGCGAGGTGTTTGAGGTGCACAAAATGCCTTGT
This sequence comes from Arachis ipaensis, assembly GCF_000816755.2. Lineage (NCBI taxonomy): Eukaryota > Viridiplantae > Streptophyta > Magnoliopsida > Fabales > Fabaceae > Arachis > Arachis ipaensis. Next base: position 107,292,454 of record NC_029794.2, on the reverse strand, counting down.
GGAAAAGTGTTAGTTGTTGATCTTGCACGACAGAGGTGCGATGGTGCGTGAAATTAGAACTCGCACAACTTAACCGGCAAGTGCACCGGGTCATCCAAGTAATACCTCAGGTGAGTGAGGGTCGATCCCACGAGGATTGTTGGACTGCGCAAGCAATGGTCGTCTTGTTGGACTTAGTTAGGCAAATAGTAAAAAGAGTTGTGTTGTTGTAAACGCATAAACAAGTGAACAAGAAAATAAAGAAAGCAATTAAAGGGTTTAGTGTAAAACGATGATGAGAAATTGATTAAGGTTTTGGAGATGTTTACTTTTTCCGGATAAAAATGTCTTACTAGCTATTTTGACAATGAATGATTCATTATATGGCAAATCATAAGTGATTAAACCCTAATCTCTTAGCGATTTAAGCTCCTCTAATCCTCATCAAACGCCACTCTCGTGGTCACTCAATTCCAATTAGAAGGTTAAATTCAGAAAACTAGTTTAACGCCACAAAAACCCTAATTACCAAAGCTAACATGATTTTATGTCACATATCCCAATTAGTTCATGTAATTAGCAATTTAGGAGGAATTTGTTTTCAGGTTTTAGTTCAAGCGAGATAACTCTCTCGAGAATCACAAGAACTCAAGTAGAAAAGGGTCATACTCTCATTCCACCTAATTCATGAGATTAAAAACGAAAACAATCCTTAGAATAGAATCAAAATATTAATTAAAATAGAAGAATAATAGTTCTAATCCATAGAAATAAACAGAGCTCCTAACCTTAACCAGGAGGTTTAGTTGCTCATAACTTACAGAGAAAACAGGGTTCTAAAAAGTGCGAAAGGAAGAAGATCCTAAACCTAAGTGATCTTTTCCTTTAAATACTAACCTAATAATAAATGCTGGACCTAAAAGATATTATTTGTAAATAGAAATTATAAAAGGAAATAAAATAAAATTAACAAGTGCTAAATCCACTTGGAGGCCCAAAGAGGTGTAAAACGGGCTGCTGCTGGCGTTTAACTTCAAGAATGGGCGTGAGACGCTAGAGAAGGAGTATAACATTACTGGTTTGTGCCCTCTACTGGCGCCAAACGCCAAGTGGGCATTCAGCGCCCAGGGAGGGTGCTGCCAGCATTTTCCTTTCTTGCTTCAGACTCCTTCAAACTACTCTGAATTTTACCTAAAACCATAAAAAAAAACTCAAAGTAGCATCCAAAGGTGATTTTTGCACTAAAAAACAAGTAAAAGTAAATAAATCTAACTCAAAACAATATAAAAATAACAAGAAAAAGGGTATAAGATGCTCACGCATCACAACACAAAAGGTAAACTGTTGCTTGTCCTCAAGCAACCAAAAATAATATAGGACCAAGGAAGAGAAAACACACAAGAGTAGAGTTGTCATTTAAGCTTAGGTCTAATTACTGAATAGAGCCAATGACACTCTATTTCTGAATAGCTTTGGCATCTCACTATCCTTTGAAGCTCGAAAATATTGATGTCCTTTAGAACTAGAACTCGGATGGTATTATTGATTCTCTTCTTTAGGCTCTAGTTGATTCTTGAACACAGATTTTCTTTTGTTTAGTGCTTTGCACCTTTGAGCCTAGCCGTGACCCTAAGCGTTTTGTTTTCAAGCTTAACTTGATACATAAACACTACAAGCACTTAACTGGGGAACCTCTTGGGTTCAAATTTTTCCTTGCTTTTTCTCCCAGACAGTGGTGCTCAGAGCCTTAGGCATACTTTGTAACAGCATTGGGTCATGACTTTAAGTGTTCAGTCTCAAAGGTCACTTGACACTTTCATACCACAAGCATATGGTTAGGAAAAATCACTCTTTTGAGCTTGAGATTAGTTTTGACCCTCCTAACCATTGATGCTCAAAGCCTTGGACCTATTCTTTTGATTTTTCTTTCTTTTTAACTCTTTGTTGTTTCTTTTGCTTCAAGAATCAATCTTTTTTCTTGTTTTAGAGAATCAATAATATTTCTCTGAATTTATATTCCTCAAGAACCAATATACTCAGCTCCAATATCAAACATGCATAGTTAATTTATACATTCAGATATAGAGATAAGGCCACCACATCAAAGCAACTAGAATAACTCATAATATAACTCAAGATCTCATGCGTTTTACTACTTTTTTTTCAATAGATTTTTTTTTCTTTTAAGATTGATGCGTAATACATAAGACACCTTGAAAATTTTTCAAAAATAAACTACTAAACGATAAAGCAAAAAAATCCTAAGGGTGATCATGCAAACTAGAATAGAAAGCAGGTAATACACTGAAACACTAGAAAAACAAAGGAAAAATAAAAATAGGGAGAGTGAAACTAAACTACCTCAGTGATGGTGGCTGCTGCTCCCTCTGAAGAATCCTCTGGAGCGTTTAAGCTCCTCAATATCACGCCCTTGCCTCCTCTGCTCCTTTACCATTCTCCTTTGATCTTCCATCATCTGATGGAGGAAAGCAGATTGGTCCTGATGCTCCAACCTTAGCTGATCAACTGATGATGTCAGCTCCCCCAAAGATGTGGTCAATTGATCCTAGTAGTCACAGGGAGGGAAGTACATCCCCTGAGGTATCTCTAGAAGATCCTGTGGAGGCGGTGGAACTGGCTCCTGCTGCGGTCCTTGCACGGGCTCCTTAGCGTAATCCATACCCTTCTTTGTAATCGGCCTCTCCTCGTCGATCAGGGTATCTCTCTCTATGTGAGCTCCAACTGCTTGATGAGCGGATAATTTATACGCTTTTTGGCATTATTTTTAGTATGTTTTTAGTAGGATCTAGTTACTTTTAGGGATGTTTTCATTAGTTTTTATGTTAAATTCACATTTCTGGACTTTACTATGAGTTTGTGTGTTTTTCTGTGATTTCAGGTATTTTCTGGCTGAAATTGAGGGACTTGAGCAGAAATCAGATTCAGAGGTTGAAGAAGGACTGCTGATGCTGTTGGATTCTGACCTCCCTGCACTCAAAATGGATTTTCTGGAGCTACAGAACTCGAAATGGCGCGCTTCCAATTGCGTTGGAAAGTAGACATCCAGGGCTTTCCAGCAATATATAAGGTAGCATTTGTTTTCAGAGACAGAACACAGAGACATGGACAGTACATGTTTAAAACGTGTTTGGAAGCAGAGACATGGACACGGAACACATTGTCTCCGAGACAGTTTTTTATATTTTTGTGTCCACTCTTCTACGAAGGACAATGATGGACACGGGATTTAGAAGAGTGGACACGGACTTTTTATAAATTTTGTTTTTCTTTTTATCCATAGATATTTTTTATTATTCCACTATTATCCCTTCTTTTTTTTCTATAATTAATCTTAAAATTTTTTTTCATATAAAAACGGATTCTTTTTTAAAACTGATTTTTTATTTAAAATTAATCTGGCTTATTAACCTAAATAAAATTTTTTATTAATCAAACTTAGATCTATTTTTTATTAATCTTAACCATATGTATTTTTACATATTAATAATAAATTTAAAATAAAATAAATATATTTATAATTTTTATTTTAATATAAATACTATTATATATTTTTTTATTAAAATTTTTGACTGCTTCAAATATTTTTTTAAGTTTTCATTTTTTGTACTCTCTGAAAACAAACGCGGCCTAATAATCCATACTTTGGCCAAGAATAGACAACGTAAACTGGCGTTCAACGCCAGCTTTCTGCCCAAATCTGGCGTCCAGCGCCAGAAAAGGAGCCAAAACCAGAGTTGAACACCCAAACTGGCACAAAAGCTGGCGTTCAACTCCAAGAAGGACCTCTACACGTACAACACTCAAGCTCAGCCCAAGCACACACCAAGTAGGCCCAGAAAGTGGATTTATGCATCAATTACTTACTCATGTAAACCCTAGTAGCTAGTTTATTATAAATAGGACCTTTTACTATTGTATTAGGCATCT
>NC_029794.2:107271634-107288485 GCF_000816755.2 Arachis ipaensis | reverse complement strand
AGCCATTGACAGTGGTGATGTATCACATAAAGCCAGCCATGGAAAGGAGTAAGACTGATTGGATGAAGATAGCAGGAGAGCAGAGGTTCAGAGGAACAAAAATCATCTCCATTCGCTTATCTAAAATTCCTATCAATGATTTACATAAGTACCTCTATCCCTATTCTATTATTTATTATTCGAAAACATCATTATTATTTTATATCCGCCTGACTGAGATTTACAAGGTGACCATAGCTTGCTTCATACCAACAATCTCCGTGGGATTCGACCCTTACTCACGTAAGGTATTACTTGGACGACCAAAAAATTTTTCAAAAATATTTCAAAATTTTCTCCTTTGTTTTCGAAAAAAAAAATTTATTTAAAAAAAATGTTTTCAAAAATTTTATTCAAAATTTTTAAGAATGAATTCTAGTGTTTCATGAAGCATGTGAAGCCTGGCTGGCTGTAAAGCCATGTCTAAATTTATTTGGACTGAGGCAGCAATTTGTTATCAAGAGCAAGCTAGTTGTTGCTAATCCACCTGCTGCTGTTCCTGATTCACCTGCTGAAGCTTGGCTGGCCATTGGCCATGTCTAGTGTTTTGGACCGGAGCTTTCATTGAAAGCTTGGCTGGCTAGTGAGCCATGTCTAATTCCTGGACTGAAGCTTTAGACTAAGAATGCAAGATTCCTGGAATTCATGTTAAAAATTTTGGAATCCTTATTTTTTTCTTTTTCATATAATTTTTGAAAAAAATCCAAAAAAATTAGAAAATCATAAAGATCAAAAACATTTTTTGTGTTTCTTGTTTGAGTCATGAGTCATGTCATAAGTTTGGTGTCATTTGCATGTGCATCTTGCATTTTTCGAAAATTTCATGCATTCATAGTGTTCTTCATGATCTTCAAGTTGTTCTTGGTAAGTCTTCTTGTTTGATCTTGATGATTTTCTGCTTTGTGTTGTATGGTGTTTTTCATATGCATTCTTGAATTCTTAGTGCGTAAGCATTAAAGAATTCTAAGTTTGGTGTCTTGCATGTTTTCTTTGCATTAAAAAAATTTTCAAAATTGTGTCTATGATGTTTATCTTGACATTCAAAGTGTTCTTGGTGTTCATCTTGACATTCATAGCATTCTTGCATGCATTCATTGTTTTGATCCATAACTTTCATGTATTGCATCATTTTTCCTATTTTCCTCTCTCATCATAAAAATTCAAAAATAAAAAAAAATATCTTTCCCTTTTTCTCTCATCAAATTTGAAAATTTGGATTGACTTTTTCAAAAAATTTTAAAATCAATTTGTTTCTCATGAGTCAAATCAAATTTTCAATTTGAAAATCTTATCTTTTTCAAAATCTTTTTCAAAAATCAAATCTTTTTCAAAAAATCTTTTTCTTATTTTTATATCAAATTTTCGAAAATAACATAATCAATTAATGTTTTGATTCAAAAATTTGAAGTTTGTTACTTGCTTGTTAAGAAAGATTCAAAAAATCACTAACTCTTTTTCAAAAATATTTTTTGAAAATTCTCCCTCTCCCATCTTATTCTATTTATTTATTCATTTACTAACATCTCATCTCACATCTCAACCCTCCTCACAGTTGTGTTTCTTCCATTACATTACATTCTTTGTCTCCCCCTCTTCTTCTACTCACACAGGGATTCCTATACTGTGGTATAAAGGATCTCTATTATTATTATTTTTCTGTGCCCTCTTCTTTGTCATATGAGCAGGAGCAAGGATAAGAACATTCTTGTGGAAGCAGATCCAGAACCTGAAAGAACTCTAAAAAGAAAACTAAGAGAAGCTAAAATACAACAATCCAGAGATAACCTTTCAGAAATTTTCGAACAGGAAGAGGAGATGGCAGCCGAAAATAATAATAATGTAAGGAAGATGCTTGGTGACTTTACTGCCATTTTTACATGCCTAATGGGTGCAGGGATGTAAATCCTTAAACACCTCATGATCTGTGGACCCCACAGGATCCACTCAGGATCTGTGGACCCCACAGGATCCCCACCTACCTCCACTCACTTCTTCTCACCACTCTCTTTCACGCAACCCCATACACACTCTTCCCCAAAAACCCTTCACCAATCACCTCAATCTCTCTTCCCCATCACCTCTTCACCACTCACATCCATCCACTCTTCCCTATAAACCTACCTCATAAACTCCACCTACCTTCAAAATTCAAAACCAATTCCCCACCCAAATCCACCCATATGGCCGAACCTTAACCCCCCTCCCTTCCCTATATAAAGCCCTCCATTCTTCATCAAATTCACACAACACACCCCTCTTGGCCGAAAACACTTCCCACTCTCCCTCTCCTCCATTTCTTCTTCTTCTTCATCTATTCTTTCTTTTATTGCTCGAGGGCGAGCAAAATTCTAAGTTTGGTGTGGTAAAAGCATAAGCTTTTTGTTTTTCCATTACCATTGATGGCACCTAAAACCGGAGAATCCTCTAGAAAGGGGAAAGGGAAGACAAAAGCTTCCACCTCCGAGTCATGGGAGATGAAAAGGTTCATCTTCAAAGCCCATCAAGACCACTTCTATGATGTTGTGGCCAAGAAGAAGGTGATCCCCGAGGTTCAAACTCAAAAGAAATGAGTATCCGGAGATCCGACATGAAATTCAAAGAAGAGGTTGGGAAGTTCTAACAAATCCCATCCAACAAGTCGGCATCCTAATGGTTCAAGAGTTCTATGCTAATGCATGGATCACCAAGAACCATGATCAAAGTAAGAACCCGGATCCAAAGAACTATGTTACAATGGTTCGGGGGAAATACTTGGATTTTAGTCCGGAAAATGTGAGGTTGGTGTTCAACTTGCCAAACATGGAAGAGAACGCACGCCCCTACACAAGGAGAGTCAACTTTGATCAAAGGTTGGACCAAGTCCTTATGGACATATGTGTAGAAGGAGCTCAATGGAAGATTGACTCCAAAGGCAAGTCGGTTCAACTAAGAAGATTGGACCTCAAGCCTGTAGCTAAAGGATGGTTGGAGTTCATTCAATGCTCAATCATCCCCACTAGCAACCGGTCTGAAGTTATTATAGACCGGGCCATCATGATCCATAGCATCATGATTGGAGAAGAGGTGGAAGTTCATGAGATTATACCTCAAGAACTCTACAAGGTGGCTGACAAGTCCTCCACTATGGCAAGGTTAGCCTTTCCTCACCTCATCTGCCACCTATGCAATTCGGCTGGGATTGACATAGAGGGAGATATCCTCATTAAAGAGGACAAGCCCATCACTAAGAAGAAGATGGAGCAAGCAAGAGAGTCCATTCATGCAGCTCAAGAGGCGTATGAAGCTCATCACCATGAGATCCCGGAGATGCCTCAAATGCACTTTCCTCCACAAAACTATTGGAAGCAAATCAACACCTCCCGAAATCAGATTCAGAGGTTGAAGAAGGACTGCTGATGCTGTTGGATTCTGACCTCCCTGCACTCAAAATGGATTTTCTGGAGCTACAGAACTCGAAATGGTGCGCTTCGAATTGCGTTGGAAAGTAGACATCCAGGGCTTTCCAGCAATATATAATAGTCCATACTTTGGCCAAGAATAGATGACATAAACTGGCGTCCAGCGCCAGAAAAGGAGCCAAAACCAGAGTTGAACGCCCAAACTGGCACAAAAGTTGGCGTTCAACTCCAAGAAGGACCTCTACACGTGCAACACTCAAGCTCAGCCCAAGCACACACCAAGTGGGCCCCGGAAGTGAATTTATGCATCAATTACTTACTCATGTAAACCCTAGTGACTAGTTTATTATAAATAGGACCTTTTACTATTGAATTAGACATCTTTGGATTATCTTTTGATCTATTGATCACGTTTTGGGGCTGGCCATCTCGGCCATGCCTGGACCTTTCACTTATGTATTTTCACGGTAGGGTTTCTACACTCCATAGATTAAGGTGTGGAGCTCTGCTGTTCCTCAAAGATTAATGCAAAGTACTACTGTTTTCTATTCAATTCATCTTATTTCGCTTCTAAGATATTCATTCGTACTTCAATCTGAATGTGATGAACGTGACAATCATCATCATTCCCTATGAACGCGTGCCTGACAACCACTTCCGTTCTACCTTCGACTGAATGAGTATCTCTTAGATCTCTTAATCAGAATCTTCGTGGCGTAAGCTAGAATGATGGCGGCATTCAAGAGAATCCGGAAAGTCTAAACCTTGTCTGTGGTATTTCAAGTAGGATTCAATGAATGAATGACTGTGACGAGCTCCAAACTCGCGATTGCAGGGCGTTAGTGACAGACACAAAAGGATAGTAAATCCTATTCCAGCATGATCGAGAACCGACAGATGAATAGCCGTGCCGTGACAGGGTGCGTTGATCATTTTCACTGAGAGGATAAGATGAAGCCATTGACAAGGGTGATGCCTCCAGACGATTAGCCGTGCCGTGATAGGGCATTGGATCATTTTCCCGAGAGATGACCGAAAGTAGCCATTGACAGTGGTGATGTATCACATAAAGCCAGCCATGGAAAGGAGTAAGACTGATTGGATGAAGATAGCAGGAGAGCAGAGGTTCAGAGGAACGAAAAGCATCTCCATTCGCTTATCTGAAATTCCTACTAATGATTTACATAAGTACCTCTATCCCTATCTATTATTTATTATTCGAAAATATCATTATTATTTTATATCCGCCTGACTGAGATTTGCAAGGTGACCATAGCTTGCTTCATACCAACAATCTCCGTGGGATTCGACCCTTACTCACGTAAGGTATTACTTGAACGACCCAGTGCACTTTTCCATGGCGACGCGTGCGTGTACCTGACACGTACGCGTCACACGCGAAGAAGACCATCGACGCGTACGCGTTAATGCAGAAAACACTGATTCCTATTAATTCTGATTTAAACTTTAATTTTAATAGGAAAAGATATTATTTTAGTTTTAGAAAATAGATTTTAAATTTATTAGGATTAGATATAAAAGAGAAAAGAAACTTCTCTTTTGGGGGATTCCAATTAGTTAACTTTTCATTCCACCTCAGCCCAATTTACAATCCTAGTTTTTCACTCTGAACCATGAGCAACTAAACCTCCACTGTTAAGGTTAGGAGCTCTGTCTATTGTATGGATTGATACTATTATTTTTCTATTTTAATTCATGTATTGATTTCTATTTCAAGAATTGTTTTCGTTCTTTATCTTATGAATTTGGGTGGAACGGAAGTATGACCCTCTTTCTAATTGAGTTCTTGTATAACTTGGAAAAGCTCTTTACTTGAACAATAGCTTGAAAATATATTCCCGTAAATTCTAATTATCTGGACTTAACGGGATACGTGATATATAATCCTCTTATATTTAGGTAATTAGGATTTTTGTGTCATAATAACTAGAATTAAACTTCACCCCTTAATTGGAATTAATTGACCAAGGAATTGGCGGTTGATGAATTTTAGAGAAGACTAGAAAGGTCTAAGGAATTAGGGTCTAGTCACATATAGTTTGCCATGAATTAAATCTTGCATGATTAAAATAAATTAATAAGAAAACTCAATCCGGAAAATAGATAACTCTGAAGCCTTAACTGCTTCTCCATATTTTATTCCCAACTTATTTATTTGCCTGTCTTCTGTTTAATATTTTTTGAACTCTCAAACACTATTTTCTGTTTGTCTAACTAAGTAAATTAATCAACCATTGTTGCTTAGTCCATCAATCCTCATGGGATCGACCCTCACTCACCTGAGGTATTACTTGGTACGACCCGGTGCACTTGCCGGTTAGTTTGTGGATATAAATTCCGCACCAGCTTGCTCGTTACCCAGGCATTGGCGTAGAACTCCCACTCCATCAACACTTCAACCTCGGTTACAGGGTTGGCTAGAACTTCCCAACCCCATCTCAGAATCTGGTATAGAATTTTCGGGTACTCATCATCCTTCTGCTTGAAGGGGACCTCGAAAGTCACCGTCTTCTTCCTCACCACATCATAAAAATGGTCTTAATGGATCTTGGAAAAGAATCATATGAATTCTCATGGCTCGGAAGTGGGGGATTTCTCCTTTCTTTTCTGTGAGGACTCTCCGATTTTTTGTGCCTTGGAGGTAAGAATGAAGAAGCAAAAAGCGGAGCACCCAACACCAAACTTAAAAGCGTTGCTCATCCCCGAGCAAAATAGAAATATAAAATAAGAAAAGAAAAAGAAAATAGAGAATGAGATAGAGGAGATGGGGTATAGGCTTCGGCCTTTGGGGTAAAGAAAGGGGTAAAATGAAGAAAGAGAATGTCTATGGTGAAGAGTAAGAGGGGAAGAGTAATGGAGGTGTGGTGGAAGTGGAAGAAGTGAGGGGTATTTATAGGAGGGGGGAGGGGTTTTGAGAGGGGATTGGGTGGAGTGGGAGGTGGGTTGAGAGAATCAAAGGAAGTGATGGGTGATGGAATAGATGAATGTGGATAGAAAAGAGGGTGAGAGAGGTGAGAGAATGTATAAGAGTGAGTAAGTGGTGAAGTGGTTGGTGGTTGGGGTTTATCCATTGGCCAAAGAAGTTTGAAATTTAAATTCTGCATGCTGCTTCCCCCCTGGGCGCTGAATGTTGGGCTAGCGTTTGGCGCCACCAGAAGGATCTCCATTTTTTTACTAGCATTTAACGCCAAGAATGGGCGTTAAACACCCTAGGGGGACCAAAAATTGGCTTGAAATGCTCCCTCATGGACGTTAAATGTCCAACCTTTTGCCCCTGGGCGCTGAATGCCAGCCTGGCGTTTGGCGCCACCAGGGTGTGCTGTATTGCTTTCTAAACTTTCTTGTTCCTGTTTTAAGTTCTATACATGATTAAAACGTTAGAAAAATGAGGAAAACTATAAAAATTAATATAAAATAAATTAATATGAAATTAAACTCAAATAAACTAAAATAGAATAAAAGAAAGTAAAAGTAAACTATGGGATATGTATGGTTGGGTTGCCTCCCAACAAGCGCTTCTTTACCGTCATTAGCTTGACAGACAGCTCCTTTACAGAGGGTTATAGGGGCTCAGATCTTCACCCCTTATTGTGAACTTCCTCCTTGTGCTCTCATGAATTAGTTCAACATGCTCCAGAGACAGGATTCTGTTCACCGTGTATGGGATGACTGGACTTCTTGTGAATACTACTCTCATGCAAGGTGAGAAGTCTTCAGTATGAATTTTCTTGTTCCTCCAGTCTTTGGGTACTTTCTTTTTAGGGTCTCCTCCTTCAATGGTGGGTGGTGAATGCCCAACACCAAACTTAGGTTTGATGTCAGGGGGCTCTGTATGGCTTTCCACTGAATGAGAAGGCTTGAGCACTGAGCTCTGCATGCCAGTACCATCTTTGTCAGAGAGAGGTTGAAGCTTAGGAATTTTGAATAGCAAATGGTCCTCATGCATCCTCAGGACTAACTCTCCTCTCTCTACATCAATCAAGACTCTTCCAGTAGCTAGGAATGGCCTTCCTAGGATGATGGAGTCATTCTTTTCCTCCCAGTATCAAGTATCACGAAGTCTACAGGGAGGTAAATGTCTTCAACCTTTACTAGAACGTTCTGCACCAATCCATATGCCCACTTCAAGGACTTGTCCGCCATCTCCAGTGAGATCCTTGTGGGTTGCGCCTCTTGGATCCTGGTAAGCGAATCCCTACACTTCGTATAACTGAACCAGCAAGTGCACTGGGTCGTCCAAGTAATACCTGAGTGAGTCAGGGTCGATCCCACGAGGATTGTGGTTTGAAGCAAGCTATGGTTATCTTGCAGGTTTTAGTCAGGCAGATGAAAGAGTTGTTGGATTGAGGTTTAATTGTATTAAAGGAATAAAGAAAAATGTATAAAATACCTTTTTGAATTGGAATGTAAACAAGGATAAGGAATTGGTTAAGGTTTGGAGTTGCTTTGTCCTTCTGGAATAACTCTGGTATTACTGTCTTCTTCAAGTGTGAATGATTTCTTCTATGGCAGGCTGTATGTGATTGACGCTGGTTTAAGCAGCCGCCAATACTCCTCCAGATCTGAACCCCAGGGTTAGTGCGGATCAATTCTGATTGAGAGTGAAGCTCCTGCAGTTCATTCTCCTTGGTGATCCTACTTAAAACGTCACAGACAAAGTCGAATCTTCCAGATCGGAGGATGCTGCACCTTGTGTTGTAGCCTCTACCACAGAGACCCTAATCTCCCCGTAAATCGGCTGACTAGTGTCTCAAGAAGTCCCTAACAAAGTCGTGGATTAGCTTTCTGAGAGATGTATAATCAAGCTGGTGATTCATCATTGTCCGATGAAAGACGCACTTTGAACCCATGTAGAATGTGATAACCTTATGCCAGTTCAACGCATTCATATTGATGAAGAACGAATATACCTCTTAGAATTGATCAAACACAGATTAAAGGGAAACAGTATTACTTTTATTAATCCATAAAACTCAGCAGGGCTCCTCCTTGATGAGCGGATTTCTTGAAGGTAAAGAATTTTGCAAATAAATTCCCGTTGTAAGTATAGTTTCTAAACCAACAAAGAATTCTTTTGTACAAAAAATTGTTTATCACTAAAGCAAACCCAATAAAATTTATAACCGAAGTATTCAAACCTCGGGTCGTCTCTCAAGGAATTGCAGGGAAGTATGATTTATTATTGGTTATGGAAAAAGTGTCCTTTTGGGTTTTGAAATAGGGAACAAGGAAATAAATTGACAAGAAAGTAAATTAATAATCATGAAAACCCTTGCAAGGTATAAGAACTGGAAATTCCATCCTAGTTATCCTTATCAATTGTGATGAGAATTTTTTATTGCTCCCACTTAGTTAACCCTTACTAAATAAAGGAAAGTCAAGTGGACTAATCAATGGGATTCCTCAAGTCCTAGTCAACTCCTATGGAAAGACTAGCTTTAGTGGGATCCAAATCAATCAGCAAATTCCAATTTTCAATCAACAAGGAGTTTGATAACTCAAGTGTCACCAATTACTCAACCAAAGTCAAAGGGGAGAAATCTAAATTAAATTAAAAGCATCAATAACATAAATAGAAGAAAACAATTATAACTCTGAAAATACCTCAAATTGCATTAAATAGAAAATCAAATTAAACATGAGAATTCATAAATCAAGTAGCAACATAAAGTAATCAACAAAGGAATTAGATAAAATAGAAAGCTAGAACAAATAAAAGTAAAAAAGAATTAAATTAAAGGAACATTGAACCTAGAATTGAGAAGGAGTAATCCTAAAACTAAGAGAAATCCTAAATCCTAAAACCTAGAGAGAGGAGAGAGCCTCTCTCTCTAGAAAACTACATCTAAAACCTAAAATTGTGAATTATGAATGTTGTCCAATGAATGGATTGATTACCCCACTTTGTAGCCTCTAATCCATAGTTGTCAGAACCGAACCGGTGATCGAACCGGTCAGGTTACTGGGTCACTGGGTCATTGGTTCAACCGGTGGGTCACTGGTTGAACCGGTTGACCCGGTCCTATGTAAATAAAAAATAAAATATAGTAAAAAATTTAAAATTAAAATTTAAAATACATATTTTCACTAACATTTTAAAAATATCTAGTTATTCTAAAACAATATGAAACAGGAACAATAAGTATTTTGTTAAATTTACTCTATCATAAATATTTTTATTTTTTTTATATTAAAATAACTATTATTTTCGAATTTTAATAATTTATTAATTAGTTTATATCTATTATACTATTATATACTACAAGTATTTATTGAAAAATAATATTAATAGATATTATATAATTATAAAAAAATAAATGAGTTTATAATTATTGTTAAATAAAAATATAATTAATTTAAGAATGAACGAGTTTATAACTAAAATTAAAATAATTAAATAGATTGATAAAAGATATCTATATATAAAATAATTTGTAAACATATTAAATAGTATTGTGACAGCTTGGTGGTTATGACAGGCTCCTTTTACCCTGAGGACAGGGGTTCGAAACTCACCCCATCCATTTTGACAATTTCACTCTCAGCGGTTCGGTTGAACCGGTTTAACGAGTTTGACCGGTTTTCACCGGTTTACTCCGGGTTTGACCGGTTCACACCGGTTCGTTACCTTATTCGGTTCAATTGGCGGACCGGACCGGCTTAGGGTCCGGTTCACCGGTTTTCCGGTCGAACCGGCCGGTCCGGTCCAGTTTTTACAACAATGCTCTAATCTGTGTTTTTTGGGACAAAAACTGGGTCAAAAACAGTCCAAAAATCACCACCAGTGATTTCTGATACGTCCAGCACGTGGCAAAGTCACGCGTACGCGTGAGTCACGCGTCCGTATCGCTTATCTTTTGGGAAGCTATGGTAAATTATCTATCATTGTGAAGCCCCGGATGTTAGCTTTCCAATGCAACTGAAATCGCCTCATTTGGACTTCTGTAGCTCAAGTTATGGTCGATTTAGTACCAAGAGGTCAGGCTGGACAACTTTAGCAGTTCCTTCAGTTTCTTGTAATCCTTCCACTTTTGCATGCTTCCTTTCCATCCTCTAAGCCATTCCTACCCTATAAACCCTGAAATCACTTAACACACATATCAAGGCATCGAATGGTAATAAGAGGGGATTAAACATAGCAAATTTAAGACCAAAGAAACATGTTTTCAATCATAGCACAAAGTTAGGAAGGAAAATGTAAAACATGCAATTTACATGAACAAGTGTGAGATAGTGGATAAAATCCACTCAATTAAGCACAAGATGTACCATGGAATAGTGGTGCATTAAATCTCCCAACACTTAAACATTAGCATGTCCTCATGCTAAGCTCAAGAGGAACTATAAGAGTGAAGAGGAATGGTAGAAAGTATGTAATGCAACCTATTTATATGAATGCAACTATATGCAAAATGCTTTTACCTACTTGGTTTAATAGTAAATAAATTTTCCAAGAATAAATATGCACTGGATCTCACTAATTCAAATCACAAAATAAAGTACAAGTGAACTTGCAAGAAGAAAATAGCTCATGAAATCCGGGAACAAAGAATCGAGCATCGAACCCTCACTGGAAGTGTATACACTCTAATCGCTCAGGTGTTTAAGGTTCGATCTCTCAATTCTCTACTATTTTTACTTTCTAAGGCTTGCTTTTCTTCTACCAATCAACAAGAAATTAATGCACAGATACACATATCAAGAGGTCTTTTAAGGGTTGTAATGGGGTTAGGGTCAATGTAGGATTGTATTTGGCCAAGTGGACTAAAATCTGAATCCTTAATTAACCTAAACTTCTCACCTAACTTAAGACAATCCATGTAATCATAATATAAAACCTAACTATCCATTAACCATATTTTCCACATATTCATGCATCCTGATTTGAGTACAGTACATATGCATTGCTATCACCATTTACTTTGGAGCATTTTGTCCCCTTTTATTATTTGCTCTTTTTTCTTTTCTTTTCTCCTTTATTTTTTTATTTTTTTTATTTTTGTTTATATATATGCCTATTTTTTTATTTTTTGTTATTTTTTAATTTTTTTTCTCAATGCATATGATTAAATTATTGAATGCATGAATATGTCCTAAACATTTCTTTCACATTTTCATAAAGATATATAACACCCAATTCTTAAACCAAATGTTTCCAAACCTAACTTTCCCACACTTAAATCATGAACACTCTCACTAGTCTAAGCTAACCAAGGATTCAAATTAAAGACATTATTTTTTTTCGCTTAGAGTTAGTGATGGGCTAAAGTAAAGAATAAAAGGGTAAAATATGCTCAAAATTGGTTTGCAAGGGATAATGAAAGGTAAGGCCATATGGGTATGTAAGCTCATTGAAACAAAGGCCTCAATCATATAAGTGCATGCATACATCAAACCATGGAAATATAGAATTAAGCTAGACAATGATCACAATTTTAGAGAGAACAACACACACCAAAAATAAAATATTGGTTGATAAGATGCAACCAATCAATTAGGCTCAAAATCTCATTAGTTTTGTGTGTTCGAGCTCTAAAACCATGTTCCAAATTAAAATTTCTTCAAACAAGTTTTTTAAAAAAGTTTAATTCAAATTAGTGAAATGCTATAAAAAGTTTCTTGAAAAAAAGAAAATATTACTTCAACCAAGTGGTAAAATATGCACAAAATCAAACAAACATACAAATGCAACAACTAATTTAACAAAAAAAGTTAAACATTGGTGTTGAGTCAGGAAGTACTAACCCGCGGAAGTTGGTATCGACCTCCCCACACTTAAAGATTGTACCGTCCTCGGTGCATGCAGAGATGTACAAGTGGACGGGTGGCTCCAACTGATGCTTTTTCTCCAAAGATTCTGTGGCAGACTTGTCTGTCGCCCCATTGAAACGTCTTCCGGTTCCCTTCCTAGTGGCCATCCTGAAAGAAGAGAAAAAGGAAGAAAAGTAACCCAGGACTAAGATAGAAAACAAATAAAGTATGGGTGGGTTAATGCCAAATAATGAGGGTCTCAACTACATAGTAGCTACAACATGCAAGTGAGAAAATAGTAAAAGCAAACGGCATATCAAATAGTGCAAAAACTGCAACAATGGGGAGAGATAATGGATAATGTAAGACAATATAAATTCATGTCAATGCAAAAGGAATTACAATTATCATAAAAGATTAGCATTGACTTAAATAATATTACCCAACAGTTAAGAACAAGTCACGAAGCACCAAAATAATACCAGAGAAGATACAACAGTTGAATAAGAACAATTAACACCAATGATAAAATAATAGACTTAGAAAAGAAAATAAAATCATGAACAAAGTTAAAATGCAATGAATCAAAGTATGCAAATACAATAAGAAAAATAGAAAGAAAGAGAATAAATATGAGAAGTTTAAAGAAATGAAGATGAAGAAAGTAAGGAAGGAGGAAGAAAGAATAAGAAAAGCTAGAAGAAAGAAGAAAGAATGATAATAGAAAGATAAGTAGGATTGGAGGGTGGGAGATTTGAAATCAGACGCTGAGGTGGTTTAGCTATGCGTCACTTGCGACGCGTACGCGTGAATCACGTGTACGCGTGGATCGCGCTATTTTCAAGCGACGCGTACACGTCAGGGACGCGTACGCGTGACAGGGGTTGTGCAATTGGCACGGAGGCAGCCTCGTGCACGCACAACTCTCTGTTTAATACGCACACTTGTCAAAATTTTGAGGCGATGCATGCGCGTCAGAGACGCGCACGCGTGAATGGCCTGAATTGGAAAAACAACGCGTACGCGTGATAGGGCTTGTGCTTCCAGCACAATTCCAGCCCCACACCATCATAACTCTCTGGGCATACACCCATTTACGCCGATTTGTTGGGTCACGCGTACGCGTGGGTGACGCGTACGCATGGAAGGCTGATTTTGCAATTGACGCGGACGCGTCAGGGACGCGCACGCGTGGGCGTGTTTGTGCCTAAAGCACGCCTCCAGCCATGCTCCCGCACAACTCTCTGTTTAGTTCTTCTTTGTTTCGCATGCACATATGACGTGTACGCGTCAGCGACGCTTGCGCGTCGCGTGTGATTTTTTTTAATGCAGAATGAAAAATGCAGAATGCAAATGACTATGCAGAAATTATGAATGAACACGAATGAAAATAAAATAAAATAAAATTAAGAACAAAAAAGAAAGAATATACCATGGTGGGTTGTCTCCCACCTAGCACTTTTAGTTAAAGTCCTTAAGTTGGACATTTGGTGAGTCCCTTGTTTTGGTGGCTTGTTTTTGAACTCATCCAGGAATCCCCACCAATGTTTATAATTCCAATGGCCTCCGGGATCCCAAACTAGGCGCAAAGATCCTTCAAGCAAGTCAAAGCAAGTGACAAGGCCCCAAGAGTGTTGATTGCTAGACTGAATTCCGGGGTCCCAAACCTTGCTTTTGCACCCGTCTTCTTGTTGACCATCTTTGTTCCAACTGGGTGGTAAGCAATCCGAATTCTCACTTAAGCGCCCAAACAACTTCCTAGACCCATACAATTCAGTATTCTTCCAACCATGATAATTCAGCCGTGAGCTTCCTACCACAATGAACCTAGGATTGTGTTGCCAACCACTAACCATCTCCCTCTTACTCTTATAGCCACAAAGAGCTCTAAGTTGCCCATCCGTCTCAAGCAAAGCATATTCAAGTGGGCTAATTAAGTATAGAGATGAGAGATTTACCCACTTGAATGAAGAGATGGATGATGATGGCTTTGGGGGAGAGGTCTCCAACAACCTTGGTAAGGTGATCTCCAGCTCCATTCCCTTGGGCTCTTCTTTGACAACTTCCACCTCTTTGCAAGCTTTTTCAATATCAACCTCTTCTTCTTGGTATCTTTCTTCCAATTCGATCTCTTCTTCATTGTTCACCAAGGACATGGGAGGTTGTGCTTCTTCTTCTTTAATCTCCATGTCAAGTCCAATGGGAGAGGATTCAAATGTAGATAAGAATTCATCAATGATTGAATCCATCTCTTGATCATCCCCTTCAAAGTCTTCAACCATGATATGCCTTGGTGGTTGTACACCCTCCTCAACATCAAATTCAAACTCCTTAGAAGGGGGCTCTGTGACTGGGCTTTCCCATGGATGTTTCGCATCTCCTAAGTCTTCGACCACTTCTTCCTCTTCAATAATTCCGGCTTCCTCCACTTGTTCCATTATAAAGTCATGCTCCTTACTGTCCACTGGAGTTTCTAGTGTCTCTGACGTGGCGAAAATTGGTGAGTTAAGAAATTAATATAAGAGATACGTTGCAAGTACAGTTCTTAACCAACCAGAAATCCGCTTATCAATTTAGAGGGTTGTCACAAAATTTAAATTAAAATACTGAGAGTATGAGTCCCAGGTCGTCTCCGAACGAGTTGCAGAAAGATGTGCTACTTTATTAATCAGATGTTTTCAAAAAATGGTTTGAGTTGAATAGCAGGAAATTAAATTAGAGAATTTATGTAATTTTAAATAAAAGCTTTGGCTGGGAGTAGATTAGTTGGAAGCCCTATTCTTGTTGGAGTACTCTCAAGATTAATTGATAATTGAGGGTTGTTCTGTTTAGTTATCCCTTACTAGGTAAGGGAAAGTCAAACAAGTTGGAAAGCTATTTCTATTCACAAGTCCCAATCCGCTTAATTGAAAAGGATTGGTGTCAGCGACTAGAGGGTAAACCAACAATAAACCCAATTACAATTTTTCTTTTAAGCATTCCAACTCAAGATCTTCCTTTCAATCAACTCCCATCCAAGTTATGGAACTACTCGCTCATTGTGAATGTAGAATTCATAACATAGGAAAGGGAAATATAGAAAGACATGATAAATAATAATCAAAGGAATCAATTAAAAATAAAGATAGTTCTTGTATTAATAAACTCTAAAAATAATTCAATAATAATTCTAAATAAACAAAGGACATGGAAGAGTAAGAGACAGGTAAAGAAAGCAAACTAGAATGACGAAGTCTTGCTGAGGTAATAACTCTTCTCAATATCCCAATGCGAAAAGCAATCAAAATAAAATCCTAAGAACTATGAATGTGTAGAGAGAAAACCTAGAGGAGGAGTAAAACTATATCTAAAACTGAGAATTGTCTGTAATGAATTGTTCTTTTTTGTTTTTCCATGTTCCTTGGCTCTAGTCTACTTTTCTGGGCCGAAAATTGGGTCAAAACAGGGCCCAAAATCGCCCCCAGCGAATTCTGCAGATTCTGCAGATCGCGCATGTCACGCGATCGCGTCATTCATACGAATGCGTCATTCGGCGTTTTGCCTTGCCATGCGTGCACGTCGTCCACGCCTCTGCGTCACTTGTGCAATTCCAATCCGCGCGGTCGCGTGAGCCATGCGTCCGCGTCACTGCGATTTCCTCTATGTCGCACGATCGCGTGAGCCATGCGTCCGCGTCACTTCTCGCTGGTCATCTCCTCAATTTCTTGTGTTCCTTCCATTTTTGCAAACTTCCTTTCCAATCTCCAAGTCATTCATGCCCTATAAAGCCTGAAACACTTAACACACAGATCACGGCATCTAATGGAATGAAGGAGAACTAAAATACATAATTAAAAGTCTTTCGGAAGCAAATATTCAATCATGTAATAATTTTAGGAAGGAAATATAAATGCATGCCAATCATATGAATAAGTGGGTAAAGAATTGATAAAACCATACAATTAAGCACAATATAAACCATAAAATAGTGGTTTATCAACCTCCCCACACTTAAACATTAGCATGTCCTCATGCTTAGTTGAAGGAGATAAAATAAATGAGTAGGAACATGTAAAACTCATGTAATGCAATGCAACCTATGTATATGAATGCAACTATATGATTCTTGTCTACTTGATCAAAAGTAAATAGGTTCTTCGAGACAATCACAAATCAAACTCCACTAATTCAATTCTTATATAGTAAGAACAGATAAAAATGCAAGAAGGTAGCTCATGAAAGTAGGGAACGTAGAATTTAAGCATTGAACCCTCACTGATGATGTATGTACACTCTAATCTCTCTAGTGTATAGGGCAATCACTCTATCCTTCTCTAATCATGCTTTCTAATTTTTGTTCTTCACCTAACCAATCAACAACATTTAATATATTAATACAAACATCATGAGGTCTTTTCAAGGTTGTAATGGGGCCAAGGTAAGGGTAAGGATACATATATGGCTAAGTGAGCTTATAAATTGAATCTTTAATTAACCCAAGCTTCAACCCAACATATATATATTCTATATAACTTAAAATTCACACCCAGCTACCCAAAATTTCTCTTTCACATTCCATACTCATGTATCAACTTTTTATCTTAATTTTATCATACATGCATTGATCTTTGAATTCTTAACTTAACATTGGGGTAATTTTGTC
>NC_029794.2:107230130-107271243 GCF_000816755.2 Arachis ipaensis | reverse complement strand
ACCTAACCAATCAACAACATTTAATATATTAATACAAACATCATGAGGTCTTTTCAAGGTTGTAATGGGGCCAAGGTAAGGGTAAGGATACATATATGGCTAAGTAAGCTTATAAATTGAATCTTTAATTAACCCACGCTTTAACCCACACATATGTACATTCTATATAACTTAAATTTCATACCCAGCTACCCAAAATTTCTCTTTTACATTCCATACTCATATATCAACTTTTTATTTTAATTTTATCATACATGCATTGATCTTTGAATTCTTAACTTAGCATTGGGGTAATTTTGTCCCCTTAATTATTTATTGAATATTTTTTGGATTTTTTTTAATTTTTTTTTCAACATAAACTAAAAATAAACATAGCTAATCAATGCACATAGATTTTTAATTCTTATAGTTTCACATGAGTAGGTACCCAAATTCCCATTGTATTATCATGACATATTCCCTTATTATCTTTTGTTCTCACAATTTCCCATACTTAATTAACACACACAATTCTATCTTAAGCTAACCAAAGATTCAATTGGGGTATAAAATTATTGTTCCGCTTAAAGCTAGTAATATGGTAAAATACAGAACAAATGGGATTTAAAGGCTCAAAGTGGCTAACAAAGGTAATTGAAAGGGTAGGCTTAATTTGGATAAGTGAGCTCGAACAAATATATGGCCTCAATCATATGCAAGCATATAAATATATTAAACATTGGACATATAGGATGAAACAAAATATAGATTACAATCATGGAGAAGTAAACACACAAGAATAAAATAATTATGGTTAAATAATGTAACCATACATTTGGGCTCAAATCTCACAGGTTGTGTGTTCTTTAGCTCAAAAATCATGTTCCAAATACAACTTCAAGCAATTTTAACATAAAAGTTTTGATTAAAATTAGTGAAATTTTGTTCTAAAGATAGGGTCTTAGAATAAACTTATTGTCTTTTCAATCAAGTAGAACATGCATGCAACTAATCTATTACTATGCAATTTATCCTATTCTACAAAAGAAAAACTAACTAAATATCCTAATTTATTGGTGTTAGGGAAGAGAAATTACCTCCGGAAGTCAGGTACTGACCGACCTCCCCACACTTAAGGCTTTGCATCGTCCTCGGTGTCATCTGTCAGGAACAAGGGTGGGCTAGTAGCAGTATCTCCACAGTTGGAACCGTCATGGCTCCTTGTGCTGGTAAAGAAAGTGGAGTCCGGGGTGTCTGAGTCCTTGAATTTTCCCATAATAAGCTCCTTAAGGTATGTGAATCGGCGCTTGTTACGGCGCTCTCTCATCTTAGCTTTCTATTCCTGCCGATCCAACTTTTCAAGTATCTGATGGAGCAGTTGGTTTGTTGTAGGTGCTTGTGGTGCTGATGGAGGGATGTCCTCAGCCGGTTCTGTAGGCTGGCTAGTAGTGGCTGCTGGGAGTCTAATATATTTTCTGTTAGGGACGTATTGATCATCCCGTGGAAGCATGGCTTTGGTGTCCCCAGCTCTGTAGGAGACTCCGGCTGCTGAGACGAGATCTGAGACCAAGGCGGAAAAAGGTAAGTTGCCCGTAATCTGTACGTGTCCCATGGCATTCCGGATGTGTCTTGGTAGGTTTAGAGGCTGGTCTGTAAGGATGCACCATAGTAGAACGGCCATGTCGCAGTGAAGGAGGACTCGTGAGTGTTCAGAAAGACGTAATGGGACATGATCTGTGCCCATACGGGAGCCTCCAAGGTAAGTGCTGAAGCCGATATTCCCTTAGGACGGGAACGGTGGTATCCGAAGATCCATCTGCTGCCAGGTAGGGCGATAACTCTGAGAACGGCATCCCAATCAAATTGGTACATCTGGCGCTTGAGTGCGGCTTCTTGAAAGGCGTCCAATCCTTCTGGAGCAGGGGGAAGATCTAGAGCTCGTTGAATGGCCTCTTCTGTAATGGGACTTGCTTCTGACGTAGATAGATAGACTGCAGGGTTGGCAGGTGGAAATTAGAGTAGAACTCAACTACCCAAGAAAGATTAGCCTGCCTTGGCTGTCTCTGTAGAAAACCCCATTGTCTTCGTTCAATTTGTGGCTCAACAAAGGTAGCAATATTGGGTGGGAGGATAAGAAGGTATTCGTTGTTGTAGCTCCGTTCTGCCAGGATAGGGAACATCTGCTCACAGTAGCGATTGGAAAATCACGCAGTGTCCTTTGCTGGGAAGGTTTTCTCCTTTTCATCAACCTTTATAATCCTCTTAATTCTTTTTGTTGAGGGTTTGACTGCAGTTGAAGAAAGCTTTGCCACTAATGCTCTTTTTGTTCCTCTTCTTGCTGGTGGTTTGGGAGTAGCTTTCTCTTTTCCTTTTTTGGTGGCCATCCTGAAAAGGGAAAAAGAAAGTAACATGAATTCAAAGGGACAGAGCAAGGAAGAGGGTGGTATAAGTGATAATCAATGCACGGTAAAGAGGATGTCGTTAACACATGGTCATGACTACATGTGAAAAGTTCACCAATAGAAATATAGAAAGTGCATGTGATGACAATTAAATGCAAGGTGTTTATTGACATGCAGGCAAAGGCATGAGTAGCATAGATCAAGCATTTAATTTGTTAAATATGTTATCACTCGTAACAAACTAACCATCACGTTTGTATTGACAATTAAATTAAATTAATAAAATAGTAAAGGGAATTTATGAAAAGCAAGCATTGAATAGTAGAATAGAATAATTTAGAAAACGCATAATGCCATATGGGCTTTTTTCACAAACACATAGCATGCATGATGAATAAACTATTGAAAATAATAATTTGAACATGCAAGCAACCCTTTAAAAAAAGTAATATATAATTGCCAAACAATTTATGCAACAATCCACAAGCATATAATGAGAAATAATGACTCAAATAAGTTCTAACACCAAGTAAAAGAAAGAAAAAGAAAGAAAAAGAAAATATTGATAAGGAAAGCAAAAAGAAAAGAAAAGAAGAAAACATAAAAATAAGAAGGATAAGAGAAAAGTAAGGAAGGAAGAAGAAAAGAAAAAACTTGTTAATGGTGGTAAGAGAGAAAGTAGAAAGTGAAAAAGAAGGAAGAAGGAAGAAGGAGGATAAGCTGTGCGGCGCAAGTGACGCGGACGGGTGGGTCATGCGTTCGCGCGAATTGCACTTAGATGGATTGACGTGGTCGCGTCGGTCACGTGGTCGCGTGACACAGTTTATACTACGGGCACGAGGGCAGCCTCGCACTCGCACAACTCTCTGTTCGAAATCTTAATTTTGCCAAATTTTGGGTGACGCGATCGCGTGGGTCATGCGATCGCGTGAGTGGCCAATATTGGGATATAACGCGGACGCATGGGGCACGTGTTTGCGTGGTAAGGGCTGTGCGTCTAGCGCCAGTCCAGCACCACTCTAGCACAACTTTTGGCTATGCACCCTTTTCACGTCGATTACCAGGTCACGCGGCCGCGTGGGTGACGCAGTCGCGTGGGAGGCACCTGACGCGGGCGCGTGGGGCACGCGTTCGCGTGGGGCGATTTGTGCCAAAGGCACGCCTCTAGCCACGCTCTCCCGTGACTTTCTGATCACTTTCTTATTCTTTTTGAGCCAACTGCGATGCGGACGCGTCAGTCATGCGGTCGCGTCGCGTGAAATTATTATTTTTTAAATAAAAATATGCAAATGTAGATGCAAGCTAAATATGCGAATAAGGAAAAGAGTTATTAGAAAAGAAAACTAAGAATAAAGAAAAGAACGATCCTACCAAGGTGGGTTGTCTCCCACCTAGCACTTTGCTTTAACGTCTGTAAGTTGGACGCTCCATTAGCTCAGTCTTCGGCTATGTGTGGATCTTCCAGGAGGAAGATCTCAAGCTCCTTGTTTTTCTACAACTTCTCGCCATGGTACAGCTTTAAACAATGTCCATTAACTTTAATGAGTTCAGAGCTTGAAGGATGACTTAGGTGAAAAACTCCGTACGGCTCAGCCTTCTCTACTCTGTATGGATCTTTCCATCTTGATCTCAACTTGCCTGGCATGAGCCTCAGTCTAGATTTGTAAAGGAGGACTAAGTCCCCAGGTTGGAACTCTTTCCTCTTGATGTGTTGATCATGTACAGCCTTCATCTTTTCCTTGTACAGCCTTGAGTTCTCATAAGCTTCCAGGCGAAGGCTTTCTAATTCTTGCAGTTGTAACTTCCTCTCAGCTCCGGCTGTTTCAAATCCCATATTGCATTCCTTTACTGCCCAAAAGGCTTTGTGCTCTACTTCAACTGGGAGATGGCAGGCTTTTCCATAAACTAGGCGGAAAGGACTCATCCCAATGGGTGTCTTGTATGCTGTTCTGTATGCCCAAAGTGCATCTTGTAGCCTGGTGCTCCAGTCTCTCCTATGAGGTTTGACTATCTTCTGCAATATACGCTTTATCTCTTTGTTTGACACCTCGGCTTGCCCATTAGTCTGAGGATGGTAGGCTGTTGCAACTTTATGAATTATCCCATGCTTCTTCAGTAAGCTTGTTAGTTTCCTGTTACAAAAATGGGTGCCTTGATCGCTCATGATTGCTCGTGGAGATCCAAAGCGACAAATAATGTGGTTTATAACAAAGGAAACAACAGTGTTAGCATCATCAGTGCGGGTAGGAATTGCTTCCACCCATTTGGAAACGTAATCCACAGCTAACAATATATAAAAATGACCATTAGAATTTGGAAATGGACCCATGAAGTCAATGCCCCAAACATCAAAAAATTCACAGAAAAGCATAATTTGTTGAGGCATCTCATCCCTCTTGGATATATTACCAAATTGTTGGCATGGGAAACAAGATTTACAAAATTCAGTAGCGTCTCTAAAAAGAGTAGGCCACCAGAATCCACAGTCTAGGATTTTTCTAGCTGTTCTTTGAGGGCCAAAGTGTCCTCCACTCTCAGATGAGTGGCAGGCCTCTAAAATAGACTGGAATTCTGATTGAGGCACACACCGTCTGATTACCTGGTCAGCGCCACATCTTCATAAATATGGGTCATCCCATATATAATATTTAGACTCACTTTTCAGCTTGTCTCTTTGATGCTTAGTAAAGTTTGGAGGAAAAGTGCGGCTAACTAGATAATTAGCTACAAGTGCATACCAAGGGACTACCTCAGATACTGCGTGCAAATTATCAAATGGGAAATTATCAGCTATAGGAGTGGAGTCATGCTTAATGTGCTCAAGGCGACTTAAGTGGTCTGCCACTAGATTCTGGTTACCACTCGTATCCTTAATTTCTAAATCAAATTCTTGTAGTAGTAGTATCCAACGTATAAGCCTTGGTTTGGATTCCTTTTTAGCTAATAGATACTTTAGAGCTGCATGGTCTGAGTACACTACTACTTTCGTACCAAGTAAATAGGCTCGAAATTTATCCAGAGCAAAAACAATAGCAAGAAGCTCTTTCTTAGTAGTAGTATAATTAGACTGAGCGGCATCTAAAATTTTAGACGCATAAGCAATTACAAAGGGGTCTTTACCTTCACGCTGAGCCAGTGTTGCACCTGCTGCATGGTTGGAAGCATCGCACATTATTTCAAATGGCTGGCTCCAGTCTGGTCCTCTCACAATTGGAGCTTGAGTCAGGGCGGTCTTCAGCTTATCAAACGCTTATTTGCAATCCTCACTGAACTCGAACTCAATATCTTTCTGCAGTAGTCTGGATAAGAGAAGAGCTACCTTACTGAAGTCCTTAATGAATCTCCTGTAAAAACCTGCATGGCCAAGAAACGAACGGATTTTCCTCACAGAGGAGGGATAAGGTAAACTGGAAATAACATCCACCTTTGCTGGATCTACAGAAATGCCAGTATTAGACACAATATGTCCTAGTACAATCCCTTGTTTAACCATAAAGTGACATTTTTCAAAATTCAATACAAGGTTTGTACTGACACATCTATCTAACATTCTAGATAAACTATCCAAGCAAAGATTGAAGGAATCACCATATACACTAAAGTCATCCATAAAAACCTCCATACAGTCCTCAATAAGATTAGAGAAAAGACTCATCATGCACCTTTGGAAAGTAGCTAGTGCATTGCACAAGCCAAAGGGTATTCTCTTATAAGCATAAGTTCCAAAAGGACATGTAAAAGTGGTCTTTTCCTGCTCTTCAGGAGCTATATGAATCTAGAAATAGCCTGTGTAACCATCTAAGAAACAATAATGTGATTTACCTGACAAGCGATCCAGCATTTGATCAATGAATGGAAGAGGATAGTGATCCTTACGAGTGGCCTGGTTTAGGCGTCTGTAGTCAATGCAGACCCTCCAGGCGTTCTGAACTCTGGTTGCTATGAGCTCTCCATGCTCATTCTTCACTGTAGTGACTCCAGACTTCTTGGGCACCACTTGTACTGGGCTTACCCATTCACTGTCTGAGATGGGGTAGATGATATCTGCCTCCAGTAGTCTGGTCACTTCCTTTTTGACAACCTCTAAGATAGTGGGGTTCAGTCTTCTCTGGGGTTGATGGACAGACTTTGCTCCCTCTTCTAAAAATATTCTGTGCTCACAAACTTGAGGGTTGATACCTACTATGTCTGCCAAACTCCAACCAATTGCCTTCTTGTGCCTCCTCAGCATACTAAGCAACTGCTCTTCTTGTTGAGAAGTGAGTTCCCTTACAATGATAACTGGAAACTTCTGCTTGTCCTCAAGGTAAGCATATTTGAGGTGTGGAGGGAGGGGTTTCAATTCTAACTTCTGCTCATGGTCAGGCTCTGGGGTGTCTGGAGCTGGTAACAATGGTAAAGCACTTTCATTGTCCTCTGAGAATATCCCCACACTTGGACCTTGTCCTATGTTCTTCTCTTCAAATTCCTCCTGGTGAATTTCAGCCATGGTTTCATTTATGATGTCATACTGGAGGATAGAATGATCCTCTGGAGGATGCTTCATAGCTCCATTCAGATTGAAGATTACTACTCGGCCATCTATTTCTAAAGAGTATGTTCTTGAAAAAGCATCTAATTTGAACTTTGAGGTCTTCAGGAATGGTCTTCCTGGTAGGATTGATGATGGCTTCTTTAAATCATTTTGGGGCATCTCCAAGATATAAAAGTCAATGGGAAATGTGAGCCCCTTAATGCCCACTAATACATCTTCAGCAACTCCAGCCACTGTAATAATGCTTTTATCTGCTAACACAAAACGAGCTGCCGACCTTTTTAAGGGACGGAGCCTCAAATTATCATATATAGACAAAGACATTATACTAACACATGCTCCTAAATCACACATGCAGTCAGAAAATATCACACCACCAATAACACAATTAACCATACATGGACCTGGATCACTACACTTTTCAGGTATACCTCCCATTAAAGTAGATATAGAACTACCTAAAGGAATAGTTTCTAATTCATTAATTTTGTCTTTATGTATACATAAATCTTTTAGAAACTTTGCGTACTTAGGTACCTGTTGAATAACATCAAAAAGGGGAACAGTTACCTCAACCTTTTTGAATATTTCTACCATTTTGGGATCAGGTTCCAATTGCTTCCTGGGCTTCCTTGCAAGTTGTGGAAATGGAATGGGAATGGTGTCCTTCACAGCTTCAGCGTCCTCTGGTGCTTCTTCCCATGGTTGAACTTCTTCTTCATCAACTATGTCCTGTATGTCCTTTTCCTCTTCAACATCTTCTACCTCCACCACCTCTTCAGCTGAGGCGTGTTCTGGTGGGTTTGGCTCCTTCTGATTCCTCTCCTGCAGTGTGGTTCCGGACCTTAGGGTGATGGCATTGATGCCACCCTTTAGATTGGGTAATGGTTGAGAGGGGATTCCACTAGAGCTCAAAGGCTGGTTATTGGAGTTATTCATTGATCCAATCTGTGAGATAAGAGCTTGCAAGGTAGAGTTTAGACCATTTAGAGTAGAATTAAGGTTATTTTTCATGGCCTGTTGTCTCCGATCAATAGATTGTAGTAACTCATCATTAGCAGATGAAGAAGGATAAGTAATCTGAGAGGTCTGCTATTGGTTATTCAGTGGTCCTTGGGATTGCCTCAAGTGAGGTGCTCTGTATGGCTGGTTCTGGTTCTGGTTCTGCTGCCTGTTGTTGTTATTATTTCACCTCTGATTTCCCTGATTGTCTTTGCCTCCTCTGTTATTGTTGTCCCTCTAATTCTGGTTAGAATTGTCCTGCCATCCATGGCTGTAACTGCCACCTTGATTGTACCCTTGGTTGGGGTGGTCATAGAAGTTATGAGTGGCTGCCACGGTGTTATCTTCTTGCTGGAGCTGCGGACATTCATAAGTATAATGGCTATAATCAGCACAGATTCTGCAAACTCTCTGTGGGACTAATTGTTGGCTTTGTTGTGGTGGAGAAGGTTGAGCTTGCTGACTTTGTTGTTGATTCAATTGCATCTGCTTCAGTAAGTTGGTCATTTCACAGATACTCTGAGTTAGAGCAGCAGTCTCTCTGCTAGAGGATACTTCTGCAACAGCTTTTGCAGCTTTTGTTGCTAGCACTTTCCAATGTGGTCTTATCTTAGGGCCTCATACCCTGAGTTACGTAGCCGAACAACAATATCTTGTCAATCATATGGTGGAGGCATGCTTCCAGAAGATTGTTGAAGCGCTCCCAGTATTCATAGAGAGTCTCAGATTCGTCCTGAACAATCATGGAAATGTCTTTCCTCAGTTTATCAGTAACTTCAGCTGGAAAGAATTTTTCCAAAAATTCTCTTCTAAGTGTATCCCAGTCGGATACAGTTGCTGCGGGTTGAGTGTAGTACCACTCTCTCGCCTTTCCTTCAAGAGAGAATGGGAAGGCTTTTAACAAAATTGAAGTTTCATCTGCACCATCACACCTGACAGTAGAATAGGCTACTTGGAAGTCTCTAAAGTGCTTGATAGGCTCTTGAGCAGGTAAGCCATAAAACATGGGCATCAAATTGAGCAGTGCTGCTTTTTATTTCAAAGTCTGTAGCCACCGCTGGGTGATGCGCTTGAAATGGTTGCATTGAAAAATCAGGGGCTCCAGCCTCCTGGATAGTAATTCTCTTAGGTGCTGCCATGTCACCTACACGTAAATCAACCGAATCAGCAGAAAGGGAGCCTGTTTCTTCCTCAAGTGACGTTTCAGATCCGCCCTCAGAGAGGACTAACCGACGCCAAGCTTGCCTTATTCGTGAAATAGTTCTTTCAATCTCAGGATCGAATACTGGCAAGCTTGGATCAGGAAGTGAACGCATCATCTAACGAAAGAAACATGCAGCTCATAGTAGCAAAATAAAATAAAATGCAAATAAATAAATTCCAATTAATAAGTTTAGCACTCTATTGCAACTCCCCGACAACGGCGCCAAAAATTGACGTGACGGAAATTGGTGAGTTAAGAAATTAATATAAGAGATACATTGCAAGTACAGTTCTTAACCAACCAGAAATCCGCTTATCAATTTAGAGGGTTGTCACAAAATTTAAATTAAAATACTGGGAGTATGAGTCCCAGGTCATCTCCCAACGAGTTGTAGAAAGATGTGCTACTTTATTAATCAGATGTTTTAAAAAAATGGTTTGAGTTGAATAACAGGAAATTAAATTAGAGAATTTATGTAATTTTAAATAAAAGCCTTGGCTGGGAGTAGATTAGTTGGAAGCCCTATTCTTGTTGGAGTACTCTCAAGATTAATTGATAATTGAGGGTTGTTCTGTTTAGTTATCCCTTACTAGGTAAGGAAAAGTCAAACAAGTTGGAAAGCTATTTCTATTCACAAGTCCCAATCCGCTAAATTGAAAAGGATTGGTGTCAGCGGCTAGAAGGCAAACCAACAATAAACCCAATTACAATTTTTATTTTAAGCATTCCAACTCAAGATCTTCCTTTCAATCAACTCCCATCCAAGTTATGGAACTACTCGCTCATTGTGAATGTAGAATTCTTAACATAGGAAAGGGAAATATAGAAAGACATGATAAACAATAATCAAAGGGATCAATTAAAAATAAAGATAGTTCTTGTATTAATAAACTCTAAAAATAATTCAATAATAATTATAAATAAACAAAGGACATGGAAGAGTAAGAGACAGGTAAAGAAAGCAAACTAGAATGACGAAGTCTTGCTGAGGTAATAACTCTTCTCAATATCCCAATGCGAAAAGCAATCAAAATAAAATCCTAAGAACTATGAATGTGTAGAGAGAAAACCTAGAGGAGGAGTAAAACTAGATCTAAAACTGAGAATTGTCTGTAATGAATTGTTCTTTTTCGTTTTTCCATGTTCCTTGGCTCTAGTCTGCTTTTCTGGGCCGAAAATTGGGTCAAAACAGGGCCCAAAATCGCCCCCAGCGAATTCTGCAGATTCTGCAGATCGCGCATGTCACGCGATCGCGTCATTCATGCGGACGCGTCATTCGGCGTTTTGCCTTGCCACGCGTGCGCGTCGTCCACGCCTCCGCGTCACTTGTGCAATTCCAATCCGCGCGGTCGCGTGAGCCATGCGTCCGCATCGCTGCGATTTCCTCTATGTCGCGCGGTCGCGTGAGCCATGCGTCCGCGTCACTTCTCGCTGGTCATCTCCTCAATTTCTTGTGTTCCTTCTATTTTTGCAAACTTCCTTTCCAATCTCCAAGTCATTCATGCCCTATAAAGCCTGAAACACTTAACACACAGATCACGGCATCTAATGGAATGAAGGAGAACTAAAATACATAATTAAAAGTCTTTCGGAAGCAAATATTCAATCATGTAATAATTTTAAGAAGGAAATATAAATGCATGCCAATCATATGAATAAGTGGGTAAAGAATTGATAAAACCATACAATTAAGCACAATATAAACCATAAAATAGTGGTTTATCAGTCTCCTTCATGCTACGTTCTTCATTAGATTCTCCACATGAGGCCATGGGATTCCTTGAGTGTCTGAACGTCGGGAACCTAATTGATTTATCGCTTGCTCCAGTTGATGAAGGGTTGCATGAAATTGATCCGCTGTTTCCTTGAGATGATCCTGTGATTCTTGTTGTGCTCGGCTATCATAAGTAGGATCATAGTGCTCTTGGATTGATGGATATGGACATAGTGTATATGGAGGTAGTGGTTCTTGGGAGTAATTGGGTTGGAATTGGGGTAGCTCTATGTATGGTTCATACGGTTCATAGGGTGGTTGGTATGGTGGATAAAGGTTGGGGTTATATGGAGGTGAATGGTGTAAAGGGGCTTGTGGGTATGGTGGTTCAAAATTATGTTGGGGAGGTGGTTCATAAGCATATGGTGGGGCTTGTTGGTAACTACTAGGGGGTCCACCATATTCATCATCTTGGCATGCTCCTGGAATGGCTCTTGACCATAGTAATTTGGTGGAGGTGGGTTGTCACGAAAGGGTCTATCATAACTATTGTCCTGGTATGCATCACAAAATGGTTGTTGGTGATAGCGCCTTGGAGGGGGTTATTGCCAAGAGGGTTGATGAAATCCTTGTGGCTCCTCCCATCTTTGATTCTTCCAACCTTGATGCCTGTTCTCATTATAGCTTCCATTCCTTACAACAACATTGGAACCAAACTTAAAGCCAGAGGGGTGAGAATTCATAGTAGCAAAAGAAATAAAAACTAATAGAAATTAATGAAAATAAACTCCTAAAACTAGAAATACTAACAAAGAAACGAAAAAACAGATATTTACAATAACCAATAATAAGGCACACGTTTGCAATTCCCCGGCAACGGCGCCATTTTGACGAGCGGATTTCTTGAAGGTAAAGAATTTTGCAAATAAATTCCCGTTGTAAGTATAGTTTCTAAACCAACAAAGAATCCTTTCGTATAAAAAATTGTTTGTCACTAAAGCAAACCCAATAAAATTTATAACCGAAGTATTCAAACCTCGGGTCGTCTCTCAAGGAATTGCAGGGAAGTATGATTTATTATTGGTTATGGAAAAAGTGTCCTTTTGGGTTTTGAAATAGGGAACAAGGAAATAAATTGACAAGAAAGTAAATTAATAATCATGAAAACCCTTGCAAGGTATAAGAACTGGAAATCCCATCCTAGTTATTCTTATCAATTGTGATGAGAATTATTTATTGCTCCTACTTAGTTAACCCTTGCTAAATAAAGGAAAGTCAAGTGGACTAATCAATGGGATTCCTCAAGTCCTAGTCAACTCCTATGGAAAGATTAGCTTTAGAGGGATCCAAATCAATCAACAAATTCTATTTTTCAATCAACAAAGAGTTTGATAACTCAAGTGTCACCAATTACTCAACCAAAGTCAAAGGGGAGAAATCTAAATTAAATTAAAAGCATCAATAACATAAATAGAAGAAAATAATTATAACTCTGAAAATACCTCAAATTGCATTAAATAGAAAATCAAATTAAACATGAGAATTCATAAATCAAGTAGCAACATAAAGTAATCATCAAAGGAATTAGATAAACTAGAAAGCTAGAACAAATAAAAGTAGAAAAGAATTAAATTAAAGGAACATTGAACCTGGAATTGAGAAGGAGTAATCCTAAAACTAAGAAAAATCCTAAATCCTAAAACCTAGAGAGAGGAGAGAGCCTCTCTCTCTAGAAAACTACATCTAAAACCTAAAATTGTGAATTATGAATGTTGTCCAATGAATGGATTGATTCCCCCACTTTGTAGCATCTAAAATGTGTTTTTTGGGCTGAAAACTGGGTCAAAAATAGCCCAAAAATTGCTCCCAGCGATTTCTGATACGTCCAGCACGCGGCAAAGTCACGCGTACGCGTCGTCCATGCGTATGCGTGGATTGAATTTTCTCTAGGTCATGCATGCGCGTCGCCTATCTTCAGGGCAGCTATGGAAAATTATCTATCGTTGCGAAGCCCTGGATGTTAGCTTTCCAACGCATCTAGAACCGCCTCATTTGGACCTCTGTAGCTCAAGTTATAGTCGATTTAGTACCAAGAGGTCAGGCTGGACAGCTTTAGCAGTTCCTTCAATTTCTTGTATTCCTTCCACTTTTGCATGCTTCCTTTCCATCCTCTAAGCCATTCCTACCCTATAAACCCTGAAATCACTTAACACACATATCAAGGCATCGAATGGTAATAAGAGGGGATTAAACATAGCAAATTTAAGACCAAAGAAACATGTTTTCAATCATAGCACAAAGTTAGGAAGGAAAATGTAAAACATGCAATTTACATGAACAAGTGTGAGAATAGTGGATAAAATCCACTCAATTAAGCACAAGATGTAGCACAGAATAGTGGTGCATCACTCTCCTAAACCTAGGAGGTTTAGAAACTCATATTGATAGAAAATACAAGGTGAAAAACGAAATTATGGTAAAGGATAGGCGAAGATCATGTAAAATATCCCTTAAATACTAAACTAATGACTAAGGATTACATAAGAAGGGTAAAACAGTCTTTTATTGCTAAAATCCACTTCTGGAGCCCACTTGGTGAGTGTTTGGGTTGAGCTTTGATGAGATCCACGTGCTAGGAGGCCTCTTGGGCATTGAACACTGGCTAGGGGTCCTCTTTAGGCGTTTGGACGCTGGTCTATTCTCCTTGGGCGCTAGACGCCTGAAAGGGGGCAGGAGGCTGGCGTTGGACGCCAGTTTTGAGCCTTCTAATCTGAAGCAAAGTATAGACTATTATACATTCCTGAAAATCTCTGGAAGTTAGCTTTCCATACCCGTTAAAAATGCTCCATTTGGACTTCTGTAGCTCTAGAAAAGCTCTTCCGGGTGCAAGGAGGTCGGATCCAGACAGTATCTGCAGTGCTTTCTCTGTCTTTGAATCAGACTTTTGCTAACAGCTCCTCAATTTTAGCCAGAAATACCTGAAATTGCATAAAAATGCACAAACTCAAAGTAGAATCCAAAGATATGAATTTAACACTAAAATTTATAAAAACTTAATAAAAATTAAACAAAACATGCTAAAGACTATATGAAAACAATGCCAAAAAGCGTATAAAATATCCACTCATCAGATCCCTAGCTTCTTCATCACAGAGAGAGGCATCAGATTTATACTTGATCCAAGGTTGCATAGTGCCTTCTCAAATGTGATGGTTCCTATAGTGCAGGGAATCAGGAAGCTTCCGGGATCTGGCAATTTCTGAGGTAGTTTTGATAAAGCAAAACCCGTCGGCTTAGAATTTCTTCTCGGTAAAAGAGAAATAACTTCGTTGCAAGTATAGTTCCAAACTGACAAGTAATGCTCAATCAAAGTTTAATTTTTGGTTGTCACAAGTCCAAGCCAATAAAGATAACTGAGAGTATTAGTCCCGGGTCATTCTCCATAGGAATTGCAATCGAGTGCTCAATTATTGGTTATGAGTTTCAAGGAGGTTGGGTTGATAAAACATGAATTTAAATGACAAGAAAAGTAAATCAAGCAATTAAAGATAACAAATAATAAAAATAGGCATTCATGGCAAGGATTGAGAATCAAGGCTTTCTATCCTAGTCATTAATCATGATACAATAATTAACAAGAGCTAATCCTATTTAGTCATCTCCAACATAGGAAGAAGGTATAATGTTATCTTCACTTGAGAGAAAGTCAAATAAGACTAGTTAGTCTCAATCCAAAAGTCCTAATAAACTCACTAATTGAATTAGCAAGAGATTAGAGTCAATGGAAATAATATTAACTAACAACTCTAGATTACCAACATGAGTTGGGTATCAATGACTCAAGATTTCCTAATTTCTCTTTCCAAGCCAAGAATGCTAAAAAACTACTCTAAAACTCAACCAAGCATTTTATCAAACACTTGGAAGGTATAAAAGGAAAACATCATAAAAGTGCAAGAATAATAAATTCTACAACTACCCAATGCAAGAAATTAACAATAACAACTAAGGAATTAACCATAAGAACATCAAACATAAATTGTATTAATTGAAATTAAAATCAACAAAGTGCTCAAAAACATGAAACATGGCAAAATAAAAGAAATAGCAAGAGAAACTAGGAGAATTAAAGTATTAGAACAAGAAATTGAAAAGAAAACAAGATGAAAACAAGAAATTAAACCTAGATCTAAGAGAAATTAACCTAATTCTAACCTAATTCTAGAGAGAATAGGGATTCTCTCTCTGGAAAACTACCTACAACATGATACTAACCTAATCTAATTGCTCCCCCCTTGTCCAATCTTGAATTCTACATCAAATAGCCTCAGAAATGAGTTGGATTTGGGCCTAGGAAGCTCAGAAATCGCCTCCAGCATATTGCCTTTAATGAGGTCACGTGATTAGCGTCACGCGTGCGCGTGGTCGACGCGTGCGCGTCGCTGGCAAATTTCCTCCTCACGCATACGCGTGGGTGACGCGTGCGCGTGGCCTTCAATTCTCCAAATGCTCATTTCTTCATGAATTCTCCACTTTGCATGCTTTTCTCTTCACTTCTTCCATTCAATACTTGCCTTATGAATCTGAAATCACTCAACAAACATATCAAGGCCTCGAATAGAATTAAAGTGAATTAAATTTAGCTGTTTTAAGGCCTAAAAAGTATGTTTTCATACTTAAGCACAAATTTAGGGAGAATTATAAAACTATGCTATTTCATTGAATGAATGTGAGATAAGTTGATAAAATCTCCTAAATTAAGCACAAGATAAACCACAAAATTGGAGTTTATCAAGCTTCTTTTGCACTAGTGCACTGCACTCCTCAGTCAGCACCACAGTTTCATCTCCCCTCTGGGCCTTCTTTTCAGAGAATATATTTTTCAGACAGGCCATATAGGGAGGCTTCTTCTCCAACACTTCAGCAAAAGGAATATTGATCTATAACTTCTTAAATATTGCCAAGAATTGAGCAAGTTGCTCATCCTTGGTCTCCTTTTGCACTTCAAAAAGTGTCGTGCTTCATGCTCTTTTATCACTACTGGGGCGTGTACTAGTGCACTGCCCGTCTCCTCTTTAGCCCTTTTCTCCTTCAAATCCTCAGCAACATCCTCCTCCTTAGGCACGACCTCTTTACCCATGGTGAGACCTTTGCACTCTTCTCTTGGATTTACCTCTGTGTTGCTTGGAAGAATGTTAGGAGGTCTCTCAGATATCCTGCTACTCAACTGACCCACTTGTATTTCCAAGTTCTGAATTGAAGACCTAGTCTCTTGCATAAAGCTGTGAGTGGTCTTGGAAAGGTCGAAAACTATTGTGGCTAAGTCAGAGAGCATGTGTTTGGACATCTCTATCTGCTATTGAGAGGGTTGGAATTGCCTGTTGTTGTACCTATTTTGATTGGTTCCACCCTGGTTATTGTTGAAGCCCTGTTGAGGCTTCTACTGCTCCCTCCACCCAAAGTTAGGGTGATTCCTCCATCCCTAATTGAAAGTATTTGCATAGGGATCATTGTTGGAATTTCTAGAGAAATTTTCCATGTAATTTACTTCCTCCATGGTGAGTTGTGCAATGTCATAAACGTCCCCTTGAGTGTGGTTCTGAGTCATGCCATAGGATGCACCTTGAGTGTTGACGGCTGAAACCTGTATCCCGGTCAAGTGCTGAGAGATCATGCTTATCTGCTGGGACATGAGCTTGTTTTGAGCCAAAATAGCATCAAGTGTGTCCACCTCCATGACTCCTCTATTTTGAGTGGTCCCAATGTTCATAGGGTTCCTCTCGGAAGTATACATGTGCTTGTTGTTGGCAACCGTCTCAATAAGCTCATCTACCTCCTCAGGCGTCTTCTTCATGTGTAGAGAACCACCTGCAGAGTAATCCAATGACATCTTGGCCATTTCAGAGAGGCCATCATAAAATATTTGCAGCTTGGTCCAGTCTAAAACCATGTCTGCGGGGCATCTCCTTATCATCTGCTTGTATCTCTCTCATGCCTCATAGAAGAACTCTCTCTCTTTTTGTCTGAAAGTCTGAACATCCACTCTAAGCTTACTCAGCTTCTGGGGTGGAAAGAACTTGGTCAGAAATCTAATAACCACCTTATCCCATGAGTCCAAGCTTTCTTTGGGTTGAGAATCAGGCCACTACTTTGCTCTGTCCCTTACAACAAAAGGAAAGAGCATGAACTTGTAAACTTCAGGATTCACCCCATTCGTCTTGACCGTGTCACATATATGTAGGAAGTCAGATATGAATTTGTTGGGGTCCTCCTGCTGGAGTCCATGAAACTGACAGTTCTGCTGCACCAGAGTGACCAGTTGAGGTTTAATCTCGAAATTGTTGGCACCAATGGTAGGTACAGATATACTGTGCCAATAGAAGTCAGCTGTGGGTGCAGTGTATGAGCCAAGCACCTTCTTTGATTACTCTTCAGCGTTCGGATTCCCTCTATTAGCTACCATAGTGGTCTCTTCAGCTTCCTTCTCAAAAGTTTCCTTCAGATTTTCTCCGGCTTTGTAACCTTTAGCATGTTGCAGATGCCGCCTCAAGGTTCTTTCAGGTTCAAAATCAAACTCGAGAAGGGGTTCTTTGTCCCTGTTCCTGCTCATAAACAATAAGAAACAAAGAAAAAGTGGGAGTCTCTATGTCAGAGTATAGAGAACTCCCTGTCAGATATTCTATGTAAAAAGAGAAAATTAAAACAAAGTAGGCAATTAACAAGAAAATTTGAAAATAAGAATGCAAGATTTAACCTAAAAAATTTTTAAAATTAGAAGAAAAAGGATTTTTTTTAAATTTTGAAATTCAATAAGAAAGAGAAAACACTAAAAAAACACCAAACTTAAAATATGAAATTAAATAAAAATAAAATAACTAAAACAAAATTTGAAAATAAAGAAAAAGATAAATAAGATAAAAATAAAAAATTTAAAAGAAGAACAAAAGCAAAAATAAAAAATTAAAAGAAAAAGTAAATGAACAAAACAAAAAATACCTAATCTAAGCAACAAGACAACTGGTAGTTATCAATCACGAACAATCTCCGGCAACGGCACCAAAAACTTGGTGCGCGAAATTAGAGCTCGCACAACATAACCGGCAAGTGCACCGGGTCATCCAAGTAATACCTCAGGTGAGTGAGGGTCGATTCCACGAGGATTATCGGACTGAGCAAGCAATGGTCGTTTTATTGGACTTAGTCAGGCAAACAGTAAAAAGAGTTGTGTTGTTGTAAATGCACAAACAAGTGAACAAGAAAATAAAGAAAGCAATTAAAGGGTTTGGTGTAAAACGATGATGAGAAATTGATTAAGGTTTTGGAGATGTTTACTTTTTCCGGATTAAAATGCCTTACTAACTATTTTAACAATGAATGATTCATTGGAAAACTAAAAGTGATTAAACCCTAATCTCTTAGCGATTTAATCTCCTATAATCCTCATCAAACGCCATTCTCGTGGCCACTCAATTCCGATTAGAAGGTTAAGTTCAGAAAACTAGTTAACGCCATAAAAACCCTAATTACCCAAAGCTAACAGGATTTTATGTCACATATCCCAATTAGTTCATGTAATTAGCAATTTAGAAGGAAATTGTTTTTAAGCTGTAGTTCAAGCGAGATAACTCGGTCGAGAATCACAAGAACTCAAGTAGAAAAAGGTCATACTCTCGTTCCACCCAATTCATGAGATTAAGAACGAAAATAATTCTTAGAATAGAATCAAAATATTAATTAAAATAGAAGAATAATAGTTCTAATCCATAGAAATAAACAGAGCTCCTAACCTTAACCAGGAGGTTTAGTTGCTCATAACTTACAGAGAAAATATGGTTCTGAAAAGTGCGGAAGGAAGAAGATCCTAAACCTAAGTAATCTTTTCCTTCAAATACTAACCTAATAATAAATGCTAGACCTAAAAGATATTATTTGTAAATAGAAATTATAAAAGGAAAATAAAATAAAATTAATAAGTGCTAAATCCACTTGGAGGCCCAAAGAGGTGTAAAACAGGCTGCTGCTGGAGTTTAACTTCAGGAATGGGCATGAGACGCCAGGGGAGGAGTATAACGTTGCTGGCCTATGCCCCCCTACTGGTGCCAAATGCCAGGTGGGCGTTCAACGCCCAGGGAGGGTGCTGCCAGCATTTTCCTTTCTTGCTCCAGGCTCCTCCAAACTGCTCCGAATTTCACCTAAAACCATAAAAACACAAGGAAAACTCAAAGTAGCATCCAAAGGTAATTTTTACACTAAAATCAAGTAAAAATAAATAAAATCTAACTCAAAACAATATAAAAATAACTAGAAAAAGGGTGTAAGATGCTCACGCATCATACGACTATGGGCATTTTCAGGTGGAGCAACTTCTATGTCGCCATGTTATTGCATGTTATGCTGACCAGCGACTAGACTGGCAGGTGTATGTAAACGATGTATAAAAGATGTCAGAGATTCGGAAGGTCTACAAAGTTGAGTTTGTCCCGTTGGGCGACACGGAGACATGGCCTGATTACCCAAGACTGACGATGGTCGCGAATCCTGCCTTGAGACAAAAGTCAAAAGGTCATCCCAAATTGACTCACCATCTGAATGAAATAGATTCACAGGAAATGCGTGGTCCCTGGGTATGCTGTCTTTGAGGGAGACAGGAAAATAGTCACAGTAGATGTTCTCAACGTGCTGGACCAAGTGGGGTTGGTGGCAGTGGTGGCTCGTATAGTTTTGTTTCTAGTAGTGGCTTGTAGGGTCATAGTCGTAGTATTTTTAATATCTATGTAATTTAAGTCAATGAATTTCAATGCTGCATTTCAATGTAGTTATTTTCAGTTAATTAGTTCAATTAGGAATTTCAATATCTATGTAATTTTAAGTTAATGTATTTGAGTTAATGCATTCAATTATAAGTTTGACTCAAACTGAAAGTTAATACAACAAATAGAACAATGAAAATAAACAAAGTTCGACTAATGGGAAGTTAAACAAAGTTCAACTAGCTAAAAATTAAAACAAGAAATACAGCAATGAAATAAACAAACTTCGAGGAAACCCTAAACTAAAACAGGAAATACAACAATGAAGTAAATAAAGTTTGACTAAACTAAAAACTAATAGAACAAATACAACGATGAAATAAATAAAGTTTGACTAACAGCTTATGGCTTCTTCTTGAAAAATCCCATCGCCTTGTTCACTATCGCTTTAACACTTGACGGTGTAAACTTGGTTGGTGGACGGACATCTGTCCGTAGGTTATACTGATATCCTTGACCAACTACCTGTCCCTTTGTTAGACTGGACCCACCTCCATCTGCGCGTCCCTCCATTGGACTGGACCCACCTGCCTCTGCCTATCCCTCTACTAGACCTGAACCACTTGTTGGGGGCAGAAAGACTGGGGATATACTCGCCAACATGCTCCTGTGTCGGCTCATTCAAGTCCAGACTGATCAGAGCCTGCTGTGATGCATTCATACGACCCCGATCAATCCGAATATGTGACTCGATGCATACACTGGCTCGACTATCAGTTATGGCTGGTGGATGGTATCGATGAGATGAATCGTCAACCGATGCCCGGTAAGATTGCGAGGACTGCTGTGATGGGATGGTTGGGATATAAGCATAATCAAGAACAGGACAACTGGTGCACAGAATCCCACACTTCTGCACAACTGAACCAGCAAGTGCATTGGGTCGTTGATGAGCGGATATTTTATACGCTTTTTGGGGTTAATTTCACATAGTTTTTAGGATATTTTAGTTAGTTTTTAGTTTAATTCTATTAGTTTTTAGGAAAAATTCATATTTCTGTACTTTACTATAAGTTGTGTATTTTTCTGTAATTTCAGGTATTTTTCTGGCTGAAATTGAGGGAGCTGAGCAAAAATCTGATTCAGGCTGAAAAAGGACTGCTGATGCTGTTGGATTCTGACCTCCCTACACTCAAAGTGGATTTTCTGGAGCTACAGAACTCGAAATGGCGCGCTTTTAATTGCGTTGGAAAGTAGACATCCAGGGCTTTCCAGCAATATATAATAGTCCATACTTTGCACGAGGATAGACGACGTAAACTGGCATTCAACGCCAGTTTTCTGCCCAATTCTGGCGTCCAACGCCAGAAAAGGATCAAAAGTTGGAGTTCAACGCCAGAAATGGACCCAAACCTGGCGTTGAACGCCCAAAACAGCCTTATGCACGTGAATTGCTTAAGTCTCAGCCCCAGCACATACCAAGTGGGCCCTAGAAGTGGATCTCTGCACCATCTATCAGAGTTTACTCATTTTCTGTAAACCTAGGCTACTAGTTTAGTATTTAAACAACTTTTAGAGACTTATTTTACATCTCATGACATTTTAAATCTGAATTTTGTACTCTTTGACGGCATGAGTCTCTAAACTCCATTGTTGGGGGTGAGGAGCTCTGCAGTGTCTCAATGAATTAATGCAAGTATTTCTGTTTTCCATTCAAACACGCTTGTTCCTATCTAAAATGTTCATTCGCGCTTAACTGTGATGAAGGTGATGACCCGTGACATTCATCACCTTCCTCAAACCATGAATGTGTGCCTGACAACCACCTCCGTTCTATATCTGATTGAATGAGTATCTCTGAGATCTCTTAATTAGAATCTTTGTGGTATAAGCTAGAACTGATGGCGGCATTCATGAGAATCCGGAAAGTCTAAACCTTGTCTGTGGTATTCCGAGTAGGATTCAATGATCGAATGACTGTAACGAGCTTCAAACTCGCGAGTGCTGGGCGTTGGTGACAGACGCAAAAGGATGAAGAACCCTATTCCAGTATGATCGAGAACCGACAGATGATTAGCCGTGCTATGACAGAGCATGTGAGCATATTCTTCACTGAGAGGATGGGATGTAGCCATTGACGACGGTGATCCCCTACATACAGCTTGCCATAGGAGGACGTGCGTGCGTGAATCAGAAGACAGAGGAAAGCAGAGATTCAGAAGACAAAGCATCTCCAAAACTTGGACGACCCAGTGTACTTGCTGGTTAGTGGTACGCGTTGTGAAAAGTGTGATTCACAATTCGTGCACCAAGTTTTTGGCGCCGTTGCCGGGGATTGTTCGTGTTTGGACAACTAACGGTTTATTTTATTTCTTAGATTAGGAAAATTTTTTCTTTTTTGGTTTAGAGTCTTTTATTATTTATCCCTTGTTAAAACACTTTAAATT
This sequence comes from Arachis ipaensis, assembly GCF_000816755.2. NCBI lineage: Eukaryota > Viridiplantae > Streptophyta > Magnoliopsida > Fabales > Fabaceae > Arachis > Arachis ipaensis. Next base: position 107,249,211 of record NC_029794.2, on the reverse strand, counting down.
TATAGCTCAATTAGTTAGAACGTGGTGTTTATGTTCATGGTAATTGGCTATCATATTTTTAAAATCTTTTTCAAAAATATTTTTTTCTATTAAATCCTGTCCCAAACTTTAAGTTTGGTGTTTTCTTGTTGATTTTTCAAAAAAAAAATCGAAAATTTATTTTGGTTTTCAAAAAATTTTAAGTTTGGTGTTTTTCCTTTGTGTTCTTGTGAGTCTTCAAAGTGTTGTTGAGTTTTCCTTGTGTCTTGATCTTAAAATTTTTAAGTTTGGTGTTCCTTGGTGTTTTTCCCCCAAAATTTTCGAAAACAAGGAGCATTAGATCTAAAAATTTTAAATCTTGTGCTATCTTATTGTTTTTCTTTCTCTTCTTAAAATTTAAAAATATCTTTTCTCTCTATTTTAAAGCATCTTTTTCAAAAATCAATTTTTAAAATTCAGATTTTTTTTTAAAAACTTCCTAACCACTTTCTCTCTCCTCAATTTTTCGAAAATCTTCACCCACTTTTATTTATTTTTATTTTATTTTTGAAATAAATTAATAAATAAATAAATAAAAATATTTTCTCTATTTTACATCATCTCCCTTTCTCCATTATGGACCTAAGCGGAAATGAACAGTCCAGGAGGACTCTGGGGTCATATTCTAATCCCTCTACTGCTTCATATGGGAGTAGTATCTGCATACCCTCCATTGGAGTCAGTAGCTTTGAGTTGAATTCTCAGCTCATTATCATGGTGCAGCAAAGTTGCTAGTATTCCGGTCTTCCACAAGAAGAACCTACAGAGTTTCTGGCACAATTTCAGCTGGTGGATCTATCCACATGAGAAAGACAATTGAAGAGGCTCAAGAGCTCATTGATATAGTTGCTAGGAATCAGCATCTGTACCTAAGCAGTGACCCTTCCATGAAAGAAGAGGTTAAAACAGCAACTGCTGAACTCAGTCCTGTGAAACAAGCTGCTGAATTCAATCAGCAATTGGACTTCCTAACAAAGCAATTAGCCGAATTCAAAGATTGACTACAAGAGACAAAGATGGCTAATATACATATGGAAGAATAGTTTAAGCAAAAAAAGCAGCAGCTGTCAAGACAAATAACAGAAGAATGCCAAGCAGTTCAATTAAGAAGTGGAAAAACATTAAATACCCCACCTCAAGGTAGCAAAAAGCTAAGGAATGAGCAAACCACCCAAAATTCACCTGAGGACAGTAAGAGCCCAGGGAAAAATAATTCTGGCACTAAAACGCCAGAAAATTGGTGGAAGGCTGGCGCTGAACGCCCAGACCATGCCCAAAACTGGCGTTCAATGCCAGAAACAAGGCAAAACTGGCGTTCAACGCCAGAAATAGGCAAGGATCTGGCGTTGAACGTCCAAACTGGGCAAGATCTGGCGCTGAACGCCCAAAATGGGCACAATTCTGGCGTTCAGACGCCAGGAACAGACAAGGAGTTGGCGTCTAACGTCACTCCAGTTTCTAACTCTGGCACTCAATTGCCAGTGAGGGATCAGACACACACAAATGCTGATAACAACCCCTCTAAAAAGGCTTCTTCAACCACTTCTGTAGGCAATAAACCTGCAGCAACTACGGTTGAGGAATATAAAACCAAGATACCTTATCCTCAAAAACTCCGGAAAGAGGAACAGGATAAGCAATTTGCTCACTTTGCAGATTATCTCAGGACTCTTGAAATAAAGGTTCCATTTGCAGAAGCACTCGAGTAAATACCTTCTTATGCCAAGTTCATGAAAGAGATCTTGAGTTATAAAAAGGATTGGAGAGAAACAGAAAGAGTTCTCCTCACTGAAGAATGCAGTGCAGTCATTCTGAAGAGCTTTCCTGAAAAGCTTAAAGACCCTGGGAGTTTTCTGATACCATGCATATTAGAAGGTAATTTCACCAAGACAGCTTTATGCGATCTTGGGGCAAGCATCAACTTAATACCTGCATCCACTATCAGAAAGCTTGGCTTAACTGACGAAGTTAAACCGACCCGGATATGTCTCCAACTTGCTGATGGCTCCACTAAATACCCATCAGGCGTGATTGAAGACATGATTGTCAGGGTTGGGCCATTCGCCTTTCCCACTGACTTTGTTGTGCTGGAAATGGAGGAGCACAAGAGTGCTACTCTCATTCTAGGAAGACCCTTCCTAGCAACTGGACAATCCCTCATTGACGTCCAACAGGGGGAAATAACCCTGAGAGTCAATGATGATGAGTTCAAGTTGAACGCTGTCAAAGCCATGCAGCATCCAGACACATTAACAGACTGCATGAAAGTTGATCTTATTGACTCTTTGGTAGAAGAGATCAACATGGCTGAGAGTCTCGAATCAGAGTTGGAACATATCTTTAAGGATGTTCAGCCTGATTTGGAGGACTCAAAGGACATGAAAGAGCCTTTGAAATTTCTTCTGGAAGAGGAAAAACCTCCTAAACCCGAGCTCAAGCCATTACCACCATCCTTGAAATATGCATTTCTGGGAGGAGAACATTTACAGGGTGGCGCATGTGTATTGACTACAGAAGGCTCAATACAGCCACCAGAAAGGATCATTTTCCTTTACCATTCATAGACCAGATGCTAGAAAGACTGGCAGGTCATGATTATTACTGTTTTTTGGATGGCTACTCAGGCTATAACCAGATTGCAGTAGATCCCCAGGATCAAGAGAAAACAGCATTCACATGTCCATCTGGAGTGTTTGCTTATAGAAGGATGCCATTTGGGTTGTGTAATGCGCCTGCAACCTTCCAGAGATGCATGCTCTCTATTTTCTCTGATATGGTGGAAAAATTTCTGGAAGTCTTCATGGATGACTTCTCAGTATATGGAGACTCATTTAGCTCCTGTCTGGATCACCTGAAACTTGTTCTGAAAAGATGTCAAGAGACCAACCTAGTTTTAAACTGGGAAAAATGTCACTTCATGGTGACTGAGGGGATTGTCCTTGGGCATAAAATCTCAAACAAGGGAATAGAGGTGGATCAAGCAAAAATAGAGGTAATTGAAAAATTACCACCACCTGCCAAAGTTAAGGCGATCAGAAGCTTTCTGGGGCATGCAGGATTCTATAGGAGGTTTATAAAGGATTTTTCAAAAATCGCAAAACCTCTAAGCAATCTGCTAGCTGCTGACACGCCATTTGTGTTTGACACAGGGTGTCTGCAGGCGTTTGAAATGCTGAAAGCTAAGCTGGTCACAGCACCAGTCATTTCTGCACCAGACTGGACATTACCATTTGAGCTAATGTGTGATGCCAGTGATCACGCCATTGGTGCAATACTGGGACAGAGGCATGACAAGCTTCTGCACGTCATTTATTATGCTAGTCGCATTTTAAATGATGCTCAGAAAAATTACACAACCACAGAAAAGGAATTACTTGCAGTGGTTTATGCCATTGACAAGTTCAGATCATACTTAGTAGGATCAAAAGTGATTGTGTATACTGACCATGCTGCTCTTAAATATCTACTCACAGTAGGATTCAAAACCCATGCTTATCAGATGGGTGTTGCTTCTACAAGAGTTCGATATAGAAATAAGAGACAGAAAAGGGACAGAGAACTAAGTGGCTGATCATCTGTCCTGGATAGAGCCAGTAGAAGGGACGCCCCTCCCCTCTCTTGAGATCTCTGAAACTTTTCCGGATGAGCATTTATTCGCCATTCAGGAAACCCCATGGTTTGCCGATATTGCAAACTATAAAGCTGCAAGGTTCATACCCAAGGAGTACAACAGTATACAAAAGAAGAAATTAATCACTGATGCAAAGCACTACTTGTGGGATGAACCTTATCTCTTTAAGAGATGTGCAGACGGAATAATCCGTAGGTGTATGCCTAAAGAAGAAGCACAGAGGATCCTATGGCACTGCCATGGATCTCAATATGGAGGCCATTTCAGAGGTGAGCGAACAGCCACCAAGGTCCTCCAATGTGACTTCTATTGGCCCACACTCTATAGAGATTCCCGAGAGTTCGTACGTAACTGTGACAGTTGCCAAAGAGCTGGTAATCTGCCTCATGGTTACGCCATGCCTCATCAGCTAAAGACAATAAAGAAGCGCTTGCTGGGAGGCAACCCAGCCATGGGGCATCAATCCTCTAAGTATTTTGCCCTATTTTTATTTTTATTTGTTTATATAAAGTTCACTGACACTAAGGTAAAGAACCATTTGCATAAGTTTACAGGGTTACAAAAGGAATCTGCACACAAAACAGAGATAGGGAGCTCACTGGTAAGAAAACGCCAGTGAAGGCCATTTTGGGCATTCAACGCCCAAAATGGGCATCTAGTGGGCGCTGAACGCCAGTAAGGATAGCTATCTGGCGTTCAACGCCAGAAAAGGGCAACAACTAGGCGTTAAACGCCCAGAAGAGCAGCATTTGGGCGTTGAACGCCCAAAACAGGCAGTGTTTGGGCGTTCAAACGCCAGGATGGTGGGGAGGAGCTCTCCTTCTACCCATCTCCTTTCTTTTCTTTTGCTTGAGGACAAGAAAAGCTCTAAGTTTGGTGTGCTTATCCGTGATCACTAAGATCATGGCCCCTAAAGGAAAACAACCCACTCCAAGAGGCAAGGACCAAGCACCTCACAGACTAGAGGAACATCCACTTCCAAACCTCAAGGTTGTTGAGTTCTAATCTTAGCCTTAACTCTGTGATAATTATTCTTATTTTAGTTTTACCTTAGGAGTCATATAGTAGTAATTAGTATCTATTTTGATTTTATCTCCAATTAAGTTATAGTTTATTTTTCTCATCATCATTAAACATGAATAAAATAGTAGATCTTTTGAATAAGAGGCAATAAAATTTTGAGTTTTTAATAAGAGAAATTCTAATTAGTTACATGTGGTGGCAATGCTTTCTGTCTTCTGAATGAATGCTTGAACAGTGCATATGTCTTTTGAATTTGTTGTTTAAGACTGTTAAATATGTTGGCTCTTGAAAGAATGGTGAACATGAGACATGTTATTGATAATCTGAAAAATCATAAAAATGATTCTTGAAGCAAGAAAAAGCAGCAAAGAACAAAGCTTGCAGAAAAAAAATAATAAAAAAATAAAAAAAATATAGAGAAAGAAAAAGAGAAAGCAAGCAGAAAAAGCCAAAGCTCTTAAAACCAAAAGGCAAGAGCAAAAAGCCAAATATCCCTTAAAACCAAAAGGCAAGGGTAACAAAAAAAGGGATCCCAAGGCTTTGAGCATCAGTGGATAGGAGGGCCTAAGGGAATAAAATCCTGGCCTAAGCGGCTAAACCAAGCTGTCCCTAACCATGTGCTTGTGGCGTGAAGGTGTCAAGTGAAAACTTGAGACTGAGCGGTTAAAGTCAAGGTCTAAAGAAAAAAGAAGAGTGTGCTTAAGAACTCTGGACACCTCTAATTGGGGACTTTAGCAAAGCTGAGTCACAATCTAAAAGGTTCACCCAATACGAGGATAGACGACGTAAACTGGTGTTCAACGCCAGTTCTCTGCCCAATTTTGGCGTCCAGCGCCAGAAAAGGATCAAAAGTTGGAGTTCGACGCCAGAAATGGACCCAAACCTGGCATTGAACGCCCAAAACAGCCTTATGCATGTGAATTGCTTAAGTCTCAGCCTTAGCACACACCAAGTGGGCCCCAGAAGTGGATCTCTGCACCATCTATCAGAGTTTACTCATTTTCTGTAAACCTAGGCTACTAGTTTAGTATTTAAACAACTTTTAGAGACTTATTTTACATCTCATGACATTTTAAATCTGCTGTGTCTCGATGAATTAATGCAAGTATTTCTGTTTTCCATTCAAACACGCTTGTTCCTATCTAAGATGTTCATTCGCGCTTAACTGTGATGAAGGTGATGACCCGTGACATTCATCACCTTCCTCAAACCATGAATGTGTGCCTGACAACTACCTCCATTCTATATCTAATTGAATGAGTATCTCTGAGATCTCTTAATTAGAATCTTTGTGGTATAAGCTAGAACTGATGGCGGCATTCATGAGAATCCGGAAAGTCTAAACCTTGTCTATGGTATTCCGATTAGGATTCAATGATCGAATGACTGTGACGAGCTTCAAACTCGCGAGTGCTGGGCATTGGTGACAGACGCAAAAGGATGAAGAACCCTATTCCAGTATGATCGAGAACCGACAGATGATTAGCCGTGCTGTGACAGAGCATGTGAGCATATTCTTCACTGAGAGGATGGGATGTAGCCATTGACGACGGTGATCCCCTACATACAGCTTGCCATAGGAGGACGTGCGTGCGTGAATCAGAAGACAGAGGAAAGCAGAGATTCAGAAGACAAAGCATCTCCAAAACTCCAATATATTCTCCATTACTGCATAACAAGTAACCTTTAATTTATGCTCTCTTGGTTATTCGTAATTCAACTGATAAACATAATTGATTTCCTGACTAAGAATTACAAGATAACCACAGCTTGCTTCAAACCAACAATCTCCGTGGGATTCGACCCTTACTCACGTAAGGTATTACTTGGACGACCCAGTGCACTTGCTGGTTAGTGGTACGCGTTGTGAAAAGTGTGATTCACAATTCGTGCACCAGTCGTCCAAGTAATACCTGAGTGAGTCAGTGCCAATCCCACGAGGATTGTGATTTGAAGCAAGCTATGGTTATCTTGCAGATCTTAGTCAGGCGGATAGAAGAGTTGTTGGATTTGGTTAAAAGCATAAAAGAAATAAAGATGGAATTACAAGGTTTGATTATAAGAAGATGGTTAAGGCTTGGAGATGCTTTGTTCTTCTAGATTAATTCCGGTCTTACTGTCTTCTTCAACTGTGAATGATTTCTTCTATGGCAGGCTGTATGTGCTTAACGCCGGTTGAGAGGTCGCCAATGCTCCTCCAGATCTGAACCCCAGGGTTAGTGTGGATCCATTCTGATTGAGGGTGAAGCTCCTGCAATCCATTCTCCCTAATGATCCTACTCAAAATGCCACAGACAAGGTCGGATCTTCCGGATTAGAGAATGCTGTGCCTTTGGGTTCTAGCCTCTACCACAAAGACTCTAATCTCTCCATACCTCGGCTAAACTGATATCTCAAGAAGTTCCCAACGAAGTCGTGGATTAGCCGTCTAAGAGATGTATAATCAAGCTGGTAGTTCAATGCTTTCCAGTTACGTAGTCACATGAACCCAAGAAGAACACGAGTGGTTGTCAGGCACGCGGTCTTAGAATGAAGAACAAAGATACATCTTAGAATAGACAATCAAACACCAATTGAAAAGAAACAGTAATACTTTTATTAATCCATAAAACTCAGCAAGGCTCCTCCCCTCAACCTAGGAGGTTTAGAAACTCATACTGATAGAAAATACAATGTGAAAAACAAAATATGCTGGAAGAGATCCTAAACAAGTGTGATATTCTCCCTTTAATACTAAACTAATGACTAAGGATTACAGAAAAAGGGTAAAATAGTCTTTTAGTGCTAAAATCCACTTTTGGGGCCCACTTGGTGAGTGTTTGGGCTGAGATTTGATGAGATCTATGTGCTAGGAGGCCTCTAGGGTATTGAACTCTGGCTAGGGGGTCCTTTATAGGCATTGGACGGTGGTCTCTTCTCCTTTGGGCGCTGGACGCCAGAATAGAGCAGGAGGCTGGCATTGGACGCCAGTTTTGGGCCTTCAATTCTGAAGCAAAGTATAGACTATTATACATTGCTGGAAAGCTCTGGATGTTAGCTTTCCATAGTCATTGAGAACGCTCCATTTGGACCTTTGCATCTCCAGAAAATCTCTTTCGAATGCAAGGAGGTCAGATCCGGACAGCATTTGCAGTGTTTTCTCTGCCTCTGAATCAGACTTTTGCTCTAGCTCCTTAATTTAAGCCAGAAATTACCTGAAATTTCACAAAAATACAAAAACTCAAAGTAGAATCCAAAAATATGAATTTTACACTAAAACCTATGAAAACTTAATAAAAATTAAACAAAACATGCTAAAAACTATATGAAAATGATGCCAAAAGCGTATAAAATATCCGCTTATTACAACACCAAACTTAAACTGTTGCTTGTCCCCAAGAAACTAAAAACACAGTAGGATAAAAAGAAGAGTAAGATACAATAAATCTCTGAGTTTTTAATAAAGTTCAGTTTCAATTAGATGAGCGGGACTTAGTAGCTTTTTGCTTCTGAATAGTTTTGGCATCTCACTATCAATTGAAACTCAGAATGGTTGGCCTCTTTAGGAACCTAGAATCCAGATGGTATTATTGACTCTCCTAGTTTAGTTTTTTTTATTCTTGAACACAGCTTTTTAGAGTCTTGGCCGTGACCCTAAGGACTTTGTTTTCCAGTATTACTACCGGATACATAAATGCCACAGACACTTTTAACTGGGTGAATCCTTTCGGATTGTGATTCAGCTTTGCTAGAATCCCCAAATAGAGGTGTCCAGAATTCTTAAGTACACTCTTTTTGCTTTGGACCACGACTTTAACTACTCAGTCTCAAGCTTTTCACTTGACACCTTCACACCACAAACATATGGTTAGGAACAGCTTGGTTGAGCCGCTTAGTCCAGGATTTTATTCCTTATAGGCCCTCCTAACCATTAATGCTCAAATCCTTGGATCTTTTTACCCTTGCTTTTTGGTTTAAAGGGTTATTGGCTTTTTGCTCTTACCTTTTGGTTTAAAGAGCTATTGGCTTTTTCTGCTTTTTATTATATTTTTTTTCTTTTGCAACATGCTTTTTATTTTTCTTTTTGCTGCTTTTTCTTGCTTCAAGAATAAATTTTTGAGATTTTTCAGATTACCAATAATACTTAACTTTTATCATCATTCTTTCAAGAGCCAACATTCTTAATTTTAACTTCAAATATGCACTGTTTATTCATACATTCAGAAAATAAGAGTAATGCCACCACATCAAGATAATTGAACTATTCTTATTATATAACTTGAAATTCATATATCTCTCAATTCTTTTCAATTAATTTTTTTTAAGCAAGGTGAGAGACATATGGATCATTTTATAACTTTAAGACATAGATAGAAATAATCATGCAATAAGAACAAGAGAACAGACAATAAAGCATAACAGAAAACAGAAAAAATGACATAAGGAGAGGGGATTAAGAGAACGAATCCACCTTAATGGTGGCAACTAGTGCTCTTCCTTGAGGATCCAATGTAGTGCTTGATTTCTTCAATGTCACTCCTTTGTCTTTGTTGTTCTTCCCTCATAGCCCTTTGATCTTCTCTAATTTCATTGAGGATGGTTGAATGCTCTTGATGTTCCATCCTCAACTGATTCATGTTAGAGTTTAATTCTCCCACAGAGGTATGCCATTGATCCCAATAGCTTTGAGGAGGAAAATACATCCCTTGAGGCATCTCAGGGATCTCATGCTGAGGCGGCTGCACAGGCTTATGTGCATGTTCTCTAGTTTGCTCCATCCTCTTCTTAATGATGGGCTTGTCCTCCTCAATGGAGATATCTCCCTCTATGACAATTCTAGCTGAATTGCATAGATGATAGATGAGGTGTGGGAATGCCAACCTTGCTTTGGTGAAAGGCTTCTCAGCTATCTTGTACAGTTCTTGAGAAATCACCTCATGTGCTTCCACCTCACTTCCAATCATAATGGAATGGATCATGATAGCTCATTCAATAGTCACTTCTGACTGGTTGCTAGTGGGGATGATAGAGCGTTGGTTGAATTCCAACCATCCTCTAGCTATGGGCTTGAGGTCAAGCCTTCTTAGTTGAATGGGCTTGCCTTGGGAATCTCTTTTCCACTGTGCTCCTTCCACACAGATGTTTGAGAGCACTTGATCCAGCCTTTGATCAAACTTGACTCTCCTAGTGTAAGGATGTGGGTCTCGTTGCATCAGAGGCAAGTTGAATGTCAACCTCACACTTTTCAGGCTAAAATATAAGATTCTCCCTCGGACCATGTTGCTCCAATTCTTGGGATTTGGGTTCACACTAATGTCATGATTTTTCGTAACCCATGCATTAGCACAGAACTCTTGCACCATTTAGATCCCAACCTCTTGGATGGGATTGGTTAGGACTTCCCAACCTCTTCTCCGGATCTCTCTTCGGATTTCTGGATACTCATTTTTCTTGAGCCTAAAAGGGACCTCAGGGATCACCTTCTTCTTTGCTACTACTTCATAGAAGTGGTCTTGGTGGGCTTTGGTGATGAATCTCTCTATCTCCCAAGATTCGACGGTGGCGACTACTGCCTTTCCTTTCCTCTTTCTAGAGGGTTCTCCAACCTTGGGTGCCATAAGTGGTAATAGAAAGCAAAAAGCAACGGTTTTCCAACACCAAACTTAAAAGCTTTGCTCGTCCTCGAGCAAAAATAAAGAAAAGAGAAGAATGTAGTAGAAGAATAAGAAAATGGAAGGAGATGGAGGGAGAGAGCAATTCGGCCAAGGAGGCTTTGATGTGTATGAGAGGTTTGTGTATGAAGGGTTAGAATGAAGGGTATTTATAGGAGTGGGCTAGGGTTGGGTTCGGTCATGGGTGGGGTGAATGGGAGAAAAATTTGATTTTGAAGTGGGTGGGGGTTGGTGGGAGTTATGATGGATTTGAGGAAGTGATATGGATGTGATTGGGCTAGGGTTTATAGGGAAGAGTATATAGGGAAGTGTGAAAGAAAGAAGGATGAAGTGGGGTAGGTAAAGATACTATGGGACCCACTGGTCCTGAGAGGCTAGGGAATTCAGATTTTCTGCCCTCTTCATGGGCGTTGAATGCCCAGGGCTATGCCTATAGCTGGCATTCAACGCCAGCTTTGCTGCCATCTGGGGCATTGAACGCCCAGCCAGTGCTCCCTGGCTGGCTTTCAATGCCAGCAACACTTCATCCAGAGTGTTTTGTTTTCACTGCTGAACTTTTCTGTCTCTGTTCTGACTGCTGCACATGATCATGAACCTAAAGAAATAACTTAAAGAAAAAACAAAATTAAGGAAAATAGAAATAATTAATTATGGTTGGGTTGCCTCCCAACAAGCGCTCCTTTAACGTCACTAGCTTGACGGTTAGCTCCTTACGAAGATGGATATGGGCTCAGAATTTCACCCCTTACAGTGAACTTTCTTCTTGTCTTCTCATGAATGAGCTCCACATGCTCTAGAGATAGGACACGACTCACTGTATGTGGTATGACTAGTTTCTTTGTGAAGACAACTCTCATGCCAGGTGAGAGGCTTTCAGTGGGGACTTTCTTATCCCTCCAGCCTTTAGGTACTTTCTTCCTAGTACCTTTGTTCTCAGTGCTTCTTAATGGCTGCCCAACACTAAACTTAGAATTGATGTTTGGGGCTTAGTACAGCTTTGCACTGAAAGAGATGGTTGGAACACTAAGTGTTGAACAGTTATCTCTCTTTTCTCAGAGGGAGAGTTGGGGTGAGGTATCTTGAACAAGATGTGATCCTCCCCTAGTTGTAAAATCAGTTCTCCCTTAGCTACATCAATGATAGCATTAGCAGTGGCTAGGAAAGGTCTTCCAAGGATGATGGATTCATCCTCATCTTCCTCAGTATCTAAGATAATGAAGTTTGCAGGGATGTAAAGGCCTTCAACCTTTACCAATACATCCTCTGCTAAGCCATATGCTTTCTTCATTGATTTGTCTGCCATCTCTAGTGAGATGTTTGCAGCTTGTACCTCAAAGATTTCCAGTTTCTTCATCACAGAGAGTGGCACGAGGTTTATGCTTGACCCTAAGTCACACATATCCTTTTCAAAGGTTATGGTGCCTATGGTGCAACGAGTCAGGAAGCGTCCAAGATCTAGAAGCTTCTGAGGTAGCTTCTGCTGAAACAGAGCATTGAGTTCTTTGGAAAGCATTAGAGGTTCTTCCTCCAATGGCTTTGTACCAAATAACTTGGCATTCAGCTTCATGAGAGCTCCTAAGTACCGAGCAACTTGCTCTTCCCTAGTGTCCTTATCCTCATCAGAGGATGTGTTCATCAGAACTCATGTACTGCAGGAGTGTATGCAAGGGAACCTCTATGATCTCTATATGAGCCTTGGCTTCCTTTAGTTCTTGGATAGGGATTTCTTGAGTGGGTATTGAGCACTCAGAGGGTGTGTCATTACTAGCGTTCAACGCTAGCTCTTGTGGCTCTTTGGGCGTTGAACGCCCATCATGCACCTTTTCACTGGCGTTAAACGCCAGGTTCCTTACCAAGTTAGGCGTTGAACGCCCAGCAGGGCTATCCTTGCTGGCGTTCAACGCCAGAGTCCCTACCTATTTGGGCGTTGAACGCCCAGTGAGGGTTTCCTCACTGGCGTTCAGCGCCAGGCTCTTGGCCAGTTTGGGCGTTGAACGCCCAGTGAGGTCTTCCTCACTGGCGTTCAATGCCATCTTATTCTCTCCAGATTCAGCCCCTACCTCTATGGTGATGGCCTTGCACTCTTCTCTTGGGTTTACTTCAGTGTTACTAGGAAGAGTGTCAGGAGGAGTCTCAGGAGTTCTCTTGCTCAGTTGACCAATTTGTACCTCCAAATTTCTGATGGAGGATCTTGTTTCAGTTATGAAACTATGAGTGGTCTTAGAGAGGCTGGAGACTAGAATGACTAAGTCAAAAAGGCTCTTCTTAGGAGTCTCCATATTCCCTTGAAAAGATGGGAATGGTGGCCTGCTGTTGAACCTATTCTGGTTCCTTCCACCTTGATTATTATTGAAGACTTGCTGAGGCTTCTGTTGATCCTTCCATGAAATGTTAGGATGATTCCTCCATGAAGGGTTGTAGGTGTTTCCATAGGATTTTTCTATGTAATTCACCTCCTCCATGGTGGGTTGATTAGGATCATAAGCTTCTACTTCAGAAGAAGCTTCTTGAGTGCTGCCAGCTGCAGCTTACATTCTAGTAAAATATTGAGAGATCATATTAACCTGTTGGGTCAAGATCTTGTTCTGAGCCAATATAGCATTTAGGGTGTCAACTTCAAGAACTCCTTTCTTCTGAGAGACCCCATTGTTCACAGGATTTCTCTCAGAGGTGTACATAAATTGGTTGTTTGCAACCATCTCAATAAGTTATCTTGCCTCTGCAGGCATTTTTCTTTAAGTGAAGTAATCCACCTACAGAGCTATCCAATGATATTTTGGACATCTTAGACAGACCATCATAGAAAATTCCTAGGATAGACCATTCTGAGAGCATGTCAGGAGGACACCTCCTGATCAGTTGCTTGTATCTTTTCCAAGCTTCATAGAGGGATTCACCTTCTTTTTGTCTGAATGTTTGAACTTCCACTCAGATTTTGCTCATTCTTTGAGGAGGAAAGAATTTGGCTAAGAAAGCATTGACTAGCTTCTCCCAAGAGTTTAGGCTCTCTTTAGGTTGAGAATCCAACCATATTTTAGCTTTGTCTCTAACAGCAAAGGGAAAGAGCATAAGTCTGTAGTTAGAGCATAAGTCTGTAGACCTCAGGATTCACTCCATTGGTCTTAACAGTGTCACAGATTTTAAAGAATTCAGCTAGGAACTGATGTGGATCTTCCAATGGAAGTCCATGGAACTTGCAATTCTGTTGAAGAAGAGAGACTAACTGAGGCTTAAGCTCAAAGTTGTTAGCTCCAATCGCAAGTATAGAGATGCTTCTGCCATAGAAATCAGAGGTAGGCATGGTGAAGTCACCAAGAACCTTTCTTGCCTCTCCTTCATGATTAGGTTCGGCTGCCATGTTCTCTACCTCTTATTCAAAATTTTCAGAAAGGTTTCTTCTGGAATGTTGTACTTTAATTTGTTGTAAGCTCCTCCTTCAAGTCCTCTCAGGTTCAGGATCAAGATTAAAGAGAGGCTCTTTATCTCTGTTCCTGGTCATAAACCAAGAAGAATAAAGGAGAATGGGAGCTCTATGTTCAAGAACAGAGGACTCCCTCTGAGATGTGAAGAAAAAAGGAAGAAGAATGAAGATAGAAGAAGGAGAAGAAGAATTCGAATAAAGAGAGGAGAAGAATTCGAAAATTAGAAGTAAAAAGATAAACAAGAATTAAAATATTTTTTTGTTTTTATTTTATTTATTTATTTAATTCGAAAATCAAAAGCTAATTAATTAAAAAGATTTGAAAATTAATTAATAAATTTTGAAAAAGAAGAAAGCGAAAGAAGAGAATTTTCAAAAATTAGAAGAGAGAGGAATTAGTTAGGAAGTTTTGAAAAAGAAGAGAGAGAAAACAAGTAACTAACAAGATAAGATTTGAAAACAATATAAGATAGAAGATTAGAAAATATTTGATTTTAAAATTTGAAAAAGTCAACAAGATAAGATAAGAATTGAAAAGATTTGAAAAAGATTTAATTTTAAAATTTAAAAGAAGATAAGATAGGTTAGGTAAGAAAGATAAGATAGGGAAGTTAAGAGAAGATAAGTTTTAAATTAAAAATATTTGAAATCAAAATAAAAAAGTTAGTTTCTAATTTAAAAAGATTTGAAATTTAAAATTTGAAATTTGAATTTGAAATTTTGAATTTTGAAATTTAAATTTTTAATTTTGAATTTTGAAACAAGATAAGATAAAGATTTGAAAAAAGATTTGATTTTTGAAAAGGTTTTATTTGAAAATTTTAAATTTTGAAATTTAAATTTTGAATTTTGAAATTGAATTTTAGAATTTGAATTTGAAATAAGATAAGATAAGATTTTTGAAAATTGAATTTTGAATTTGAAATAAGATAAGATAAAGATTTGATTTTGATTTTTTTTTTGAAAATATTTTATTTTGAAATTTAAAACTAAGATAAGATAAGATAATGATTTGAAAAAGTTTTGAATTTTAAATTTTAAATGCTAGATAAGATAAAATAGAATCAAATTAAAAGAAAGATATGATAAAATTTAAAAAGATAAAATTTGAAATTTGATTTTTGAAATTAAGATAAGATAAGATAATGATTTTGAAATTAAAATTTGAAATTTTGGTTGAAATTTTCGAAAATAATTTTGAAATAAAGATAGAAAAGATATTTTTTATTTTTTGAATTAATGAAGAAAGAGAAAAACAACCAAAAGGCACCAAACTTAAAATTTTTAGATCTAAGAGTAATAATTTTCAAAAATTTAAAAAGAAAAACACCAAAATACACCAAACTTAAAACTTTTAATATCAAAACAAGAAGAAAAACAAGAACACTTTGAAGATCAAGAAGAACACCAAGAACAAAACTTAAGGAATTCAAAGAAAGCAAAAACATGCAAAGGACCCCAAACTTAAAAATTTTGAAAACCAAAAACACAATTCTTCGAAATTTGCATGAAAAACACCAAAATACATCAAATTTAAAGAAATTGAAATCAAACACAAGAAAAATTACCAAGAACAATTCGAATATCAAGAAAGAAAACCAAGAACAGGTTAAAAGAGATGAAAACCAAAGTGACCAAGGGACACCAAACTTAAAAATTTTTAAAATCAAAGCATATAATTTTCAAAATTTTGAAAAGGAAAAACATAAAGAGACACCAAACTTAAGGATTGGCACAAGACTCAAACAAAAGATACTATTTTTGAAAATTTTTGGAAAAAGAAAGCAAGAAATTCAAAACTTTAACAAGAACAAGAACAAAATATTCAAACAAAAGATAAAGATTAATAAAGAAAAGAAAAAGTTTTGAAAAAAATTTTGAAAAAGAAAACAAGAAATAGGTAAGACTCAAAGTAAGAAAATCAAAAGTGAATACATAGCCAAAAGCAGAAAAGGTTTTGAAAAAAATTTTGAAAAGAAAATAAAAGATTCAAAACAAAAAGTAAAAAGTACCTAATCTAAGCAACAAGATAATCCCTTAGTTTGTCCAAACTCGAACAATTCCCAACAACGACGCCAAAAACTTGGTGCGTAGAATCCCACACTTCCGCACAACTAAACCAGAAAGTGCACTGGGTGGTCCAAGTAATACATGAGTGAGTCACGGTCGATCCCACGAGGATTGTAATTTGAAGCAAGCTATGGTTATCTTGCAGATCTTAGTCAGGCGGATAGAAGAATTGTTGGATTTGGTTAAAAGCATAAAAGGAATAAAGATGGAATTACAAGGTTTGATTATAAGAAGATGGTTAAGGCTTGGAGATGCTTTGTTCTTTTGGATTATTAATTCCGGTCTTACTGTCTTCTTTAACTATGAATGATTTCTTCTATGGCAGGCTGTATGTGATTAACGCCGGTTGAGAGGTCGCCAATGCTCCTCCAGATTTGAACCCCAGGGTTAGTGTGGATCCATTCTGATTGAGGGTGAAGCTCCTGCAGTCCATTCTCCTTAATGATCCTACTCAAAATGCCACAGACACGGTCGGATCTTCTGGATCAGAGAATGCTACGCCTTTGGGTTCTAGCCTCTACCACAAAGACTCTAATCTCCCCATACCTCGGCTGAACTGATGTCTCGAGAAGTCCCCCAACGAAGTCGTGGATTAGCCGTCTAAGAGATGTATAATCAAGCTAGTGGTTCAATGCTTTCTAGTTACGTAGTCACATGAACCCAAGAAGAACACGGGTGGTTGTCAGGCACGCGGTCTTAAAATGAAGAACGAAGATACAACTTAGAATAGACAATCAAACACCAATTGAAAAGAAATAGTAATACTTTTATTAATCCATAAAACTCAGCAGGGCTCCTCCCCTCAACCTAGGAGGTTTAGAAACTCATACTGATAGAAAATACAATGTGAAAAACAAAATATGCTGGAAGAGATCCTAAACAAGTGTGATATTCTCCTTTTAATATTAAACTTGTGACTAAGGATTACATAAAAGGGTAAAATAGTCTTTTAGTGTTAAAATCCACTTCTGAGGCCCACTTGGTGAGTGTTTGGACTGAGTTTTGATGAGATCCATGTGCTAAGAGGCCTCTAGGGTGTTGAACGCTGGCTAGGGGTCCTTTATAGGCGTTGGACGCTGGTCTCTTCTCCTTTGGGCACTGGATGCCAGAATAGGACAGGAGGCTGGCGTTGGACGCCAGTTTTAGGCCTCCAATTCTGAAACAAAGTATGGACTATTATACATTTCTGAAAAGCTCTAGATATTAGCTTTCCATTGGCATTAAGAATGCTTCATTTGGAGTTCTATAGCTCCAGAAAAGATCTTTCAAATGCAAGGAGGTCAGATTTGGACAACATTTGTAGTGCTTTCTCTGCCTCTGAATTAGGCTTTTGCTCCAACTCTTCAATTTCAGCCAGAAATTACCTGAAATTGCACAAAAATATACAAACTCAAAGTAGAATACAAAAATGTGAATTTTACACTAAAACCTTTGAAAACTTAATAAAAATTAAACAAAACATGCTAAAAACTATATGAAAATGATGCAAAAAAATGTATAAAATATCCGCTCATCAACCACCGCTGTCAAGGAATCGACGGATGATATCGTAGTCCCTAAATGTCTGTGGTGAGAATGGGGAAATGTCTACCAACTCGAATCCAAGATTTCTGTGCTAGCTGTGATGTGATATGTGATGAGACTGATGTCTATTATGCGTGCTGCGATGGCTGGGCTACCCATGATTCGATTTGTTGTGCTAAGATAGTTATGTGAGATGATAATAAAATGGCTGAAACACTGCATAAGGTTGTGCTGGCCTATTGGGGTGGATGCTGGAATGGCTACTGCGGTGGATACTGGGGTAGCTGCTGCGGTGGCTGCTGAGGAATGACATCTGACAGCTTTAGGTACATCCCGTATGATCCAATATACCCACTTCGATAATCGGCAGACAGGGTGAAGTCGACAATTGGTTGCAGACCCCGATCTCTCAGATGACTGTTGCGGCGGTTACCCCATTATTGTATCCATTCGTCATGAATCTTACGCCAGTCATGGTGTTGTACTCCCCAAAGAGTATAGCAATGTGTATCAACTGGTATTGCTTGTGTTACCAGAGGGGGGATTGTGTATATCCGTATTGCGAACCACTCGGTCCGTAGGAAGCCATTCGACACACTAAAATGACACCAATGGCCCCACCATGTCACAGACCTCAAGGTGTGCGTGTAGTTCGACAGGAATGATGATGCCGACATACGACCTCCAAACAAACTGCAAAATATTTCAAGGGGTATTAGATTATTAATAATACCATAAATTATAACAGAAAACCTCAAAACCCATACTCATCTCTTCCATAAAGTCGATTGTGTTCCTAATGTTCGCCTGAGTCATAGACAGCCATTTTCGGGTCCGTGAATAATGACTCCATCTGCAACAGAGAACATTATTCACATAGTTTGAATTACGTCTTGCCAATAAACCATAAATAACATACAAGTCAAATTCCAATAAAATAATGACGGTTACCTGCGTGCCACTGGTATTTCAGTCGGCGTAAGCTGGTGTCGGGGAATGGGCTTCAACCAAGGCATACGCTCCCACGCCTAAGTAAACAACAAACCAAGTGGCCCCTCCATCTCCTTACAATCGTATCGTGATGCATGACATAGTGACCTGTAAAGGGCGCGAGGCAAGCTGACCCCCAACTGTAATTGCTGATCTGATCAAAATTCTGGAGCAATGGTAGATACTTCGCATGGACATAACCGTCGACTTATCCACGAAGAGGGTGGTACCCAGCAGACAGAAGATGTGACACCTAACATAGCGTATAACAGACTCCCATGTGTCCAAAGGCTGTGTGTCTCTAATATGGCGAACCCATGAAAGATTTATGTAGCTCTTGGAGGAATTTCTCACTTGGGGTTTGCTGCCGAATATCGCGAGGCTCTGGGTGACCAAGAAGTCATAACTACTATTGGTCCAACCAGTCACAACCTCTCCGTCGATCGGTAGACCAAATAAGTGTAACACGCCCTTCAATGTCACTGTAACCTCACCCACTGGCATTACAAACGTATGTGTCTCCGGCCGCCACCTTTTCACAAGAGCAACTAGCATCATGGAATGCCCTATGATCACTCTAACTCTCGAGAGCTAGTAGAATCCGGTGGTTCGTAAAGCTTCGTCAACCACCGGATGCCATGTCTCTGGCTAGTCAAGCTTACGGGGAAAAAAAGATTCCTATTAGCCTGGTAAAGTTCAACCACAAAAAGAATTAATTTAATAAAGAGCAAAAAGAATAAATTAATAATTATT
>NC_029794.2:107190722-107230009 GCF_000816755.2 Arachis ipaensis | reverse complement strand
CTAAAATAAATAATAACAAACTATTAAACTTGTGTTAATTAAGTAAATACATAATTAGGATGTCCCAAATAATTGATAACATGATCATCAGGAGACGTATAATTACGTACCATTTTAAATATTCTAATCTCACTCTCAATCTTAAAACTAATTCAAAATATACAACCCACTGAATGAAACCCCAATCCCCAACACTCCACTACCCCACCACTCTCAACAATGAAATGAAATGAAGCCCCAGTCCCACCACTATTTTATACACCTACGGCACCAACCCTCAACCTTCACCATAAATGACTGCTGTTCCCGGAGTGGGGTCTGCCGCTTGCAAGGAGAAACGGAAAACACGCATATTGCATGCTGCTGCATGGATGACACATGGCGTAGCGGTGTTAACACGCAACCTGTGTGTTGTTTGGATGAAGACACATGACATTTGCGTATTTGAAGCCACTGATCAATGCACCTTAGCTTGATGAGCTGAAAATGCATAGTGTACGGTGATAGTGAAGGGGAACGAAAATGATATGCAGCCTAGCCCCACTCCTCCATTTTTATACACCAGGGGTGGATTTAAAGCCATAAATATCACCTGTTTCCGGAGCAAGGTTGCCTCTTACATGGAGACAGTAGGCAACACGTTATCTGCGTGTTGCTGCATCGCTAACACGTCAACACGTTACCTGCACAAGGATAACACATAACATGTGTGTTGAAATGCATTTCTGACACGTTCACAACTCTGTAAAACACCCCAAATATCAATATTTAAGCAAAACACCATTCTTTTCTCTATATCTAAAATAATTTCCTTCCGAACAAAAAAAGAGAAATACAAATATACGAATTTAGATCTCTAAAGTGAAAATATTGATATATTAATAAAGTAAGGGGTTAAGGATTTTTTTAAATAAATAAAATAAATATTTTATTTATTGAAATAGACAATTTGCAGCATTTTTGCCAAAATGCATTCTATGTCTGCTTTCGCTTATAGTATAAACGAATTAATACTATACGTATTTCGTTTATATTGTAAACGAAATAAGGCAAAGAATGACGTGGTCGTATCACGTTTGTACACGTGGTGTGTAATGCTCTTATTTTGTTTACAGTGTAAATGAAATACGTGTAGTATTAATTTGTTTGCACTGTAAACGAAATAAAACTGGACGGCGCCTATATATATGCATTTTGTCCACAGCGACTGTTTGTACCTTGAACTATCCACTTCTTCAACTTGTCTCCCACTTTTACCCTTGTCTACTCAAATTTACGACTTACTTCAAGATTATGACAAGCGTCGATAATCATGATGCGGGCATCAACCGAATTAAGGCGATGTGGCACATTGCGGGGACAACCGACTTTAAGGTTGGTGTTGTTCTTCGTTTTATGTTTATGTTAAAACATAAATGTGTTGCCATAGTTAGGGTATCTTTACAGAAGTAGTATGCAGTAGATGTTAGACGTATGAATATATTGTTAGGAACGGTTTAAGTGATATGATGTGATATTAGGCATACTTTAACATGAATTTCGTAGTTAAATATTTATTTAGAATTGTTTTCCTTTAATGTAGGTTATTAAGCATATTTCTATGACTTTAGTTATTAAAATAGGGTTATTAAAAATTTTTGGTAAACTTAATTATGTAAGAAGGTGTGAATGTTTTTATTTAGTCAACATTTAACTAATTGATTTTTTAGTTTAAATTTGTTAAGACTTAATTTAAGTTATTAAGTTGATGGTGTATTTGTTATTAGTTATTTAAGTAAATATTTTTACATAATCCAACTTATGAATGAGATGGAAAATGAATGTTGCTATTAATTATTTAACTAACTAATTTTATTTACATTAAATTATAAAGACGTTTATTAATTTGGTAACAAATTTTTATTTAGATATTTTTTATTTAAATTATACTACATAGATGTTTATTAATTTAGTTATTCATTACTTAAGTAAATGTTTTTATTTAAATGAATTTACAATGTAGATATACGTAGTTATTTGTTAAATTAGTTTACTTATAATCCAAATTAATTTGTTATGTAAATGTTTGTTGGTAGGATTATTTACTTTGAAAATTTTATAGTTTTATAGGTTTACACATTTTTTATTCGGGATTTTTATTATTTACCAGAGGTCTCATCTACTTTTTCCTAAGAGAGTCAGTCACACACTCCCACTACCAGACGTCATTATCCCCTACCTGAGGGAGGCTGGCTTTGGCGACGCCGTGCCACTCAGGGATTTCGTGTTTTGATAACTCCTTTATCACGACATTTGTAGAGCGCTGATATCGGAAAAAATTCTGCCTCATACACCTTGAACACTTCCTACTGCATGTACACACCAGATGGACGTATGGGCCCCATTCAACACTAGCGGCGGCACAGGTGGCATAGGCGGCAAGTACATGCCGATATGGAAAATGAAGTGACTGAAAAAGGCCACAGTCACATGTGCTAGCCGTCAATAGAACACAGAACGACCCTTGCGACCACCCCTCAAGAGGATCTAACTCCTCAACCAGGAACACTGAAGCCCGTCTGTCATAGTGAGTGGCGCATCTTCGAGATTTTCTCTCTGCTCTTCTTAATAGCATCTATTAGCCATTGTGAGAATTGATTACCCGCCACTAGTTCTGCTTCTACCTCCCATCCCTTCCTGACGAACAACTGTTGTAGCCTCTCATAGGTGCATCGCATGATGGCTGAAATCGGTATATAGCGTGTACCCTTGAGTACAGCATTCATGCACTCGGAGAGGTTCATCGTCATGTGCCCAAACTGGCGGCTGCTGTCGCAGTGTTAAAGCCAGATCTCTTTGTTGAACCTACCAGCCCAGTCCGCCATCTTCCGCGACAAACTCCTCAATGCATCCATGTACCACTCGTACCCAGCCTTGCTTGGACTGTAAGCAGCATTTATAAGATACTATTTTTTCTCGGCAGACTTGAAACGAGACATGAAGTTTGCCATAATGTTCCAGAATAGTAAGCATGAAATGCTCTAGGAGGATGTCAACCACTATCGTCTGCTCTCAGTGCAGCCTTGATCGCCTGAGATTCATCAGAAATAATCAACAGGCCTTCCTGTGGGGTGACGTGTCGCCTCAGATTAGTAAGGAAGAAAGACCATAACACCGTCGTCTCAAACTTAATAATTGCAAGGGCCACAGAAAGGATATTACTGTTACCGTTTTGTGCTACCGTAATAAGCAAAACACCACCATATTTGCCATACAGGTGCGTGCTATCGACGAAGATGAACGGCTGGTACTGCACAAAAACCTCCACACAAGCAGGGAAGGCCCAAAATACCTTATCAAACATGTTGCAATCACGCACCATGAGGTGCCCATCATAGTACGGTACAACACTGATCTCACATATCATTCCGGGACAACAACTTTCGAGTGCTTGCAGCAACCTAGACACCTTATTGTTGACTTCTCTTAATCACTGTATATTTGCGCAATTGCCTTTTGCTTTGCCATCCAGACCTTTCTAAACGACAGTTTAAAGTGATAGCTTTGCCTAACTACACATTGTAGGACAGAGATTCGATGAATGGGCTGAATTGTATCAATGGCAGGATGACATGGCAGATGAGAATGCTGTCCAATTGGCAGTGGTCTTGAGACATGGTAGGGGATAAACACATGTGCACTCCTTCTATCCTATGCACTTCCCTAACATAATAGAACAACCATGATTGACATGTACAGCAAGTATAACAATGATAATTGATAATACATAACACAATAAACTTAAACTTACCAATATCCGAGAGTTTTGTCAGAGAGCAACACGAAGACTCCAAGGGTAGCCTAATTCATATTGTCGGTAATGCACATGGTACTTCAATCGATTCGACTCTAGAACTTGGTACTCAGCACTTCTGCAAATGCTGTAATTCTAGACACTCTGCAGCACTACATCTTTGCTTTTAAATCTGTGGCCAACCCAAAACTCTACACCACCATCTAAGTTGTAATCGTCTTCACCCGTGTTGGAAAATAGATTTTTCTCTTGCATCGTGTCCAGATCCAATGTACGATAGTGACAAGGTTGGAATTGGGTGTGGGGCAGCCAGAAGATACCGATGTGATGGCTTGACCGGAGTCTCCGGTAAAAATTCCTCCTCATCATCATCTTCAAAAGAACTACTCCTCGTCTAAGTCCTCACCATCAACATCCATGTCTTCCACTGGACTAGTCACGTGTATCGGTGGTGGTGCGAGAGGTGGGTCATCCTGCACAAAGTCTAACTGCCCAGATCCACCACTACCGACATTACCAACCTCCGTAGAAAGTTGCATCACTTGTTCCATGATGATTCTCCCATAGATGTCAAACATCAGGTGCATATGCTCGTCGCCATGGATCCAAAATAGACAAAACCAAAAAACTCCATTTCCTATCGGTGCTAGTATCCTATACCTCACCCTTTCGATCTCTTTTCTCCCGCTACCACCGACGATACTCAATATCAGACTCTTCAACTCAAACAAAGAACTTACTCGCCGGGTACGTAATACAATGAGATTCTCGCACTCAAATATCATCCCTATTATCATTGTTTCTCATATGACAGTTAGGATACACACTTACAACCAAATATCCACTACTATTGGACATTTTAGTTTATTTTCAAAAGAAAAAGGTAGAGAAAAAGTAATGAAATATTTGTGAAGAATACAAAGGGTTGCTAATGCACCACTATTTCGTGGTATATTTTATGCTTAATTGAGTAGATTTTATCCACTAAACTCACACTTATTCATATAATTCGCATGTTTTACATTTTCCTTCCTAATTTTGTGCTTTGATTGAAAACATGCTTCTTTGGCCTTAAATTACTAATTTTAATCCTCTCTTATTACCATTCGATGCCGTGATATGTGTGTTAAGTGATTTCAGGGTTTATAGGGCAGAAATGACTTAGAGGATGGAGAGGAAGCATGCAAAAGTGGAAGGAATACAAGAAATTGAAGGAATTGCTAAGCTATCAAGCCTGACCTCTTCGTACTAAATCGATCATAACTTGAGCTACAAAGGTCCAAATGAGGTGGTTCCAGTTGCATTGGAAAGCTAATATCTGGGGCTTCAAAATGATAAGCAATTTGCTATAGTGGCCATGCAGTTAGATGACGCGCACGCGTGCATGACGCGTATGCGTGACATGCGCCACGTGCAAAAATTGCAGAAGACGCTGGGGGCAATTTTTGGGCTCCTTTTATCCCAGTTCCAAGCCCGAAAAACACAGATTAGAGGCTGCAGAGTGAGAGAATTAATGAGGCATTCATTCACACAACTCTCATTCACATAAGTTTAGGTTTTAGATGTAGTTTTCTAGAGGGAGAAGCTCTCTCCTCTCTCTAGGTTTTAGGGCTCCTTTTAGTTCTTCTCAATTCCAGATTTCTATTTTAGTTTAATTTAGTTCTCTTCTACTTTTATTTATTCTAGTACTTTAGTTTATCTATTTCTCTTGTTGACCTCTTTATGTTGCTAATTTAGTTTATGAATTCTCATGTTAGATTTGATTTCCTTTTTTAATGCAATTTGAGGTATTTCATATTTATGATTGCTTTCTTCAATCTATGTTGTTGATGCTTTTAATTGGTTGTTTGGATTTTATTATCTCTTATTGCTTTTCTATGCTTTTATGTTATGCCTTCCAAGTGTTTGATAGAATGCTTGATTGGATTTTAGTGTAGATTTCTCTCTTTTTGGCTTTGGTTGAGTAATTGGAGACTCTTGAGTTATCAAACTCCTTTGTTGATTGATAATTGAAAGTTGCTAGTTAATTTGGATCCTTCTAAAGCTAGTCTTTCCTTAGGAGTTGACTAGGACTTGAGGAATCAAATTGATTCATCCACTTGACTTTTCTTCATAGTTAGAGGTTAACTAAGTGGGAGCAATGGACAATTGATGTCACAATTGATAAGGATAGCTAGGATAGGACTTCTAATTCTCATACCTTGCCAAGAGCTTTCTCAGTTATTAGTTTATTTTCTTGTCATTTAAATTCCTTGATCCTTATTTCAAAAACCCAAAAAGATACTTTTTTGTAACCAATAATAAATACACCTACCTGCAATTCCTTGAGAGATGACCTGAGATTTGAATACTTCGGTTATTATTTTTATTGGGTTAGTTTTAGTGACAACCAAATTTTTGTATGAAAGGATTATTCTTGGTTTAGAAACTATATTTGCAACGGGAATTTATTGTGAATTCTTTATTAGCAAAAAAATCCGTTCATCAAAATGGCGCCGTTGCAGGGGAATTGCAAACGTGTGCCTTATTATTGGTTATTGTGAATATTGTGAATAATTTTGCTTTTTCATTTCTTTGTTAGTTATTTCTAGTTTTAGGAGTTTATTCTCATTAGTTTCTTATTAGTTTTTGTTTTTACTTTCTTTTGTTACTATGAATTCTCACCCCTTTGGCTATGAGTTTGGTTCAAATTATGTTGTAGGGAATGGAAGCTATAATGAGAATATGCATCAAGGTTGGGACAATCAGAGATGGGAGCTGAGGAGCCACAAGGATTTGATCAACCCTTTCGGCAACATCCTCCTCCAACTTACTATGAGCAAGAGCCATTCCAAGGTGCATACCAAGACAATGGATATGGTGGACCCCCTTGTAGTTACCAACAAGCCCCACCATATGCCTATGGACCCCCTCCTCAACATAGCTTTGAACCACCATACTCACAAGCCCCTTTTCACCATTCACCTACATATGACCCTAACCCTTATCTACCACACCAACCACCATACGAACCATATGAACCATACGCAGAACCACCACCTCAATATACACCATCTCCATACCCTTGTCAAGAAGAACCACCTCCGTATTATGAATCTTTTCTCCCAATAGATGAATCCTCCTATCCACTCCAAGCTCCCATAGATGATACCTTTAGTGTTATTCGCCAAGGGCAACAGGATCTTCAAACCACACTTACCTCTGCTCTCATTGGTCTCACCTCTGCTCTCCAAGCTCTTATATCCCGTGTGGATCCATCTTTTACCCCCAATACTCAACCCTCAACCTCTGGTGCACTTACTTTTCACCCATATCCATCAATCCAAGAGCAACATGATCCCAATTATGCTATTGACATGGAACAAGAGAGAAGAGATCATCTTAGGGACGTAATAGATCGGGTTCACACATACATACTTCAAGAGAAGCAAGAGGAAGCCCAAAAAGTGGAGGTAGGAGAGACCCTTGAAGATGAAGGAGTAGTTGAAGAATTAGGGGGAATTCAAGAAAGTTATCAAGAGGTGAAAGTTATCAAGGAGGAGTTAGATTTTATACTAGAACAAGTGGAGAAAACCAAAATTATCGAAGAAGAGGAAGTGGTTGAGGACTTAGTAGATGCGGAACCTCCATGGGAAACTCAAGTCATAGAGCCTCCTTCCAAGACGTTTGAATTTGATGTTAAGGAGGGTGTACAACCTCCAAGGCATATCATGGTTGAAGACTTTGAGGAGGTTGATCATGAGATGGGTTCTATAATTAATGAGTTTTTACCTACAATTGAACCCTCTCCCATTGAACTAGAGGAAGAGGTTAATATTGCAGAAGCTTGTCAAGAGGTGGAGATCATCAAAGAGGAGCCCAAGAGAGTGAAGCATACACTGGCAAGGCCACCACTAGAGATACCTTCCCCCAAGCCATTACCATCCAACACAACATTCAAGTGGGTAAAATTCTTATCCTTAAAGTCTACCTTCCCCCTTGAATATGGTCTGCTTGAAACGGATGGACAACTTAGAGCTATCTGCGGTTTTAAGAGTAAAAGGGAGATGGTGAGTGGTTGGCAACACCATCCTAGGTTCGTTATGGTTAGAAGCTCAAGGCCTAATTGCAAGGGTTGGTATAATTCTCAATTGATTGGGTCTAGGAGGATGCTTGGGTGCCTAAATGAGAATTCCAAGGCTAAACCACCCGGATGGAATCAAGATGATCAACTTAAAGATGGGTGTAGAAACAAGATTTGGGATCCCGACATACAAGAGGATCAACTTTGGGAGCTCGAAGCTTGTGAAGAATTTCATCAAGGCTTGGTGAATTCACTTGGAGATGTTAGAGCTTATTGGAAGTCCAAGCATTGATGGAAGTTTCAAGATGAGTTCAAGCACAAGCCACCATGACCCGAAGCTCATAGAATGTCCAACTTAAGGACAATAACTAAAAGTGCTAGGTGGGAGACAACCCACCATGGTATGATCTTTCCTTTTTATTAGTTTTAATTTATTTCTATCAGTTTTAGTTTCCAATTCTGCATATTTACTTTTATTTTGCATATAAAAAAAAGGGATCGACGCGTAAGCGTCTAAGACGCGCACGCGTCGTATGTGTATGCGCAAATGAACAGAGAGTTGCGATGGAGACACACGGGAGGGGTGCGTGGCGCACAAGCCACCCCACGCGTACGCGTCCTCTACGTATTCGCCAATCCACGCGTAAGCGTCAGCGACGCGTACGTGTGGGCTTGTCAATTGGCGTAAAAGGGTGCTTGAACAGAGAGTTGTGATGCCATGGCGCTGGAATCGCGCAAGTAGTCACGCGTACGCATGACCGACGCTCACGCGTCAGTATTCATGTTTGGCCACCCACGCGTACGCGTAGGCGACGCTTACGCGTCGCATGGCTAATTCAGTTTTCACGCTTACGCGTGATGCACGCGTACGCGTCGCATCCCATTTTTCATTCCCTTCTCATTTTTTCTATCCTTTCTCCTTCTTTCCTCATCCTTTCTTAATTTCTTCTTCTTCATTTCTTTAACTTCTTGATGAGCAGATAATTTATATGCTTTTGGCATTGTTTTTACATAGTTTTTAGTATAATTTGATTAGTTTTTAGTATATTTTTATTAGTTTTTAAATAAAAATCACATTTCTGGACTTTACTATGAGTTTGTGTGTTTTTCTGTGATTTCAGGTATTTTCTGGCTGAAATTGAGGGACCTGAGCAAAAATCTGATTCAGAGGCTGAAAAAGGACTGCAGATGCTGTTGGATTCTGACCTCCCTGCACTCAAAGTGGATTTTCTGGAGCTACAGGAGTCCACATGGCACGCTCTTAATTGCGTTGGAAAGTAGACATCCAGGACTTTCCATCAATATATAATAGTCCATACTTTGCCCGAGTTTAGACGACGTAAACTGGCGTTCAACGCAAGTTCTCTTCCCTATTCTGGCGTTAAACACCAGAAACAGGTTACAAGTTGGAGTTAAACACCAGAAACAGGTTACAACCTGGCGTTTAACTCCTGAAACAGCCTAGGCACGTGTAAAGCTCAAGTCTCAGTCCCAGCACATACCAAGTGGGCCCCGGAAGTGGATTTCTGCACTATCTATCATAGTTTACTCATTTTTCTGTAAACCTAGGTTACTAGTTTAGTATTTAAACAACTTTTAGAGATTTATTTTGTACCTCATGACATTTTCACGTTTTACATTGTATCTCTACGGCATGAGTCTCTAAACTCCATGATTGGGGGTGAGGAGCTCTGTTGTGTCTTGATGAATTAATGCAATTACTTCTGTTTTCTATTCAATCACGCTTGTTTCTGTTCTAAGATACTCGCTTGTACTTAACCGTGATGAATGTGATGATCCGTGACACTCATCATCATTCTCAACCTATGAACGCGTGCCTGACAACCACTTCCGTTCTACCTTAGATTGAGTGTGTATCTCGTAGCCTCTTGGTTCATGATCAAAGTCTTCGTGGTATAGGCTAGGATTATTGGCGGCCATTCCTAAGATCCGGAAAGTCTAAACCTTGTCTGTGGTATTCCGAGTAGGATCTGGGATGGGATGACTGTGACGAGCTTCAAACTCACGAGTGCTGGGCGTAGTGACAGACGCAAAAGGATCAATGGATCCTATTCCAACATGAGTGAGAACTGACAGATGATTAGCCGTACGGTGACAGCACATTTGGACCAGTTTCATTGAGAGGACGGATGGTAGCCATTGACAACGGTGATCCACCAACATACAGCTTGTCATAGAAGGAGACCTGCGTGCGTGAAGAAGAAGACAGTAGGAAAGCATAGATTCAGAAGACAGAGCATCTCCAAAACCTCAATCTGTTCTCCATTACTGCATAACAAGTACTATTTAATTTATGCTTTTTACTCTTCATAAATATAATCACTCTTATCATTGATTTCCTGATTAAGAATTACAAAATAACCATAGCTTGCTTCAAGCCGACAATCTCCGTGGGATCGACCCTTACTCACGTAAGGTATTACTTGGACGACCCAGTGCACTTGCTGGTTAGTGGTACAAGTTGTGAAAAGTGTGATTTACAATTCGTGCACCAAGTTTTTAGCGCAGTTGCCGGGGATTGTTCGAGTTTGGACAACTGACGATTTATTTTGTTGCTTAGATTAGGAAAAATTTATCTTTTTAGTTTAGAGTCACTAAAATTGCGTCTTCTATTATTGTTTTTGTTTGAAATTTTTTAAATCCTTATTTTTTCTTTTTAAATTTTTCGAAAATTTTTATAAACTAATAATTGAGTTTTTCTGTTTGAGTTTAAATTCATATTTTAAGTCTGGTGTCAATTGCATGCTTTTATTTTCCTTTAAATTTTCAAAATTTGTGCTCATTGTTCTTTCTTGATCTTCAAGTTGTTCTTACTATTTTTCTTGTTTGATCTTTAGTTTTTCTTGTTTTGTGTCTTTTCTTGTTTTTCTTGTGCGTTTTCAAATTATCAGTATTCAAAAAAATTTATATACATTAAATACTTTTTTTAAAAAAACACTTTAAATTTATAACTCAATTGGCTAGAGCATTATGCTTATGTTCTTGGTAATTGGGAATCCTCCTTTTAAAACTTTTTCAAAAACAATTTTTCTTTGATTAAATCTCATGTCAAACTTTTAAGTTTGGTGTTCTCTTGTTATTTTTCATATTTATTTTCGAAACTTATTTTTAGTTTTCTAAAAAGTTTTAAGTTTGGTGTTCTTTTTATGTTCTTGTGAGTCTTCAAGGTGTTCTTGATGCTTCTTTGTGGTTTGATCTTAAAATCTTTAAGTTTGGTGTTCCTTGGTGTTTTCCCTCCAAAACTTTCGAAAAACAAGGAGCATTAGATCTAAAAAATTTTAAGTCTTGTGTCATTTTATTGTTTTTCTCTTTCCTCATTAAATTCAAAAATATCTTTTCTCTTTATTTTAAATTGAATTTTCGAAAATTATTTTTAAAAATTCAGATTTTTATTTTAAAAATCAATTCCTTTCAAAATTCAAAATCTTTTTCAAAAATCATATCCAAAGTTTTTCAAATCTTCTCAATTAAGCAATTATTTTCACTTTCAAATTTATTTTTCTCTAAGTTTTCGAAATTCACATTTTAATTTCTAATTATTTTATTTTATTTTATCTTATTATTTTTATTTATCTTAATAATTTGGTTTGTTCTACTTCAATAAAATAAAAAACAAAAATATATTTTCTTTGCAATTCATATCAATTCCATTTTATCCATCATGGATCTAAGTGGAAATGAACAGTCCAGAAGGACTCTGGGATCATATGCTAATCCCACTACTGCTGCATATGGGAGTAGTATCTGTATACCTCCCATCAAAGCAGGCAGTTTTGAGCTAAATTCTCAGCTCATTATCATGATGCAGCAAAACTGCCAGTATTCCGGTCTTCCACAGGAAGAACCTACTAAGTTTCTGGCACAATTCTTGCAAATTGCTGACACAGTACGTGACAAGAAGGTAGATCAAGATGTATACAGACTGTTATTGTTTCCATTTGCTGTAAAAGATCAAGCTAAGAGGTGGTTAAATAACCAACCCACAGCAAGCATAAGAACATGGAAACAGTTATCAGACAAATTCCTGAATCAATATTTCCCTCCAAAAAGGATGACACAGCTAAGGCTGGACATCCAAGGCTTTAAACAAGAGGATAATGAATCCCTTTATAACGCCTGGGAGAGGTACATAGGGATGCTAAGGAAATGCCCCTCTGAAATATTTTCAGAGTGGGTGCAATTAGACATCTTCTACTATGGGCTTACAGAAAGAGCTCAGATATCTCTAGACCACTCAGCTGGTGGATCTATACACATGAGAAAAACTATTGAAGAGGCTCAAGAGCTTATTGATGTAGTTGCTAGAAATCAGCATCTGTACATAAGTAGTGGGTCCTCCATAAAAGAAGAAGCCAAAGCAGTGTCTACTGAACTTGGTCCTCCAGAACAAGTTGCTGAACTTAATCAACAATTGTGTTTTCTAACAAAATAGCTAGCAGAATTCAAAGAGATGCTACAAGACACTAAAAATGCTAATAAAAATATGGAAGCACAATTGAATCAAATAAAACAGCAGTTATCAAAGCAGATAACAGAAGAGTGCCAGGCAGTTCAATTAAGAAGTGGGAAAACATTAAATACCTCACTTCAGAGCAGCAGAAAGCCAAGAAAAGAACAACTGACAGAGGATGAGCAAAATATTATCCAAAATCCCTCTGAGGACAGTAAGAGCCCAGAGAGGAACAACTCTGGCATTCAAACGCCAGAAACAGGCAAGGAGCTGGCATCAAATGCCCAATGGAAGCTCAGTTCTAGCGTTATCAAGCTTCTGACCCTGGCATCCAAACGTCAGTGAGGGATCAGACACACACAAGTGCTGATAGCAACCCCTCTAAAAAGGCTTCTCCAACCACCTCTGTAGGAAATAAACCTGCAGCAACTAAGGTTGAGGAATACAAAGCCAAAATGCCTTATCCTCAAAAACTCCGCCAAGAAGAGCAGGATAAGAAATTTGCCCACTTTGCAGACTATCTCAGGACTCTTGAAATAAAGATTCCGTTTGCAGAGGCACTTGAGCAAATATCCTCTTATGCCAAGTTCATGAAAGAGATCTTGAGTCATAAGAAGGATTGGGGAGAAACTGAAAGAGTTCTCCTCACTGAAGAATGCAGTGCAGTCATTCTGAAAAGCTTCCCAGAAAAGCTTAAAGATCCCGGGAGCATTATGATACCATGCATATTAGAGGATAATTGCACCAAGATAGCTTTATGTGATCTTGGGGCAAGCATCAACCTAATACCTGCATCCACTATCAGAAAGCTTGGTTTAACTGAAGAAGTCAAACCAACCCGGATATGTCTCCAACTTGCTGATGGCTTCATTAAATACCCATCAGGCGTGATTGAAGACATGATTGTCAGGGTTGGGCCATTCGCCTTCCCCACTGACTTTGTAGTGTTGGAAATAGAGGAGCACAAGAGTGCTACTTTCATTCTAGGAAGACCTTTCCTAGCAACTGGACGAACTCTCATTGATGTCCAAAAGGGGGAAGTAACCCTGAGAGTCAATAAGGATGAGTTTAAGTTGAATGTTGTCAAAGCCATGCAGCATCCAGACACACCAAAAGACTGCATGAAAGTTGATCTTATTGACTCTTTGGTAGAGGAGATCAACATGGCTGAGAGTCTCGAATCAGAGCTGGAAGACATCTTTAAAGATGTTCAGCCTGATCTGGAGGATTCAGAGGAATTGAAAGAGCTTCTGAAACTTCCTCAGGAAGAGGAAAAATCTCTTAAACCCGAGCTCAAACCATTACCACCATCCCTGAAATATGCATTTCTGGGAGAAGGTGACACTTTTTCGGTGATCATAAGCTCTGCTTTTATTAGCAGGTCATGATTATTACTGCTTTTTGGATGGCTATTCAGGTTACAACCAAATTGTAGTAGATCCCCAGGATCAAGAGAAAACAGCATTCACATGTTCATCTAGAGTATTTGCCTACAGAAGGATGCCATTTGGGCTGTATAATGCACCTGCAACCTTTCAGAGATGCATGCTCTCTATTTTCGCTGATATGGTGGAAAAATTTCTGAAAGTCTTCATCGATGACTTCTCAGTATATGGAGACTCATTCAGCTCCTGTCTTGATTACCTGACACTGGTTCTGAAAAGATGCCAAGAGACTAACCTGGTTTTAAAATGAAAAAAATGTCACTTTATGGTGACTGAAGGGATTGTCCTTGGGCACAAGATTTCAAACAAGGGAATAGAGGTGGATCAAGTTAAGGTGGAAGTAATTCAAAAATTACCACAACCTGCTAATGTTAAGGCAATTAGAAGCTTTCTGGGGCATGCAGGATTCTATAAGAGGTTTATAAAGGATTTTTCAAAAAATGCAAAATCCCTGAGCAACCTGCTAGCTGCTGACACGCCATTTGTGTTTAACACAGAGTGTCAGCAAGCGTTTGAAACTCTGAAAACTAAGCTGGTCACAGCACCAGTTATTTCTGCACCAGACTGGACATTACCATTCGAACTAATGTGTGATGCCAGTGATCATGCCATTGGTGCAGTATTGGAGCAGAGGCATGACAAGCTTCTGCATGTCATTTATTATGCTAGCCGTGTTTTAAATGATGCCCAGAAAAATTACACAACCACAGAAAAAGAATTGCTTGCAGTGGTTTATGCCATTGACAAGTTTAGATCATACTTAGTAGGAACCAAAGTGACTGTGTATACTGACCATGCTGCTCTTAAATATCTACTTACGAAGCAGGATTCAAAACCCAGGCTCATAAGATGGGTGTTGCTTCTGCAAGAGTTTGATATAAAAATAAGAGACAGAAAAGGGACAGAAAACCAAGTGGCTGATCATCTGTCCCGGATAGAACCAGTAGAAGGGGTGTCCTTTTCCTCTATTGAGATCTCTGAAACCTTTCTGGATGAGCATTTGTTTGCCATTCAGGAAACACCATGGTTTGCAGACATTGCAAACTATAAAGCTGCAAGGTTCATACACAAGGAGTATAGCAGGCAACAAAAGAAAAAATTAATTACTGATGCAAAGTACTACTTGTGGGATGAACCCTATCTCTTAAGAGATATGCAGACGGAATAATCCAAAGGTGTGTGCCTAGAGAAGAAGCATAGAAGATCTTATGGCATTGCCATGGGTTGTAATATGGAGGCCACTTTGGAGGTGAGCGAACAGCTACCAGGGTCCTCCAATGTGGCTTCTACTGGCCTACCCTCTATAGAGATTCCCGAGAGTTTGTACGTAACTGTGACAGTTGCCAGAGAGCTGGTAATCTGCCTCATGGTTACGCCATGCCTCAACAAGGAATTTTGGAGATTGAGTTGTTTGATGTATGGGGTATTGACTTCATGGGGCCTTTTCCACCATCATACTCAAACACTTATATTCTGGTGGCAATTGACTATGTATCCAAATGGGTAGAGGCCATTGCCAAACCCACTAATGATACTAAGACAGTGCTGAAGTTCCTCTAGAAACATATCTTCAGCAGGTTTGGTGTCCCTAAAGCACTAATTAGTGATGGGGCACTCACTTCTGCAACAAACAGCTTTACTCTGCTATGGTCCGATATGGAATTAGTCACAAGGTGGCTACTCCATATCATCCACAGACAAACAGGCAAACTGAAGTCTCTAATAGAGAACTAAAAAGAATCCTAGAACAAACTGTAAGCACCCGTAGACAGGATTAGGCGAGAAGCTTGGATGATGCTCTGTGGGCTTACAGAACAGCATTCAAGACTCCTATAGGGACCTCTCCATACCAGCTTGTGTATGGTAAGGCCTGTCATCGGCCCGTGGAACTGGAGCACAAAGCCTACTGGGCAACTAGATTCCTAAACTTTGATGCCAAATTAGCTGGAGAAAAAAGATTGCTCCAGCTGAATGAGCTAGAGGAATTCAGACTCACTGCTTTCGAAAATGCCAAGCTTTACAAAGAGAAAGCAAAAAGGTGGCATGACAGAAAGCTGTCATCTAAAGTCTTTGAACCAGGACAGAAGGTTCTGCTGTTTAACTCTAGGCTCAGGCTATTCCCCGGGAAACTGAAATTCCGGTGGAGGGGACCATATGTGATTACAAGTGTGTCACCATATGGCTATGTGGAGCTTTAAGACATTGATTCTAATAAGAAGTTCATTGTTAATGGACAAAGAATCAAGCATTATCTTGAAGGCAATGTTGAGCAAGAGTGCTCAAGGCTGAGGCTAGATTAAAAGCTCAGCAAGATCCAGCTAAAAACAATAAAGAAGTGCTTGCTATGAGGCAACCCAGCCATTAGCAAAGCTTTTTATTTATTTATTTATTTATTTATTTATTTATTTATTATTAATTATAAAAGTTTAATATAAATAATCTTCAAGGTAAAGAATCAATTGCATAAGTTCACAGGGTTACAGAAGGATTCAGAATACAAAATAGGGAAAAAGAGCTCACTGGCAAGAAAACGCCAGTAAGAAGTATATTTGGGCGTTAAACGCCCAAAAGAAGCATCTACTGGGCGTTTAACGCCATACCTGCAGCATCCTGGGCGTTCAGAAAAACGCCCAGTGACGAAAGATTTATGGTGTTTAACGCCAGCTAGAAGCAACAGTTGGGCGTTAAACGCCCAAAACAGGCTACAGATGGACGTTAAACGCCCAAAACAAGCAGCAGTTGGGCGTTTAACGCCAAGATTGTGGAGGGGAGGAAGTTTTTGTTCCCAACTTGATTTTTTTTCAAAATTTCATATCTCCATCCATTTTTCTTGCATAAACATGTTTCCATATTTTCATTTTTCAAACTTTTTCCAAAAATTTTTTAAAAAAATATCTTAATCCTAAAATTAAATCTTTCTCAATTCTTCTTCAACTTCTTCTCAAATCTTTTTCAAAACAAATCTATCTTTTTCAAAATTTTTTTCAAACTCATCAATATCTTTTTCAAATCTTCACAATATTTTTAGAACAAATCTATCTTTTTCAAATATCTTTCATATCTTTTCAATTTTAAATTACATCTTTTCCTATCATATTTATCTTTTCTAAATCACATTTTCTATCATATCTTTTCAAAATTTTTCGAAAACCCACCCCTCTTCCCTTTAAATCCTCGTTCGGCCTCCCCCTCTCTTCCACAATTCGAACTTGGCTCTCCCTCTATCCCTCTCTTTTCCTTTCTTTTGCTTGGGGATAAGTAAACCTCTAAGTTTGGTGTGTTTATCCGTGATCACTAAGCCAATACCCACCAAGATCATGGCTCCTAAGGGAAAACAAACCAACTCAAGAGGCAAGAAAGAGAATATTCCAAAACTACTTTGGAATCAAGGGAAGTTCTTAACCAAAGAACATTCAGACCTTTACTACAAAATAATGGGTCGAAGGTCAGTGATCCCGGAAGTTAAATTCAATCTGAAAGAAGACGAATATCCGGAGATCAAAGAGCAAATTCGAAACAAGAGCTGGAAAGTCCTAGCTAATCCTGAAACAAAGGTGGGAAGAAACATGGTTCAGGAATTCTACTCTAATCTGTGGCAGACAGACAGGCAGAGAATAGCTGGAACCGCATTCTATGACTATCGAACTCTGGTCAGAGGGAAAATTGTTCACACCCACCCTGACAAAATAAGGGAGATCTTCAAGCTGCCTTAACTGCAAGATGACCCAGACTCCTTTAATAGGAGAATGATGAGACCAAATCAGAGCTTGGACAAAATCCTAGAGGACATATGCCTCCCTGGAGCCAAATGGACAACCAACACAAAGGGTGTCCCAAACCAACTCAAAAGAGAAGATCTCAAACCAGTCGCCAGAGGCTGGCTGGACTTTATTGGGCGCTCTATACTGCCCACTAGCAACCGCTCTGAAGTCACCATCAAAAGAGCAGTGATGATTCATTGTATTATGCTGGAAAAAGAAGTAGAAGTTCATCAACTGATTTCTTGTGAGCTTTACAAAATTGCAAACAAGAACTCCAAAGACGCCAAATTGGCTTATCCAAGCTTGATCTCCCTGTTATGTAAAGATGCTGGAGTAAAAATAGGAGTAGATGAGTATATCTCAGTTGAGCAACCAATCACCAAAAAGTCAATGGAAGGACAAGCGTAGGACGACCCCATCAAGAGGAGAGCACAGGAGTTTCTCCCAGAAATTCCTCAATTTGAATACTGGGGGCACCTAGAAGCATCTATCACCAAGTTGCAAGAAGCTATGGATCAACTGAAGGAAGAACAGCAAAATCAAAACAGCATGCTCTGCAAACTGCTTAGGGAAGAAGAAGAGCAAGGGCATGAACTGAAAGAACTGAAGCGCCAGAAGCTATCTCTTGAAGGATGGTGCACGAAATTGTGATCATCAACAATAGCGCCAAAGGACTTGGAGCTCTTAAACGTGAATCACACTTTGTCACAATTCCGCACAACTAACCAGCAAGTGCACTGGGTCGTCCAAGTAATAAATCTTACGTGAGTAAGGGTCGATCCCACGGAGATTGTCGGCTTGAAGCAAGCTATGGTCATCTTGTAAATCTCAGTCAGGCAGATTCAAATGGTGATGGAGGATTGATAATTAAAAGATGAATAAAACATAAAATAAAGATAGAGATACTTATGTAATTCATTGGTGGATTTCAGATAAGCGTATGAAGGTGCTTTGTTCCCCTTGAACCCCTGCTTTCCTATTGCCTTCTTCCAATCATTCATACTCCTTTCCATGGCAAACTTTATGTTGGGCATCACCGTTGTCAATGGTTACATCCCGTCCTCTCAGTGAAAATGGTCCTGATGCTCTGTCACAACATCGGATAATCAGCTGTCGGTTCTCGATCATGTCGGAATAGGATCCATTGATCCTTTTGCGTCTGTCACACGCCCCACAATCGCGAGTTTGAAGCTCGTCACAGTCATCCCTTCCCAGATCCTACTCAGAATACCACAGACAAGGTTTAAACGTTCCGGATCTCAGGAATGGCCACCAATAATTCTAGCCTATACCACGAAGGTTCCAATCTGAGATTAGAAACCCAAGAGATACACATTCAAGCTTGTTCATGTAGAACGGAGGTGGTTATCAGTCACGCGTTCATAGGTGAGAATGGTGATGAGCGTCACATAATCATCACATTCATCATGTTCTTGGGTGCAAATGAATATCTTGGAGAAGAAATAGACTTGAGTTGGATAGAAAAACAGTAGTAATTGCATTAATTCATGAAGAACAGCAGAGCTCCACACCTTAATCTATGGTGTGTAGAAACTCCACCGTTGAAAATACATAAAAATAAGGTTCATGCATGGCCGTGAGGCCAGCCCCAAACGTGAAAAGGTCTATCAAAGTATGAGTAAAGGATTGATAGTATCAAAATACAATAGTAAAATGTCCTATTTATAGAGAACTAGTAGCCTAGGGTTTACAGAAATCAGTAATTAATACAGAAATCTTCTTTCGGGCCCACTTGGTGTGTGCTTGGGCTGAGCGTTAACACTTCCATGTGTAGAGACTTTTCTTGGAGTTAAACACCAGCTTTTGTGCCAGTTTAGGCGTTTAACTCCAGCTTTTGTGCCAGTTTTGGAGTTAAACGCCAGAATTCTTGAGCTGACTTAGAACGCCTGTTTGGGCCATCAAATCTTGGGCAAAGTACAAACCATTATATATTGCTGGAAAGCCCAGGATGTCTACTTTCCAACTCAATTGAGAGCGCACCAATTGGGCTTCTGTAGCTCCAGAAAATCCACTTTGAGTGCAGGGAGGTTAGAATCCAATAGCATCTGCAGTCCTTTTTCAGCCTCTAAATCAGATTTTTGCTCAAGTCCCTCAATTTTAGCCAGAAAATACATGAAATTACAGAAAAATACACAAACTCATAGTAAAGTCCAGAAGAGTGATTTTTATTTAAAAACTAATTAAAATATACTAATAACATACTAAAAATAATAATCCTAGCCTATACCACGAAGACTTTAGCCTATACCCCTTTGCTTTTAAACTTAAAGCTTCCAACCATAATGAACCTTGCAGGATAATTCTTACCACTGACCATCTTCCTCTTACTCTTAATGCCACAAAGAGCTCTAAGTTGACCATCCGTCTCCAGTAGCCCATATTAAAGTGGAATTAGAAAGCTAAGGGATATGAATTTTACCCACTTGAATGTTGTGAAGGATGATGGAAACTTAGGGGGAGGGGTCTCCAATAACTTTGGCAAGGTGATTTCAAGCTCCACTCCCTTGTGCTCTTTGACAACTTCCACCTCTTTGCAAACTTTTTTAATTTCAACCTCTTCCTCTTGGTAGCTTTTCTCCAATTCAATCTCTTCTTTATTGCTTACCGAGGGCATGGGAGACTGTGTTTCTTCTTCTTTAGTCTCCATCTCTTGATCGACCTCTTCCAAGTCCTTAGTCATGATATGCATTGGAGGTTGTACACCCTCCTCAGCATCAATTTCAATCGCCTTGGAAGGAGGTTTTATAACCTGACTTTCCCATGGAGGTTCAGCATCTCCTAAGTCTGCAACCACTTCTTCTTCTTCAATAATTCCGGCTTCCTCCACTTGTTCCAGTATAAATTCATGCTCCTTACTGTCCATTAGAGTTTCTAATGTCTCCTTCATGCTACGTTCTTCATTAGATTGTCCACATGAAGCCATGTGGGTTCCTTGAGTGTCCGAACGTCGAGAAGCTAATTGATTTATTGCTTGATCCAGTTGGCGAAGGGTTGCCTGAAGTTTTTCCACTGTTTCCGTGAGACGATCCGTTGATTCTTGTTCCGCTTGGGTATCATAAGTAGGACCATAAGGCTCTTGGATTGATGGATATGGAGATGGCAAATATTGAGGTGGTGGTTCTTGGGAGTAATTGGGTAGGAATTGGGGTGGTTCTATATATGGTTCATATGGCTCATAAGGTGGTTGGTGTGGTGGATACGGATTAGGGTCATATGGAGGTGAATGGTGGAAAGGGGCTTGTGAGTATGGTGGTCCAAAGTCATGTTGAGGAAAAGGGTTCATAGGCATATGGTGGTGGTTGTTGATAGTCCATTGGAGGTGGTTGTTGCCATGAGGGTTGATCAAATCCTTGTGGTTCCTCCCATCTTTGATTGTTCCAACCTTGATGCATGTTCTCATTGTAATTTCTTCTTCCTGCAACATAATTATAACCAGACTCGTAGCCAAAGGGGTGAGAGTTCATAGTAGGAGAAAATAAAAATAAAAACTAATAAAAAGAAAATATTTTGAAAAAGATATAATTTTTGAAAAAGGATAAGAAAAGATTTTTGAAAAAGACATGATTTTAAAAAAAAATATTTGATTTTTTTAAAAATAAGAATGATAAGATAATTTTTTTTTAAATATTTACAATAACCAATAATAAGGCACACGTTTGCAATTCCCCGGCAACGGTGCCATTTTGATGAGAGAACTTTTGCGTGGTCTAGAAATTTGCAGATAAATCCTCGTTCCCCACTTTATAGCCTCTAATCTATATTTTCTGGGCTGAAAATTGGGTCAAAAACAGTCCAAAAATCGCCTCCAGCATATTCTGGTACGTTCAGGTCGCGGCAAAGTGACGCGGAGGCGTCATCCATGCGTTAGCGTGGATTAAAGTTTGCAGATGCGACGCGGGCGCGTCATTCACGCGTTCGCGTCGCCTAACTTCGGGGAAGCTATAGAAAATTATATATTAAATCGAAGCCCCGGATGTTAGCTTTCCAATGCAACTGAAACGGCATTGTTTGGACCTCTGTAGCTCAAGTTATTGCTGTTTTAGTGCGAAGAGGTCAGGCTGGACAGCTTAGCAATTTCTCCAACTTCTTGTATTCCTTCCACTTTTGCATGCTTCCTTTCCATCCTCTGAGCCATTCCTGCCCTGTAATCTCTGAAATCACTTAACACACATATCAAGGCATCTAATGGTAATAAGAGAGGATTAAACATAGGAAACTTAAGGCCAAAGAAGCATGTTTTCAATCAAAGCACATAATTAGGAAGGCAATGTAAAACCATGCAAATAGTATGAATAAGTGGGTAAAGAGTTGATAAAAACCACTCAATTGAGCACAAGATAAACCATGAAATAGTGGTTTATCAACCTCCCCACACTTAAACATTAGCATGTCCTCATGCTAAGCTTAAGAGAAGCTATAAAGATGAAGAGGAATGGTAAAATATATAAAATGCAACCTATCTATATGAATGCAACTACATGCAAAATGTTTCTACCTACTTGTTTAAAAGTAAAAAAATCTTTTAAGAACAAATATGAACTGGATTTCACTAATTCAAATTACAAAATAGAGTACAAATAGACTTGCAAGAAGAAAATAGCTCATGAAAACCGGGAACAAAGAATCGAGCATCGAACCCTCACTGGAAGTGTATACACTCTAATCACTCATGTGTTTAAGGTTCGATTCTCTCAATTCTCTACTATCCTTGCTTTCTAAGCTTGCTCTTCATCTAACAATCAACAAAAATTTAATGCACAGATACACATATCAAGAGGTCTTTTAAGGGTT
The DNA here is from genome assembly GCF_000816755.2 of Arachis ipaensis. Classification (NCBI taxonomy): domain Eukaryota; kingdom Viridiplantae; phylum Streptophyta; class Magnoliopsida; order Fabales; family Fabaceae; genus Arachis; species Arachis ipaensis. The sequence continues at coordinate 107,207,664 of NC_029794.2, read as the reverse complement.
GTAATGGGGTCAGGGTCAAGGTAGGATTGTATTTGGCCAAGTGGACTAAAATCTGAATCCTTAATTAACTTAAATTTTTCACCTAACTTAGACAATCCATGTAATCATAATACAAAACCTAACTGTCCATTAACTATGTTTTTCACATATTCATGCATTCTAATTTCAAGTACAATACATATGCATTTCTTTCACCATTTACTTTGGAGCATTTTGTCTCCTTTTACTTATTTGCACTTTTTCTCTTCTTTTTCTCTTTTTCTTCTTCTTCTTTTTTCTATTATATATATATTTTTTTTCAATGCATATGATTAAATTATTGAATGCATGAACATGTCCTAAACATTTCTTTCACATTTTTAGAAAATTCTAACATACTCAATTCTCAAACCAAATATTTTCAATCCCAATTTCTCCACACTTAATTCATGAGCACTCTCACTAGTCTAAGCTAACCAAGGATTCAAATTAAGGACATTATTATTTTTCGCTTAGAGTTAATGATGTGCTAAAGTAAAGAACAAAGGGGTAAAATAGGCTCAAAATTGGTTTGCAATGGATAATGAAAAGGTTAAGGCCATATAGGTATGTAAGTTAAGTGAAACAAGGGCGTCAATCATATAAGTGCATGTATACATCAAACCATGGAAATATAGAATTAAGCAAGACAAAGATTACAATTTTAGAGAAAAAAATACACACTAAAACAAAATTTTTGGTTGATAAAATGCAACCAATTCAAATAGGCTCAAAATCTCACAGGTTTTGTGTGTTCGAGCTCCAAACCATGTTTCAGTATAATATTTCTTCAAACAAGTGTAACATTTAAATTTTATTCAAATTAGTGAAATGCTATAAAAGGTTTCTTAAAAAAAGAAAATATTACTTTAACCAAGTGGTAAAATATGCACAAAAGTCAAACAAACATGCAAATGCAACAACTAACAAGGAAAATAAAATATTGGTGTTGAGAAGAAAATACTAACCCATGGAGATCGGTATCGACCTCCCCACACTTAAAGATTGCACCGTCCTCGGTGCATGCTAAGATGTACAAGTGGACGGGTCTCTCCAACTGATGCTTTTCTCCAAGGATTGTGCAGATGGACTTGTTTGTCTCCCCTTTTAGAAGTTTCTCCCTTTTTCCGTCTTCGGTGGCCAGCCTGAAAAAGGAAAGAGAAAGTAAATTAAATTTACAGGGGTAGAGCAAGGAAGAGGGTGGTGTAAGTGATAATCAATGCACAATAAAGAAGAATTACGTTAACACATGGTTATGACCACATGGAAAAAGTCATCAATGGAAATATAGCAAGTGCATATGGGGACAAATAAATGCAAGGGGTTTATTGGCATGCAGGCAAAGGCATGAGTAGCATAGATCAAGCATTCAATGTCCAATTAAAATATGTTATCACTCGTAACTAACCATCACGTTTGTATTGATAATTAAATTCAATGAATAAAATAGTAAACGGAATTTGTGAAAAGCAAGCATTGAATATTAGAGTAGAAAAATGTAAAGAAGTTCATAATGCCAAATGGGCTTTTTCACAAACACATAGCATGCATGTAGAAGAAGCTCTTGAAAATAAGAATTTGAACATGCAAGTAATCCCTTAAAAAGTAATATATAATTGTCAAACAAATTTACAACAATCCACAAGCATATAATAATGAATAATGACTCACATAAATTGATAACACCAAGTAAAAAAGAAAAAAGAAAGAAAAAGAAAATATGAATAATGAAAGTAAAAAGAAAAGAAAAAGAGGATAACATATAAAAATAAGAAGAATAATAGAAAAGTAAGGAGGGAAGGAGAAAAAAAAAGAAAAACCTTGTTAATGGGGTGAGAGAGAGTAAAAAGTGAGAAAGAAGGAAGAAGGGAGGAAGGGAGGGAGAAGAAATAAGGAGGGAAAAGAGAAAATAGGATTTGGGGAGAAAAAGATATGATAATTGGCAAACTAGGAAAACTGTGCGGCGCAAGCGATGCGGTCGCGTGGGGCATGCGATCGCGCGACTTGCGCTTAAACTGAATGACGCAGTCGCGTCGGTCACGCGGTCGCGTAACCCGTTTTAGGCTAATGGCGCGAGGGTAGCCTCGTACTCGCACAACTCTCTGTTCAAAATCATTAAATGCCAAATTTTGGATGACGCGATCGCATGGGGCATGCGATCGCGTGAGTGGTCAATTATTGGGGTACGACGCGGACGCGTGGGGCACGCGATCGCGTGAGCGGGACTGCGCGTCCAGCGCCAGTCCAGCACCACTCTAGCACAACTTTCGGGTGTGCACCACTTTGACGTCGAAATCCTGGTCACGCGGCCGCGTGGGGCACGCGGTCGCGTGGGAGGCCATTATTCCCATATGACGCGGTCGCGTCAACGACGTGGTCACGTGGGACAATTTGTGTCATTGGCACGCCTCCAGCTACGCTCTCGCGTGACTCTCTGTTCAATTTTCTTTTCTTCCCAATGCACTGGCGACGCGGACGCGTGGGTGACGCGGTCGCGTCGCATGCGATTTTTTTTTTAATGCATGAAAAATGCAGAATGCAATGCTAATATGAATGTGATGCAAAACTCCAGGTTCAATATAATAAAATAAAATAAAACTCGAAAACAAATAAAACTAAATAAAAATGAAAAAGGAACGATCATACCATAGTGGGTTGTCTCCCACCTAGCACTTTTAGTTAGAGTCCTTAAGTTGGACATTTGGTGAGCTCCCTGTTATGGTGGCTTATGCTTGTATTCATCCAGGAATCCTAACCAGTGTTTGTACGTCCAGTGACCTCCGGGGTCCCAAACTAGGCATGTAAAGCCCTTAAGAAGCTTCAAACAGATTCTTAGGCTCCCGGGGTGACAAATGTCAGAGCAGATTCCAGGATCCCAAATCTTGCTTTTACACCCATTTTTGTTGGAATTTGTATTTTTCCAGCCAGGTAATAAGTAATTTGAATTCTCACTGCAGGTACCAAACAGCTTCCTAGACCCATTCAGTTGAGCTCTACACTAACCTTTGCTTTTAAACTTAAAGCTTCCAACCATAATGAACCTTGCAGGACAATTCTTACCACTGACCATCTTCCTCTTACTCTTAATGCCACAAAGAGCTCTAAGTTGACCATCCGTCTCCAGTAGCCCATATTCAAGTGGAATTAGAAAGCTAAGGGATATGAATTTTACCCACTTGAATGTTGTGAAGGATGATGGAAACTTAGGGGGAGGGGTCTCCAATAACTTTGGCAAGGTGATTTCAAGCTCTACTCCCTTGTGCTCTTTGACAACTTCCACCTCTTTGCAAACTTCTTTAATTTCAACATCTTCCTCTTGGTAGCTTTTCTCTAATTCAATCTCTTCTTTATTGCTTACCGAGGGCATGGGAGGCTGTGCTTCTTCTTCTTTAATCTCCATCTCTTGATCGACCTGCAACATAATTATAACCAGACTCGTAGCCAAAGGCGTGAGAGTTCATAGTAGCAGGAGAAAATAAAAATAAAAACTAATAAAAAAATATTTTGAAAAAGATATAATTTTTGAAAAAGGATAAGAAAAGATTTTTGAAAAATATATGATTTAAAAAAAATATTTGATTTTTTTAAAAATAAGAATGATAAGATAAATTTTTTTTTAATATTTACAATAACCAATAATAAGGCACACGTTTGCAATTCCCCGGCAACGGTGCCATTTTGATGAGAGAACTTTTGCGTGGTCTAGAAATTTGCAGATAAATCCTCGTTGCAAGTATAGTTTCTAAACCAACAAAAGTCCTTTCATACAAATATTTTGGTTGTCACAAGTAACAAACCCCTTTAAAATTGATAATCGAGTATTTAAACCTCGGGTCGTCTTCTCAAGGAATTGCAGGGAGGTGTTCTTATTATTGGTTATATGAGTCTTGTAAATTGGGGGTTTTGGAAAGAAGGAGCAAGTAATGTAAGATAACAAGTCGTTAAAATAATAAATAACAAAGCTCAGAACCTCTCTCTCTAAAAACTACATCAAAATCCTAAAATTGTGAATGGCAAAGTGACGCGGAGGCGTCATCCACGCGTTAGCGTGGATTGAAGTTCGCAGATGCGACGCGGGCGCGTCATTCACGCATTCGCGTCGCCTAACTTCGGTGCAGCTATAGCAAATTATATATCAAATCGAAGCCCCGGACGTTAGCTTTCCAACTCAACAGGAACGGCGTTATTTGGACCTCTGTATCTCATGTTATGGCTGTTTTAGTGCGAAGAGGTCAGGCTGGACAGCTTAGCAATTTCTCCAACTTCTTGTATTCCTTCCACTTTTGCATGCTTCCTTTCCATCCTCTGAGCCATTCCTGCCCTGTAATCTCTGAAATCACTTAACACACATATCAAGGCATCTAATGGTAATAAGATAGGATTAAATATAGGAAACTTAAGGCCAAAGAAGCATGTTTTCAATCAAAGCACATAATTAGGAAGGCAATGTAAAACCATGCAAATAGTATGAATAAGTTGGTAAAGAGTTGATAAAAACCACTCAATTGAGCACAAGATAAACCATGAAATAGTGGTTTATCATCTGTCTTGAAGAACTTGTTTACTTTCAACTAAGTAGATAGAAACATCTTAGCATATAGTTGCATTCACATACATAGGTTGTATTACATGAGTCTTACTTTCCCTCATTCATTCCTTTGTCTCCTTGAGCTTAGCATGAGGACATGCTAATGTTTAAGTGTAGGGAGATTTGATGTACCACTATTTCGTGGTATATTTTATACTTAATTGAGTGGATTTTATCCCCTAAACTCACACTTATTCATATAATTCGCATGTTTTACATTTTCCTTCCTAATTTTGTGCTTTGATTGAAAACATGCTTCTTTGGCCTTAAATTACTAATTTTAATCCTCTCTTATTACCATTCGATGCCTTGATATGTGTGTTAAGTGATTTCAGGGTTTATAGGGTAGGAATGACTTAGAGGATGGAGAGGAAGCGTGTAAAAGTGGAAGAAGTACAAGAAATTGAAGGAATTGCTAAGCTGTCAAGCCTGACCTCTTCATACTAAATCGATCATAACTTGAGCTACAAAGGTCCAAATGAGGCTGTTTTAGTTGCGTTAGAAAGCTAACATCCGGGGCTTCAAAATGATATGCAATTTGTCATAGTGGCCATGCAGTTAGGTGACGCACACGCGTGCATGACGCGTACGCGTGACCTTGCGCAGAAGACCATCGACGCGTACACATGACGTACGCGTACGCGTGACATGCGCCACGTGCAGAAATTGCAGAAGACGCTGGGGGCGATTTCTGGGCTCCTTTTGGCCCAGTTCTAAGCCCAAAAAACACATATTAGAGGCTGCAGAGTGGGGGAATTAATGAGGCAGTCACTCACACAACTCTCATTCACATAATTTTAGGTTTTAGATGTAGTTTTATAGAGGGAGGGGCTCTCTCCTCTCTCTAGGTTTTAGGGTTCCTTTTAGTTCTTCTCAATTCTAGATTTCTATTTTAGTTTAATTTAGTTTTCTCTTCTACTTTTATTTATTCTAGTACTTTAGTTTATCTATTTCTCTTGTTGACCTCTTTATGTTGCTAATTTAGTTTATGAATTCTCATGTTAGATTTGATTTCCCTTTTTAATGCAATTTGAGGTATTTCATATTTATGATTGCTTTCTTCAATCTATGTTGTTTATGCTTTTAATTGGTTGTTTGGATTTTATTATCTCTTATTGCTTTGCTATGCTTTTATGTTATGCCTTCCAAGTGTTTGATAGAATGCTTGATTGGATTTTAGTGTAGATTTCTCTCCTCTTGGCTTTGGTTGAGTAATTGGAGACTCTTGAGTTATCAAACTCCTTTGTTGATTGATAATTGAAAGTTGCTAGTTGATTTGGATCCCTCTAAAGCTAGTCTTTTCTTAGGAGTTGACTAGGACTTGAGGAATCAAATTGATTCATCCACTTGACTTTCCTTCATAGTTAGAGGTTAACTAAGTGGGAGCAATGGACAATTGATGTCACAATTGATAAGGATAGCTAGGATAGGACTTCTAATTCTCATACCTTGCCAAGAGCTTTCTCAGTTATTAGTTTATTTTCTTGTCATTTAAATTCCTTGTTCCTTATTTCAAAAACCCAAAAAGATACTTTTTCATAACCAATAATAAATACACCTCCCTGCAATTCCTTGAGAGATGACCCGAGGTTTGAATACTTCGGTTATTATTTTTATTGGGTTTGTTTTAGTGACAACCAAATTTTTGTATGAAAAGATTATTGTTGGTTTAGAAACTATACTTGCAACCGAAATTTATTTTGAATTCTTTACTAGCAAAAAAATCCGTTCATCAGTTGCACATCCTTTTATAACTGCTGAAAATTTGTCATTAAGTATCTCGTTTACAGTGTAAATAAATTACTACTACACGTATTTCGTTTACACTATAAATGAAATATACACCTTTCCTGTTTCATGTCTTTTTCGTTTACAGTGTAAACGAAATAAGACATAGACATAAGATGCATTTTGGTAAAGTGCTACAAATTGTCTATTTCGATAAATAAAATATTTATTTTATTTATTTAAAAAAATCTAAGGGATTAANACAAAAAAAAATTATTATTTCGAGCTAACAATAATATTGGTGTTAAAATTATATAATTAACTAATGAATATTTACTTGGTTGCAATAAGATTTGAGATAAACTCTAAATTATTGTTAAAGCATTATTTTTTTAAATAGAAAAAAAGAAAAAAAAAAGCTACCCTAAGAGAAAGAAATAATGTCTTTATATAGCAAATTACATAAATTATCCCATAGTTCTAACTATTCTAAATTTACAACATCTTTTTTTTGTTGTATTTATTGTTGAATTAGTTGATCTTTAAACTAACTTCATTTCAGTGCTCCAATGCCTATGCATAACTTCATGTATTCTAATAACAGATCAGTATCTGAACTCTTATTATTAATTCTAGTGTCGTGCAATGGTTATAATGAAAGTTGTTTCGGGATCCATTTTGCGGGCTACTAACTCGACGGGTCCTCGACCCATACGCGTAAAAATACCCGCGCGTATCTACCTCCTGAGGAAGACCTGGACAGTTGGCAGAAGTTTTGAGATGGATGGGTCCAAGTTAGAGGGCCCATCCGAGTACAAGGTATAAATGGAAGGGACCTACCCCTCCCCCAAAGTACGTCATCTTTGCCCTAATTAGTTGCCTCGTCGTACGGACACTTACTTTGGCATCCTCAAGGTCTGGTTGCCGAAGAACCTCGACAAGCCAATAGAGATGAGGTACGATAGAACCAAAAACCCACAAGAACACTTAACGGCCTTTGAGGCCAGAATGAACTTGGAAGGCGTAGGCAACGCCGTTAGATGCCATGCGTTTCCCGTAATCTTGGAGGCACCGGCAATTCGTTGGTTTAACTCCCTTCTGTAAGGATCCATTACGGCCTTCGTTGATATCACGCAAAAGTTCTTAGCACAATTCACCACTCGGATCGCCAAAGCGAAGCACCTGATCAACCTATTGGGAGTGACCCAATGTATTGGCGAACCAACAAGGAAGTTCCTCGACCAATTTAATGATGAATGTTTGGAGATTGATGGCCTGACGGACTCAGTGGCAAGTCTGTACCTGACCAATGGTCTGGTGAATGAAGATTTCAGAAAATACCTCACCACCAAACTCATCTAGATGATACAAGAGATTCAGAATGTTGCAAGGAAATACATTAATGACGAAGAGGTCAGCTAAGTATTAACTGCCAACAAGCGGCAGCCAGTTGGCCATCCAGCCCGTCAGCCCGGCAATACCGAAAAGCCAAGAGAAGCGGCAAGAGAAGGGACATCCGAAAAATTATTTAAACTATTTTTCCAGGTGGATAAGTTCACTAACTATACCCCCCTTAACCGCTCCCATTATCGAGGTCTACCAACAGACCACAGAGAAGGGTATACTAGCCAAACTAAGGCAGCTCAAGGATAGGACGGGGGGAACAAAAGCCTTTACTGTGATTACCACAATGGTTTTGGCCACAAAACACAAGTTTATTTTTACTTGAAAGATGCACTGGAACAAGCCATCCGAGAAGGAAAGCGAGCTGAGTTCTCACAATTTACTCCGGACACTACTCCAACGATGTTGGTAAATGTAGTGGTGGGAAGGGATGCCCCACCTAAGTCGAAGTCAGTGGCGAAGAAGGACGCCAGGGTGTTAGTCGTGTCCTCGGGAAGCTCCAATGTCCATTTCAGGGAACTCCCTGAGATATCATTTAGCTCGGGAGACCATTGATGCCATGACCTTCCTGAGGACCCGCCAATGGTAATCACGGCGAAGATCAGGATTGGCCTAATCAAACGGATCTTAGTGGACAAAGGGGTTGATTCAAACATCATGTTCTGAAACGTGTTCGATGTCCTAGGACTCAAGGAGAGTGACCTCATGGACCACCGTCATGGGGTCATAGGATTGGGAGACAACTACATCAAGCTTGATGGATCTGTCACCTGCCCAATCTGTGTGGGTTCCAAAGAGAGCCAGAAGTCGGCAATGGCAAATTTGTGGTTTTAAGGGATTCTACGGCATATAACGTAATCCTTGGCAGAAAGACCATCAACCAACTGTCGACCATCATTTGTACGAAGCTCCTTACAATAAAATTCGTGGTGGACAACAGATCTGTGGGGTTAATCCAGGGTAAAGGTACCAGGCTTAGAGGGAAGAAGATGAATGAGGAAAGAAAGAGAGAGCAAAGAGAAAACAGAGAAGATGAGTTTTCAGTTGTGTATATTTGAATGGAATGAATGAATCATTACAATGAATGAATATCTGCAATATGTAACTGCAACAATAGTTGGACTCCCTGCCAGGTGGCACACCAAGAACCACACACCTACTAACTAACTAATGCACCATCACAGTAATACACTTATCACGCCTAATACACTACCACAACTAATACATACACTATCACAGGGAGACTTAAAAACGGCAGTTGCTTATGACAACGCCAGCTTAACACTCAGAAAGAAATCAAATGAAGCAGTCGGGGTGTTCTTGGCGGACCTAGAGGCCAGGGTTGACGAGAAACCAAGGCCTGAACCATAAGGAGACCTGGAGAAATTTTGGGTAGGGGATAGAGAGGATAAGTTTACGTTCGTAAACTGAAACCTCCCCCATGAATTGAAGGAACCGCTCATGGAGGCCATTAGAGCAAATGGAGATCTTTTCGCCTGGACTCTAGCTAACATGTCAGGGATAGACCCTGACTTCATGTCGCACCGCTTGGCCGTGAAGCTGGAGGCCCAACTGTAATACCCTACCACACAAAGTCTTATGTTTAAGTCATAAAGCTAAGGTGGCAAGGTATTACGACCTCTAAAAGTAAAAATATATTTATAATAATATTTGAAAGGAATTTTAACTAGAAGCCTGTGAAGAAGAGTTAAGCAAAGCATTAAACAGAAAATCGCATCACTCACGTAAGCGATAAATATGAGAGAAGAATTCCAAAGATACATATAGCAAGGCTTCTGACTCAGCTCGCGAAGCTAGAGCCGGCCAAAGCAAATACACACACACACACACACACACACACACACACATATATAAGATTCCAAAAGACCCAGAATACAATTTATAGAACCTGTTTCTCCAAGTCGACCTTTAGGAGGGACAAAAACATAAAATATACATAGTGGAGAAATAATAGTATCTATATGTACAACTTAACCAAAACATAAACACAAAGGACTAGGATCCTTCGCTGACAGAAGCTCCCAGAATGCTTCAACGAGGTGCGTCTCGACCTGCATCTGAAAACCACAACATATGTATGGGGAGAGAACCAGAGGTTCTCAGCATGGTAACGGTGTCCACATAACTAACATATGAGGTCCTGAGAAAGCCAAAGGCGATCCTAGAGCTTCTGACAACAGATTATAAAACTTAAAGATTTAAAACAGAAACCATAAATAGGGTGGTTCTCTAAGGTTCTTCAATTTAACTAAACTCTAACTAAAACTCTCGACTATTTCCCCTTCCTCCATAATCCTCAAACACTAGTAGAACTACACAGACAAATAATACAGACAAAGTAAACACAAGTAGAATACAAATACGGCAGGTAGCAATTATAGCAGGTAAGCATAGATTATCAATTAGGCAATCCCTAGAAATACAAACTCAAACAAAACAGACAAATGCATATGATGAATGCCTGCCCTATGGCTGATGATATTATGTGTTGGTTATATAGCCAATCCGACATGTCCTGGTAGCTAACCATAGACTGAAACACCCATTGCGGAGCAAGTGGATTTGAGCTACAACTTCCTTGCTACTACCCGCTTAACCCAAAGCTAGTGGAATAACCACTACTGTGGCTACTATCCATGCGGGTGTTTAAAAGCTCAACCTGGAGCAAGTGGAATAATCCACTACTACTGCTACTATCCAGGCATCATAAACAGTGACCTGGAGCAAGCGGGATGATGAGCGGATAATTTATACCCTTTTTGGCATTATTTTTACATAGTTCTTAGTATGTTTTAGTTACTTTTTATTATATTTTTATTATTTTTATGTAAAAATCACATTTCTGGACTTTACTATGAGTTTGTGTATTTTTTTGTAATTTCAAGTATTTTCTGGCTAAAATTGAGAGACCTGAGCAAAAATCTGATTCAGAGGCTGAGAAAGGACTGCAGATGTTGTTGGATTCTGACCCTCCTACACGCGAAATGGATTTTCTAGAGCTACAGAAGCCCAATTGGAGCTCTCTGAATTGCGTTGGAAAGTAGACATCTTGGGCTTTCCAAAAATGTATAATAATCCATACTTTGCTCGAGATTTGATGGCCTAAACTAGCGTCTAAACGCCCACCAAAGACCTTTTTCTGGCGTAAAATGCCAGAACTGGCACCAAAGCTGGAGTTAAACGCCCAAACTGACATCCAAGCTGGCGTTTAACTCAAGAGAAGGCCTATGCACGTGTAAAGCTCAATGCTCAGTCCAAGCACACACCAAGTGGGCCCTGGAAGTAGATTTCTGCACTATCTGCACTTAGTTACTTATTTTCTGTAATCCCTAGTAACTAGTTTAGTATAAATAGTACTTTTTACGATTGTATTCGCATCGAACCTTGAGTGTTTATGCCATAGGTTACGTTTTGGAGGCTGGCCATTTGGCCATGCTAGACCTTTTTCTCTTATGTATTTTCTACGGTGGAGTTTCTACACCTCATAGATTAAGGTGCGGAGCTCTGCTGTTCTTCATGAATTAATGCAAGTACTATTGTTTTTCTTTCAATTCACACCTACTTCTTCTCCAAGATATACTCTTGTACTTAATTCAGTTAAGTCAGAATGAAGGGGTGACCCGTGACAATCACCCACTATCTTCGTTACTCGCTTAGACGAGATCCGCGTGCTTGACAACCACAAGCGGTCTACATGATGTTCAACGTAGTCATTGAACGACAGCCGGAGTATACTCTCTTGAGTCTCTAATCCACGGACCGAGTCCGTGAGATTAGGATCTTCATGGTATAGGCTAGAACCAATTGGCAGCATTCCTGAGATCCGAAAAGTCTAAACCTTGTTTGTGGTATTCCGAGTAGGATCTGGGAAGGGATGACTGTGACGAGCTTCAAACTCGTGAATATTGGGCGTAGTGACAGTGTGCAAAAGGATAGAGAGATCCTATTCCGACGCTAGTGAGAACCGACAGATGATTAGCCGTGTGGTTGCTGTACCTGGTATTTTTCATCCGAGACGAGAAATCTGACAGTTGATTAGCCGTGCAGAAACCGTACCTGGTATTTTTCATCCGAGAGGATCTTATAGCTTGCCATGGAAGGGAGCACGCATTATTGGAAGAAGACAATAGGAAAGCAGAGGTTTAGAAGCAACAAATCATCTCCAAACGCTTATCTAAAATTTCCACCAATGATTTACATAAGTATCTTTATTTTATTTTATGTTTTATTTATCTTTTAATTATCAAAACCTCATAACTATTTGAATCCGCCTGACTAAGATTTACAGGATGACCATAGCATGCTTCAAGCCGACAATCTCTGTGGGATCGACCCTTACTCGTGTAAGGTTTTATTACTTGGACGACCCAATGCACTTGCTAGTTAGTTGTACCGGAGTTGTGAAAAGTGTGATCATAATTCCGTACACCACGGGGTGAGCCACAATCCTTCTACTACCCAGGTATCTTAATTACTGACCTGGAGCAAGCGGGACGAACCACAGTCCTTGCTACTACCCAGGTATCTCATTCAAGAATTCATTCAATCTCAAGTCAAACATTAAGTATAATTCGTAATCATGTCATCATTTTCATAATTTTCCTTTCTCATCTTATACCCAGAACAAGTGGACAACGCCACTGCCTACTACCCGGGGTTCACATATCACATTCATTTACAAACCCTCATTTCCAAACTTCCTAAATCATCATTCATTACTTCAAACCTTTCTTCACAAAATTTACATTATTTCACCGACAACAACCTTAACTTGCCAAGCTTCATAAATACCAACCAATCCCAATTCATCAATAACATCAACATTCCAATAATATCATCCTTATTATTTACCAATCCTCACATACAGTATTAAACACATCATTCATACAACATATAATCCAACCACTCAACTCAACAACACTAACAACAAGTACTCTTATGTTCATTAATCAAATCAACAACCGACTTCAATTCAAACTTATCCTATATATGGTCATCTAGACTAAGTTTTCACAAGACATTATATTTTAGTTACGAGAAACCAAAACCATACCTTGGCCGATCTCTCCCTAATGCCGAAGCACCACAAAATACCTCTACTCCTCAAGTGTCCAAAGTGTCACCAATATCACTTAATTTGCCTCCAACATCATTATTATTGTTCCAATTCACATTTACACAACCTAATTTCACACAATTACATACACAACCACTAATTTTACTACTCAATCTCATTTAATTAAAGGATTCATAAGAGTTATGAGTTTCTTACCATTACCGACAAGCAATTGGGTAAAAACCCGATAATTTTCCATTGCCAGAGTTCATCTAAACCATCAAAATTATTCAATTCTTAAATTCTCAGAACCTAATATTTTTGAAACTGAAGGAGGAGAAACTGGGAGAAAAAATACAGTAGTCTAGTGCACAAAATTGTGATCTCAACTGTGCCAACAACTTGATACGCATGTTCATAATCTCAATTCTTTTTTACAACTCCGCACAACTAACTAGCAAGTGCACTGGGTCGTCCAAGTAATAAACCTTACGTGAGTAAGGGTCGATCCCACGGAGATTGTTGGCTTGAAGCAAGCTATGGTCATCTTGTAAATCTCAGTCAGGCAGATTCAAATGGTTATTGGGTTTTGATAATTAAAATATAAATAAAATATAAAATAATATAGAAATACTTATGTAATTCATTGGTGAGAATTTCAGATAAGCATATGGAGATGTTTTACTCCCTCTGAATCTCTGCTTTCCTACTGCCTTCATTCAATCATTCATACTCCTTTCCATGACAAGCTGTATGTTGGGGGATCACCGTTGTCAATGACTACCGTCCGTCCTCTCAGTGAAAATGGTCCAAGTGCGCTGTCATCGCACGGCTAATCATCTGTCGGTTCTCGATCATGTTGGAATAGGAACCATTGATCCTTTTGCATCTGTCACTACGCCTAACACTCACGAGTTTGAAACTCGTCACAGTCATCCCATCCCAGATCCTACTCGGAATACCACAGACAAGGTTTAGACTTTCCGAATCTCAAGAATGCTGCCAATTGATTCTAGCTTATACCACGAAGACTCTGATCTTTCGGAATAGAGGCTAAGAGATACACGCTAAAGCTATTGCAGATAGAACGGAAGTAGTTGTTAGGCACGCGTTCATAGGTGAGAATGATGATGAGTGTCACGGATCATCACATTCATCAGGTTGAAGTGCGAGTGAATATCTTGGAATAAGAATAAGCTTGAATTGAATAGAAAAATAATAGTACTTCGCATTAATTCATGAGGAACAACAGAGCTCCACACCTTAATCTATGGGGTGTAGAAACTCCACCGTTGAAAATACATAAGTGATAATGGTCCAGGCATGGCCGAATGGCCAGCCCCCTAAATGTGATCAAGAGATCAAAAGTGATACAATGATAGTCTCAAAAATGATCAAAAGATGTGAAATAAATCACTAAAAGTAGTTTTTATACTAAACTAGTAGCTAGGGTTACAGAAAATAAGTAAATGATGCAGAAATCCACTTCTGGGGCCCACTTGGTGTGTTCTTAGGCTGAGCATTGAGCTTTACACATGTAGATACTTCTCTTGAAGTTAAACGCCAGGTTGTAGCCTGTTTGTGGCGTTTAACTCTGGTTTGTAACCTATTTCTGGCGTTTAACTTCAGAATAGGGCAGGAAGTTGGCGTTTGAACGCCAGTTTGCGTCATCAAAACTCGGGCAAAGTATAAACTATTATATATTGCTGGAAACCCTGGATGTCTACTTTCCAACACAATTAAGAGCGCGCCAATTGGGTTTCTGTAGCTCCAGAAAATCCACTTCGAGTGCAGGGAGGTCAGAATCCAACAGCATCTGCAGTCCTTTTTCAGCCTCTGAATCAGATTTTTGCTCAGGTCCCTCAATTTCAACCAAAAAATATCTGAAATCACAAAAAAATACACAAACTCATAGTAAATTCTAGAAATGTTAATTTTGAATAAAAACTAATAAAAATATACTAAAAACTAATTAAATTATACTAAAAACTACCTAAAAATAATGCCAAAAAACGTATAAATTATCCGCTCATCATAGCCTTACCTCAAGGTTAGAATGGTTTCGAAGAGGATTTCGAGACGAACGCGTGGCTGCTGACGGCTCGTCAATCGGAGCTTCGAATTGAAAGTTATAGTGAACTGTATTCGGGCAAGGGTTTGAGGTTTTCCCCCTTTCCCCCACCGTTTTGCACTCTCTCTCTCCCTTAACTATCTTTAATGAGCTTTAGGCCCAATACGGGCCCGATTTGTCTGGTTCGACCCGTTCAAGCCAATCTTGGGCTAAATTTTTTAAAATTAGTTTCAAAATTCTTATTTTAATTAATTCTACCTCATTAAACTATAAAATTCTATTTACTAATTTTGCGGGTTTTACACCAACCAGTCGTATAGCAAAAGAGGGAAATGTTGTTAGAAAGAATCGACGAGGTAGCCAGACAGACAGCTAGCTTGTTGGAAGCCAGCTTCATCAGGAAACTCAACTACTCCACATGGCTCTCAAACATGGTGCTTGTGAAGAAGGCGAATAGAAAATGGAGGATATGTGTTGATTACTCAGATCTCAACAAGACGTGTCCCAAGGACTTGTTCCCTCTTCCCAACATTTCAAGGAGGCTTCATCAGACAAGGGTACAACGCCGAGGATTTGAGGGTCCACCCACTTAAGACTAGTAGGCACCTCGACAGAAAGCACGTGATACCCTTCCTTGCCATCTATCTTGGTAACCTACAAAACGAAGATAGTTCCACTAAATGGGTTTACCGTCAGACTTTTCTGCCGATAAACCTGACAAAAAAAAAAAAGAAATATGACTTATTTATTGACACTTTTTCTTGCACTTATGAACAAATAGCTTTACGGTAGTTAGTTATGTGTTTCCAGTGTTATTTGGAATAACCTCTTGAAGTTATGCAATAATATTTTTAGTGCTTATCACACTACTGAAATTGGCAAGATTTTGCATTAATCAACAAATTTAACAAGTTATAATTAACAATATAACATAAACAGATTCATAATCAATAATTTAACATCATTAATTAGTTACTCATTCCCTTAATTAAATTAAAATCCAATTAAATAACTAAAACAAACAGAGATAATGGGTTTTACTCTCACTTCACGAATGCACAAAAGTGATGAGATCAACCTGAATGAGCACAGCGAAGCAAACTTCAGCTAGGGGAAGGCAGCAGCGATGGAGAGGACGTGATGATGACGACGAGAGATGCGAAGCAAGGAGATGCAACGAGGCAGGTTGCTTGTGAGCCAAAGACGCGACGACACAGGCGCCACAGACGCGATGTTGTCGGAGACACACCAAAGCCGACAACGAAGCAGAGGAGACGGCCGACAATCATCAATTCTAAAGTGAGATTGAGAGAGACTAAGAGACTATGATGTGATGAGGTGAGGAAGAAAGACAGTCTTCGAGCTCCAGGGGAGGGGTAGCCATTTAGGGCATTAGGCATTAGGGTTAGGGCTTTTCTTTTTTTCTTCTTTTTATTTAAAACGATCAAAACAATGTCGATTTGGTAAAGGAAAAAAAAAGGAGATTTTCGAACCAGTCGAGTTACACAAACACCGATTTGTTGATTTTCATCAAAACTAGATGTTTAACCTAATTCTTTCTGGTTCTTTACCTTATGCGGTCGCTGATCAGATTGCTTAATTGGACCGGCCAAGTGACTGATTCACTAATTTTTCGGCCAATTCAGTCCAGTTTTTATAACTATAGTAACATGGGAATTAATTATTTTGATCGTGCAACAGGCTAGTTAATTCTTTTTGTTTGCCAATATTAAACTAGAATTTTCTTTCAAGTAGAGTCAAAGATGCCTTTAAAAATTAGAATTGACCTCATCTACTTGTGCATATACGTATTGTACAACGGATATTGGATATCATTAGATACCAAATACATGTTACTATATTAAGTGGGTTTGAATCAATATAATTTCGTACAGTGACGAGTGACGGATTCATAAAATTTTAATAGTGAAGATAAAATATATATAATATGATAATTTTTATAATAAAAATATTATTTTTATATAAAAAATTAGCTATCAAATTATCTATTATAAATTTGTATATATATATATATATATATATATATATATATATT
>NC_029794.2:107147555-107182851 GCF_000816755.2 Arachis ipaensis | reverse complement strand
TATTTTTATTATTAATATTTATAAATATGCTATTATTTATATAATTGATTGAATCATCTTATTTGTTTGAATTTAATTCTATTGAATTAATTATTCAAGGTGCCATCGCTATTTCTATTTTTAAAGAATTTTTTTAACATTATTTAACAAATCTAATAACATAATAATAATTAAAAAAGACAGAACAAAAAATTTTTTAATGTGAAAATAGGACAAAAAAATAAATTTATTTAATAACTTTTTCTGGATATATGTTTTTTTTATAGATAATTATTGTAAGTCACAAAAAATTATTAAATTCTAACAATAATTATTAAGGAAAAATAATTATTATAATTAAAAATAATATCAATTTAAATGATATACAAATAAATTATGCCAAACATAACAATTTAAAAGGGTTACTTTTAAAAGAATATAGTTTATGATATTTAATTTTTTACTATTTATTAAAAAAAAGCATAATTACTTAACGATATTTATTTTTTAAATTCACTATGTATGCAATTTTATTTATTTTTTTTTTTTTTACAAAATTTTACTCATGATGGTAATTCTTCTAATGGTGTAAATGCGGATAAGTATATTTTTACTTTTTGATATAATTGATATATTATTAATAATAAATGGTAATTAACCCCTCACATTTTTAATCAAAGCATTTTGATGATAGTTTCTATTTATAGATATTAATGGATGATTATTTCTTTAAAAATATAATGCATTATGATTTTAGGTTATTTCATAATTAACAATAATACTTGATTATTTTTTTAAAAATAAATTGCATTATGATTTTAGGTTATTTCACAATATAATTAATGTTCATAATATTGAATTACTCTAAATTTTTTTATTTTCTATTATTAGTAGTTAATCCCAAATTAAAAAGATTATATTGAATTATTAAATAGTCCAAGAATAACCGGAATTAATTTAGTTTATTTGTTTATTAATATAATTGATTGAAAGCATAAATGATAAATAAGACAAGTAAATAATTAGAAAAATAGAATGTTAGTAATTACTTAAAATAGATAACAAAATAAGTTATAGGGTATTACTTTATTTAAATTATTAATAATTAAAAGAATAAAAGGTCAGTAATTATTTTTAAAATAGAATTTGGTTAATTATTTAAATATCATACAATTTATTATAATTTCTACCAATCGATTAATTGTAATTCAAATTGAATGATTATTTTGTTACTAAATTATTATTTTCTAATCTATTTATGGACAATATATATATTAATTATAATCGCAAATTAAGCTATTTTACATTAAATGACTTATATAATGGTCTTTATTATCATAAATGTTGAATTAAATAAATCATTATTATTTTTGATTTAGAATTAAATGAGAATAAAACCAAAGATACTATTTTATTTTGCCTTTCGGGTTTAATAGGTGTCACATTCAAATATAAATAGTGACTTCCGAATTTTGGTCTCCAACACATCAAAGCCATCTCCGTAACTCTTTTTTCATAAAAGGAATTGCGATTCAACTCTATCAGAGATACAGAAGGTTTTCAAAGAACAAGGGAATGATCTGAATTTACACGAATTCTAAATATTCGAACTTACGATGTTGTTTCAGTTAGTTGTCGTTATGAGAATGACTCTAATCTATACGTGTCTAAGGATTAGAATAGATTAAATATTATTTAAGTAATTTATTTCTAATATTGGTATTTGATTAAATTAGTTTTAGAGAAATTTAAATTGTTGACTCAATTTATATATTACGACTATTCTTTTTGAATATATTATTTTTATATTTTTAATATAAATTTTCTTTTTTTCTGATTTTTAAGTTTATTTTCTTTCTTGGATATATGTATCACTTTTTTTTATATTTTAGATTAGTAATGTAATTATTAAGAAAAATATATTTAAGAAAAAGAAAAAAATATTAAAACATCACTATTTTAAAAAAAAAAAGAAAGATACGTGAAAAAAAGGAAAACAAAAAATTAAAACATCATTATTAGAAAAAAACTGTTAATATACGTATGAATGGAGTCGGAATTGAGGAATATATATAAATATAAAAAATTATTGCATGATTGTAGAATAAAAAATAATCATATATATAAAACGAAATAATTATAACAAAAAATAATTAATATATGTAATTTAGATGTTTTTAATAACCGGTAACATAGAGTTTAACAAAATATAATTTATATATTTTTTATTTATATATGTATAGAATTATTTATGTATATGTATATATATTAAGGAAAACTACTGTAATATATATATATATAGAATTATTTAACAAAATTAATATATAAGGTTATGGAAAGTCTCATCTAAATTTGATAAGAACAAGACGATTAGCTTCCATAGAAATGGTTCTCATGGATAATAAGGTAAGTTGATTATTTTTCATGATTCTTTCAAGTGATGCTAGGTCCATTTTATGAATATTTTTTTGTTTATATTTTAAGTTTATTTGATAAGTAAACCCTTGCACGAATCAAAGACAGTGCGATTTTATAGATTTATAAGTACTAATAGCTTTTATATTTAATTTGTTTTATAGTGTGATAATAGCTAATATATTTGTTGGTAGATTTAACTATTACTATATTATTTATGATCACATTCAATATATATGTCTGATTTATTGAAGAAAGTAGATTATTAAAACCGATTAATAACTATTTTAGAGTTAATCCAATTAACACTAGATTAAAAAAAACAAACAATGCATAACATGTTACTTTTTTATTAATCAAATTATTATAATTCAAAATAATTTTAAAAAATAATTTAAAATTATAATTTCAGTCTTATCACGTGCATGGCACGGGTAATTACACTTGTTTTTTTACTAAAGATAGGGAGACTCGAACCCACGACCTTTTAGGTGAATATAGGGAGACTATACCATTTGAACTATAACTCGTTAGCATATTTAATATTATTCATAATAACCAAAATTTTAATTTTTATCCGTTATTATTATAAAGAATGTGTTCGGTACCTCGGGGTTCCGGACGGGTCGGGATAGATCCCTGGGAATTGGTGGGGATAAGCTTGAATATGGGCCTGATGGAAGTGATGTGCGAGCAAATGACCTCTCAAGATCTTTGTGTAGATTGGGGGGAGCCACCTGCAATGACACTCCGACGCCCAAGTCAGGAAGTATCCAGGTAGCAGAGAGTAGGGTATGGTGACGTACCTTGGGGAGGGGTAGGCCCTCCCCATATATACTGTGTCAGAGGTGGGCCCCTCAAGGACAGACCCACCTTCCGCGAAGTTTTCCTTTGCCAGCTGTTGCCAAGTGAGCTGGCTCCCTAGAGGAGAGGTACCCGGGTCAAGGTCCGGTTGTGTGGTGCCCTGTAAACCGGTCGCCCGGATCCAATGAGGCAGCACGTTGGCCGGGTCGGCCATGAGGCCAGCTAGACTATTCTACCCGTGTGCAATGACTATTCTAATGGGTTTAATGCTCATAATGGGTTATTCAAAATCCCGTGTGCAATGACTATTCTACCCCTGTCTTTTGCGCTTCTTTATGCGTCAGTTTCCTTTACAGTTTCTCATTCAGTTTTTCAACTTCTACTATCATCACAATCTTTCAATATTCTCCTTCTCCATTCCAAATTCACTGCGGCGATCTTCCCCCTTTGCTCAAGCCTCCCTCATCCTTTCGACTCCTTCACACCAACGCTACTATCCAGGTACGCTCTATTTCTCATTCTTCTAACTTGTATAGCTTTGTTTTGCTATTCGTGCCATTTCTGTATGCATGGTGTTCCTTTGGGTTGAATTGCATGCTAAATGACGTTAGTAGTAGGTAGATGCATTAGTGGGGTTACCATTCCAAAATGTTAGTTTTTTAGGCGTTGTTTTGACTAGATTTAGGCTTAGCTTGACTCTAAGTTTCTGGTAGGCAAACTGTAGCTTTCATGTATTAGTGCCGACCTCCCAGTCTCTTAGACTAACTGAGTGGTGCCCCCACTGTAGGTATGACCCAGCGTCCTATGGCCTCACACCCCGTTGCACGAGCTCCCGTTGCAAGAGTACCTTACCACCGGTATGCTTGGGTAACTTCAGACGTAAAGGATTCTCCCAACCAGATGGATCTAGTAGAGCTCATCGAGTTTCGGCAAGCCGAGTATCTTTGCAGTGGGACCGATGAGGAATCCCATTACGAGGTCTTCGTCCTTGCCCCAAATGAGCGGATCTATCAACTAAATATGCACGCCCCCCAAGTTGCCGATTGGATCTGGTTCTATAAGGCAATGTTCACCCAACTGGGAGTTCGCATCCCCTTTTTCCCCTTTCAGATGGCGCTACTCAACCGGTGTGACGTAGCGCCATCTCAATTGCATCCGAACAGCTGGGCTTTGATCCGCTGTTTCGAGATGGTCTGTGAATATTTGGAGCTGCCGATTTCTGTCGAAGTCTTTTTGTTTCTTTTTTACTTTGACAAATCCCTCTAAAGAGGGGAAGGCGAAGAAGGGCTTTATGTCTTTCCGGTCTGCCCAGTGTCGGAGGATTTTTGGTCTGTTTGAGAAATCTTACCATGGGTTTAAAGATAAATATTTCAAAGTTCGTCCAATGGAGGGCTGTCACCCATTTTGGTTGACGTTGGAGGGAGAACGCCGCATCCCGACCTATTGGAGTTTCGGAGCGGGAGCCAACGCCTTTACCAAAGTTACATATAAGGGATTGACCTCGGAGAATAAAAGGGTTGCTGACGTCTTGTTGGCTATATTTGGAAAAAATCATGTTAATCCCCATCTTCTTATGGGTGATCAGGATGTAGCTAGGAATTATATACATGAGTAATGGTGTTTTTTTTTTTTTTTTGCTTCTGTTATTATGCTTGTTTGATTATCTGGCCCAACGACTAACGAGTTTTCGTGTTCTGCACCAGTGTCAATGGCTGGCGAGCAAGTTGGCCTTGAAGCTTTGTTTAACACCTTCCTTGCTGGCGATAGCGACAAGGAACCGGCCACGAGAACCAGGCCACTGATAACCAGGAGGAGCCTTCTCAGAACACCCTCAAGGCCGGAGCTCAATCCCAGCCCTCCCAGGGTGAGGTGATCGGGACTAGTGGTGGCCCGAAACCTCAGCCAGAGATCGAGGTGGAGAACCTGGACGTGATGATAGTGGACAACCCGAGAAAGAGAAAACCGTCTTCTAGATCGGAGGGAGTTCTTACCATGATGGAGAATAACTTCGATGCTGGGAAATTTATCGATTCCCAACTGCTCCCGAGCATGGAAGACTTCTTCCATGGTGGGGATCTCCCTGCGCAGGCGAGGTGGATGTATCGTACACTGCTCCGGGGAGCTGCTATAGGGAGGAAGGTGGAGTTTGCTCTGGCGGGGACGTATTCCTTGGAGAACAAGCTTGAGTCCTCTATTCAAGCGAACAACAAATACAAGGCTGAAGTTGAATCACTTCGGGAGTAGCTGGCTACTGCCGCAGAGAAGGTTAAGACTTCTGATGCCGCCATTGTGCGGCTTACTGAGCGGGAGATGACTCTGGAGGGTCAGCTCAACGCTGCCCAGGGCAAGGTAAAAGAGGTCGAAAAAGAGCGTGATGAGGCCCTAGCCTCGGCAACTGCGGCTAAGGATGAGGCGGTTGAATTAAAAAAGAAGTACAAGGAGACCGTGAAGCAAAGGAAGAACGCCATCTTGATGACTGAGGAGGCCCTCATGGCTCAAGTAAAGCTGCTAGCTCCCGACTTCGACACCTCCGTTGTTAGCGTCTTCAAGACTATCAAGGATGGCAAGATTGTCGACATCCCGAAGAAGTGATTTGGTCTTGCCTTTGTACTTTGATTTCTGTAATATGTAGATTTCTATATACTTTTGGCGAACTTAACTGCCATTTTTTGGCGTATATGTAACAAGTATTGTTTTGGTAAACTTGGTTGCCGTTTTTGGCATATATGTAACTAATTGCTTGTCTACCGTCTGCATTTCTTATCATTTTACTGGTAGCTAATCGTTTTGCTTGGTAGTCGTTGGAGCTGTCTTATGGCTTTTAACATTTTGGATTCCCGGGGTGATCAGTCCTGGGGTGTCGTTTTGTTTTGCTTTAATTATTTAAGTGTGAAAAGAGAATATGATGAGTTTCAAATAAAATCAATGGGCATGATAATGTGGGCATGATAATGCCGAGTAATATAAATGCAGTGCAAAAAAGACATAGGATAAACAATAATCATAGGACAAATGATCCCACATACAGCAATACAGATCTTACTCGCCCGGTTAAACCGGTGGGGTGCTTGGTCGCCTAGCATGCCTCAGCTGCTAGGGATAGAATCTCCTTAGGTTAACCGCGTTCCAAGTCCTTGGTATTTCTTTGCCATCAAGCTATTCCAATCTGTAGGCGCCGTTGCCGAGCACCTCCTTCACCCGATACGGGCCTTCCCAATTCGCCGCCAGCTTTCCTTGCCCAGGCGTCGGTAACCCGACGTCGTTACGTCGTAGGACCAGGTCGTTCTGCTCGAACTCTCTCTTGAGTACTTTGGCGTTGTAGCGCAGGGCCATCCTCTGCTTCAATGCCGTCTTCGACAAGTAGGCCATCTCCGTGGCTTCATCCACCAAGTCTTTTTCCACGGCTTCTTCGACTCTGCCCAGGAGTAGCCGCGGGCTCGGTTTGCCGATCTCTACGGGTATTATTGCGTCTACCCCATATGTGAGTCGGAAGGGGTCTCCTCAGTAGACGACTACTGGGTCGTGCAATAAGACTAGAGGACCGATGCTAGCTTGTCTGCCCATGTTCCCTTTTTCTGGTCAAGTCGCTTCTTGAGGCTCTGCAAGATAACCTTGTTCGCCACTTCGACTTGTCTGTTAGTCTGGGGGTGCTCAACTGACGAGAACTTTTGCTGTATTCCCAGACCAGCGAGGAATTCCCCGAATCTCTTGTCAGCAAACTGGGTTCCATTATCCGAGATGACGACTTCCGGGATTCCAAACCTGGCTATTACCTGTCTCCACATGAACTTCCGGCAGTTTGCCAAGGATATGCTAGCCAGCGGCTCGGCCTCTATCCACTTGGTGTAATAATCGATGGCCAATATTAGGTATTTGCCCTACCCCGGCCCCATTGGGAAGGGTCCCAACAAATCGATTCCCCACTGCGAGAAAGGTTGGGAAGCTGTTATTAGACTCACTTCGGTCACTGGTGACTTGTGGAAATTGACATTCTCTTGGCATTTTTTGCACCTTCTAACGAATTCCTTAGAATCTTCCATCATAGAGGGCCAGTAATAACCTGCTCTGACGAGCTTTTTGGCTAGGGCCTTCCCTCTGATGTGATGACCGCAACATCTTTCATGGACTTCTCTGAGCATGTAGTCTGTTTGGTCGGGACGTAGGTGCTTCAACAGGGGTTGGCTAAGCCCCTTCTTAAATAATTGGTCCTGTATGATTGCATACTTTGCCACTTCTCGCCTTATTGTCCTTTCCACTTTCTCGTCGGTGGAGAGTTTGGCCCTTTCCGAGAAATCAACGATTGGGCTCATCCAAGAGGGTTCTGCCTGAGTTAGATGCAAAGCTACTGCCAGTTCCTTTATCAAACCTTGGATGAGAGATCGGTTCCCTATCCCTGGTTTTGTGCTCGCCAGTTTTGATAGGAGATCTGCCCGTGTGTTCCTCTCTCTCGGGACGTGTTGGACCGTGACTTCCTCAACTCTCTGACTTTCTTCAGGTATTTCTACAATAATGAATCTCTGGCTTGGTAGGCCCCATTGATCTGCGACGTCACGACCTGTGAGTCACTACATATTTCCAGCCTCGTAGCTCCGACCTCCCTTGCAGAGCTAGGCCGCCTAGCAGGGCCTCGTATTCTGCTTGATTGTTCGACACCGGGAATTCGAACTTGACTGACTGCTTGTATACAACTTCAGTTGGATTTTCTAAGATGATTCATGCTCCTCTGAACGTTTGGTTGGATGCTCCGTCCACGTGGAGCCTCCAACATGTGTTCGGAGTCCTGGAAGGGTCCCCTGTGACCTCTACCAGGAAGTCAGCCATGGCTTGAGCTTTGATCACGTACCTGGGTTCATACTACAAGTCGTATTGGGATAGTTCGACAGCCCAAGTCATCATTCTACCCGCCAGATCGGGTTTCTGGAGTACTTGTCGGATTGCCTGATCCGTCCTGACGATTACTTGGTGTCCTTGAAAGTACTGCTGCAACCTGCGCGACGAGGTTAGGAGCGCATATGCCACCTTCTCCAGCTTGCTATACCTTAGCTCTACTCCTTGTAGTGCTTTACTCACAAAATATATTGGTTGCTGGGTCTTCCCCTCTTCTCGCACTAAGACTGCTGCCAATGCCTCATCGGTTACCACCAAGTACAAGTACAGCACTTCCCCATTCTTAGGCCTCGCGAGGACAGGTGGTGCCGAGATTATCTCTTTGAAGTGTTTGAAAGCCTCCTCACATGCCGGGATCCACTCGAATGCGATCCCCTTCTTCATCAAGTTAAAGAAGGGCAGAGCTTTGGCCGCCGACGCACCGAGGAAGCGGGATAGCGCGGTGAGTCTGCCCGCCAACCTCTGGACGTCTTTCACACTTTCCGGGCTTTTCATTTGTAGGATTTCTTCACACTTTTTCGGGTTGGCCTCCACTTCTCTTTGGGTTATCATGAATCCCAAGAATTTTCTGGCTTTGACGGCGAAGGCACACTGATAAACCACTATTTTATGGTTTATATTGTGTTTAATTGTGTGGTTTTGTCATGATCCTTGCCCACTTATTCATCAATTTAGCATGCATTTTGATTTCCTTCCTAAATTCAGTACATGTTTAAAAATTGCTTCCTAGAGACTTTAATTATTTACTCTTAATTCTCCTTTGTTCCATTCGATGCCGTGATCTGTGTGTCAAGTGTTTCAGGCCTTATAGGGCATGAATGAGATGGAGATTGGAGAGGAAGCTAGCAAAAATGGAAGGAACACAAGAATTTGAGGAGATAACCAGTGAGAAGTGACGCGGTCGCATGGCTCACACGACCACGCGAAGGAGCACAAATCGCAGTGACGCGGCCGCATGGCTTGCGCGGCCGCGCGGATTGGAAAGCGCAAGCGATGCGGTAGCGTGGACGACGCGAACGCGTGGAGAGGAAAAAGCGCAAGCGACGCGTCCGCATGGACGACGCGATCGCGTGACATGTGCGATCTGCATAATCTGCAGAATTCGATGGGGGCGATTTTAGACCTTATTTCGGCCCAGTTTTTGGTCCGGAACAGCAGACTAGAGTCAGAGAATATGCAGAAACAACACACACATTCATTCAGTAGTTTTAGATCTAGTTTTTCACTCTCTTAGGTTTTTCTCTCTAGTTTTTAGGATTTTAATTTTCAATTGGTCTTAGCATTGGAACAGTGAGAAGATTTATTTCCTCATCAAGACTTCATCATTCTAGTTTGTTCTCTTAACTTGGTTTTATTCTTCCATGTTCTTTGTTATGTTCAATTTTGTCATTCAGATACTTTTATGATTAATCAATGCAAGGATTATTTCTCTTTAATTCAATTTCAATTCCAATAATCATGTCTTCCTTTAATTCCCTTTTATGTGCCATGGATTCTTTATTTACAATGTGTGAGTAGTTTCATTACTTGATAGGGAGTTGATTAAAAGGAATTCTTGAGTTAGAAGGATTGAAAGAGAATTTTATAGTTGGGTTAAATGTTGGATTGCTATCTTGTCACCAACGCCAATCCCTTTGAACTAAGTGGGTTGTAACTCGTGAATAGATTTGGCAGTCCAACTTGTTTGACTTTCCCTTACCTAGTAAAGGATAACCAAACAGAGTAACCGTTAATTATAAATCAATCTTAAAAATCACTCCATCAATGATAGAGATTCTAACTAATCAATTCCCAGTCAAGGCTTTTATTTATATTATTTAAAATTTCTCAATTTAAATTCTAATTTACTTAGCTCAACTTCTTGGAACATCTGATTAATAAAACAGCACACTTTTCTGCAACTCGTTGGGAGACGACCTGGGACTTAAAACTCCCAGTAATTTTAATTTAAACTCTCTGTGACATATTTCTAAATTGATAGACAGATTTTCGGTGAGTTAAGAACTATACTTGCAACGTAATCATTTTAATAAATTTTTAATTCACCAGCTTCTGCTTCCCATCACACACTTCAGCGGATTGAGCCTCATATCGTGTCGTCGAAGAGAGGTGAAGACGTTTTCCAGGTCGCCGATGAGGTCCTCGGCTTTGGCAGTCTTGACCAAGATGTCGTCTATGTATACCTCCACCGTCTTGCCGATGAGGTCTTTGAAGACCTTGTTCATCAGCCGTTGGTATGTAGCCCCTGCTTTCTTTAGTCCGAACGGCATCACCTTGTAGCAGTATGTCCCTCCTGGCGTTATGAACGCCGTTTTCTCTTCATCTGGCCGGTGCATCGGTATCTGATTGTACCCAGAATAGGCATCCATGAAACTCAGATACCGGTAACCCGCCGCCGCGTCAACAAGAGCATCGATGTTGGGAAGGGGGAAGGAATCCTTGGGACATACTTTGTTAAGGTCAGAATAATCCATGCACATTCTCCATTTCCCACTGGGCTTTTTCACCAAAACCATATTCGACAGCCAAGTCGAGTAGTCGAGTTCCCGAATGAAGCCCGCTTCTAGTAGGCTGGCCGTTTGCTTGGCCACCTCTTCTGACCTTTCTTGGGACATTTTTCTCCTTCTTTGGGCCACTGGCTTTGCCTCTGGTCTCACGGCTAGCTGGTGCGACATGAACTGGGGGTCTATACCCGGCATGTCGGCCGGAGTCCAGGCAAACAAGTCACTGTTAGCTCTGATAATCTCCATCAGGGGTTCTTTCAAGTCATGGGGTAGGTTTCTGTTTACAAAGGTAAACTTCTCATCCGATTCGCCGACCCTGAACTTTTCAAGGTCCCCCTCCGGTTCCGGCCTGGGTTTGTCATCAACTCTGGCATCCAGGTCGGCAAGGAAGACACCGGATGCTTCTCTAGACTTCTTCCTTAGGGAGAGGCTGGCGTTGTCACATGCGATCGCCGTCTCCAGATCTCCTCTGATGGTCCCCACTGATCCATCATCAGCAACAAATTTCATTAGCAGTAGTTTGGTGCAAATTACCGCCCCAAACTCGTTGATGGTCTTCCTCCCCAAGATGAGGTTGTAGGCCGTGGAGT
The DNA here is from genome assembly GCF_000816755.2 of Arachis ipaensis. NCBI lineage: Eukaryota > Viridiplantae > Streptophyta > Magnoliopsida > Fabales > Fabaceae > Arachis > Arachis ipaensis. The sequence continues at coordinate 107,171,672 of NC_029794.2, read as the reverse complement.
CCCTTAAGACAACAAACTCCGCCATTAGTGACCTCTTCCCCCGACCTCCGCCAATGGAAACCGGGAGGGAAACTACTCTGTCAGGCTTGATGAAGTTATCGCCTAGGCCTACCACGCCGTGTTGGTGGCCCCTCAAGTCGGTGTTCCGTAGGCCCAAAGTATTAAATATATTGCGGAACATGATGTTGGAATTAGTTCCCGTGTCCACCAGGATCCGTTTTACTAGATCGGTGCCCAGCCTGGCCGTGATCACCATCGGAGGGTTCTCTGCGACCTCGTCAAACCATTGATCTTCGGGGCCGAATGATATCGAGGGTACCCTCCGGGAGGGCGGCGTGGAGCCAGAGGACATAGCTAAGACCTTGGCGTCCTTCTTGCTAGCTGATTTCGATCTGGGGGGGGGACGTCTCTTCTGATCACCACATTTACCACAGTGAGGCCACGCTCATTATCCTCCTCGGGCTCCCGTCTTTGTCTTACGGCGTGGCTTTTGTCCTTGTTTGATCGGTCATGGTCCCGCCTCCTCGGTTCCCTTATAAGATGGGAGAAATTAGCCAACTTTCCTTCCCGGATGGCTTGCTCCAGGGCATCTTTGAGGTCGAAGCAGTCTTAGGTCTTATGGCCATAGCCCTTTTGGTAATCTCAATAGAGGTTTTTGTTTCCTCCCGTCCTATCCTTGAGTTGTTGGGGCTTCGACAAGATGCCCTTGTCGGTGATCTGCTGATAGACTTCGATAATTGGAGCTGATAGTGGGGTATAGTTGGTAAACTTTCCTACCCGGGAAAACGGCTTGAAGGTTTTAGCTGATCCTCCGTCTTTGGAGTGCTCTTTCAACCTTTCCCCGCCGCCGGATGGGCGAGTATTGGAGTAGGCAGGCTGCCGTTTATTGGCTGCCACGACCTGGCTTACTTCTTCATCATTGATGTACTCCCTGGCTATGTTCTGAATTTCCTGCATTGTCCAAACGAGCTTGGTGGTAAGGTGTTTCCTGAAATCCTCGTTCAATAACCCGTTGGTCAGACACAGGCTGGCCACTGAATTGGCTAGGCCGTCAATCTCCAAACACTCGTTGTTGAATCTGTCCAGGTAATTCCGAGTCGACTTGCCGGTTCTTTGTGTTACTCCTAGCAGATTGATCGGGTGTTTTGCTTTAGCGATACGCGTGGTGAACTGAGCCAAGAAGGCACGAGTGATGTCGGCAAAGGCAGTTATGGAGCCCTAAGGGAGGGCATTGAACCAACGAATCGCCGGTCCTGCTAAAGTTACGGGAAAAGCGCGACACCTTACTTCATTGCCTACCCCTTCCAGGTTCATCCTGGCTTCAAAGGCCGTTAGATGCTCCTGGGGATCTTGAGTCCCATCATACCTCATATCTGTCGACTTGTCAAAGTGCTCCGGTAGTCGGACTCCGAGGATTGAGTGGTGGAAAGGGGTCGCCCCATGACCACCAGTCGTCGAGTTCTCCTCGGTCTTTCCCTGCTGTTCTCTCTGTGTGGTCGGCTTCTCCTTGACCTTTCCCTGTTGTTTTCTTGATGTGGTCGGCTTCTCCTCCTTCGCTCCCTGCTGTCTTCTCGTTCTACGGTATCTCTTGTCGACGATCGGGAGTAAATCACAGGATCTCGTCGTCTCCGGGGCACTTCCCTACTTTCCTGGCTTTCTGACTCTGTCCGGGGGCTCGGAGTGTGCCTGGAGTGACTTCGTCGGAGACTTCTTTCTCCCCTTTGAGGAGATCGGGAGCGCTCTTGACTAGGAGTCGGCTGATAACGCTCCCTACTAGCCACCTCTCGCTCTAGGTTTTGCACCTTGTGGCGCAGTTCTTGTATTATTCTGGCGCTATCACTACCTGTTCCTCCAAAGGGTCGTCTCTCGGGTTGCCGCGGGGGGATCTGGTACGCTCACGAGTGGGAGCCCCAGTGGCCACTGATGCGTGAGCATCTTGTCTATCTTTTCCTAGTGAATTTGCATCTAAATTGTTGAATTTAATTAAGAATTAATTATATTTTAGCCACTATGGATGCTATTTTGAGTTTTGTACAATACTGTTTATTTTAGGTAGCATTTGGCGGAATTTGATGAAGTTTCTACAGAGAAAGAGAAGAAGCCAAGGAGATGACCAGCGAATACCGATGCAGACGCATGGCTCACGCGACCGCGCGGAATAGAGGAAATTGCAATGACGCGATCGCGTGCCTAACGCGAACGCGTGGACTGGAATCTACACAAATGACGCGAACGCGTGGACGACACGGACGCGTCACATGCGCCATGTGCAGAAAAAGTAGAAAAACGATGGGGGCGATTTCTGGGCTGTTTTGACCCAGTTTCTAGCCCAGAAATCACATATTAGAAGCTGCAGAATGGACAAATCAAGTGGTCCCACCCATCAGCTGAAGACTTGTTAATTAATTCGAATTTAAATTCAAATCTTAAATTAGAAAGAGATATTATTTTAAGTTTAATTTTAAATATTAGATTTTAAATTTATTAGGATTAGTTATAAAAAGGAATCTGATGCCATCAGATGGGAACTCTGTACATTTGGACCTGAATCCTTATTTTCTCTTTTCCATGAGCAACTAAACCTCCACTGTTAAGGTTAGGAGCTCTGTCTATTTCTATGGATTGATTTTATTGCTTTTACTATTTTAATTTATGTATGGATTTATATTTAAGAATTGTTTTCGCTCTTTATTTTATGAATTTGGGTGGAACGGAAGTATGACCCTCTTTCTATTTGAGTTCTTGTAAAACTTGGAAAACCTCTTTACCTGAACAACAGCTTGAAAACTATTTCTCCTAAATTTTAATTATCTGAATTTAATAGGATACGTGACATATAATCCTTTTACCTCTTGGATAATTAGAGTTTTTGTGGCATATAAACTAGAAATTGATTATCACCCTCTAATTGGAATTAATTGACCAAGGAATTGGCAGTTAATGAATTTTAGGGAGACTAGGAAGGTCTAAGGAATTAGGGTCTAGTCACATACAGTTTGTCATAAATTAAATCCTGCATAATTAAATTAGTTAGTAAGAAAAGTTAATCCGGAAAAATAGATAACTCTGAAACCTTAACTATCTTCTCCATATATTATTCTCATCTTAATTACTTGCCTTTCTTCAATATTTTTGATATTGTTTAATGTCTTTTATATTGCATCTCAACACTATTTTCTGTCTGTCTAACTAATCCTATCAAACGCTATTGTTGCTTAATCCATCAATTCTCGTGGGATCGACCCTTACTCACGTAAGGTATTACTTGGTACGACCCGGTGCACTTGCCGGCTAGTAAGTGTGGTTGTAAAATACCGCATCAAGTTTTTGGCGCCGTTGTCGGGGATTGGCTGTGATTAACAACTATTCGTTGTTTGATTGCTTAGATTAGATAATTTTTTTATTTATTTTATTATTAATTTTTATTTTGCGTTTTTTTTAAGTTAATTTTTTTTTCTTTTCTTTTACGTTAAATTTTTTTTTCTTTTCCTTTACGTTTATATCCCCCCTCCCCTGTTTCGTTTTTCATTCTTTTTTTTTATTTTTATTAATTAAAAAAAGAAAAATAAAATAAAATAAAATAAAATTAAATTAAATTAAAATTAAAATTAAAATTATATATTTTGATTTATTTTCTCAATTTCTGAATTTATGTTTGGTGTCACTCAGTTAATTTTATTTTAAATTTTTCTTTTTATTTTTCCTTTTAAATTTTGGAATTTTTGTTATTTATTTATTTAGTATTTTTTATTTTATTATTTTACACAGGTTACCTCACAGGAACTTCTCTACACTCGGACGTAGAGAGTCCCATCTTTTCTTGTCTTCTGGTTGTTTATGCGTAGGAACAGAGACAAAGGACATCTCTTAGACTTTGATCCTAAACCTGAAAGAACTTTCAGGCGACGTTTACAACAAGCAAGACTTTGCAAGGCTGCAGAATCCACTATGGCAAATAATAATGCTAATGCCAATGTGGTAAATCTGAATGGGGATGATCAACAGAGGAGAGTGCTTGGCTCTTATTCTGTCCCTACTGCGGATCTTTATGGAAAAAGTATTGTGGTACCTCCTATAAATGCAAACAACTTTGAGTTGAAGCCACAATTGGTCACCTTGGTGCAACAGAATTGCCAGTATCATGGACTTCCTCATGAAGATCCAAATCAGTTCATATCTGATTTTCTGCAGATATGTAATACTGTGAAGACAAATGGAGTGAATCCAGAGGTGTACAGACTCATGCTTTTTCCGTTTGCTCTGAGGGATAAAGCAAAGCAATGGCTAGATTCCCAACCAAAGGAGAGTCTGAATACTTGGGAAAAGGTCGTTACTGAATTTCTCACTAAATTTTTCCCACCAAAGAAGCTGAATAAGCTCAGGTTGGAGGTTCAGACTTTCAGACAGAAGGAGGGTGAAACTCTTTATGAAGCTTGGGAGAGATACAAGCTACTGACTAGGCAATGCCCTCCTAACATGTTCTCCAAGTGGACCCAACTGGATATCTTTTATGAAGGCTTAGGAGAGATGTCAAAGATGAGCTTAGATACCTCTGCAGGCGGTTCATTGCACAAGAAGAAGACACCAGAGGAGACTATTGAGCTGATTGAATTAGTTGCAAGCAACCAATATCTCTACTCATCTAACAGAAATCCTGTGAACTCTGAGACCTCTCAAAAGAGAGGTGTGTTGGAAGTAGAAGCTGTTAATGCTCTTCTTGCTCAGAACAAGCTGATGTCTCAGCAAATAAATCTACTTACTCAACAGATGGGTGGCATGCAAGTCTCAGCTATCAACACCCAAAATCCACCACAGGAAGTCTCCTATGACATGGCAGGTAACTTTATGCAAAATGATAATTATGATTATGCTCAACCCTCTTCTGAACAGGTGAATTACATGGGGAGTGGTCCTAGAAATCCCAACAATGATCCATATTCTAAGACATACAACCAGGGATGGAGAAATCACCCAAACTTTGGGTGGAGGGACCAACCTCAGAGACCTCAGAACTTCAACAATAGCTCTCAGGGCGGTTTCCAGCAGAACAATGATTTGGAAGCAATATTGACAGGTTTTAAACAGGAAACTAGAGCATCCATCAAGAACATGAAGATTCAAATGGGTCAATTAGCCACAAAGGTTAATGAAATTGATCAGAGGACCACTAATAGCCTTCCTGGTAACACAATTCCAAATCCAAGAGAGGAATGCAAGGCTATCACCGTAATAAGTGAACAAGTGGCAAGTACGGAAGCACAAGTTATACAGGAAACCAGAGCCTCTATTAGAAACTTAGAAGTGCTAGTGGGCCAACTGAGCAAGCAAATACTTGAGAAGTCTGCAAGTACATTTCAAGAGGATACAGTGGTGAACCCAGGAGAAGATTGCAAGGCTATTCAATTGAGAAGTGGTAAAGTAGCTGGCTCTGAAACCAAGGCCAATGAAGAGCTAGTTGAAAAGGAAGCTCCAGATGAGAAGAAGGAAGAAGTAGAGCATGCCCCTCCAAAGCGTGCAGACAACCCATTCCCAGACTCTCTTGACACTTATCCTACACTGCCAAAGGCTCCTGAGTACAAGCCTAAGATGCCGTATCCTCAGAAACTTCAAAAGGAGACCAAGGACAAGCAGTTTTCAAAGTTCTTGGAAATATTCAGAAAGTTACAAATCAATATTCCTTTTGCTGAGGTTTTGGAGCAAATACCTATCTATGTCAAGTTCATGAAGGAGCTGTTGTCAAAGAAAAAGCGTTTAAAGGGAGATGAGACAGTAGTCCTGACTAAGGAATGTAGTGCTGTCATTCAGAATAACTTGCCAAGGAAGATGGCAGATCCAGGGAGCTTTCAAATTCCATGCACCATTGGGAGCACAACCTTTGAGAAAGCCCTATGTGATCTAGGGGCAAGCATAAATCTAATGCCTTTATCTGTGATGAAGAAGCTGCAAATTCAAGAGGCACAACCCACAAAGATAGCATTACAGATGGCAGACAAATCTATGAAGCCTGCATATGGATTAGTGGAAAACATCTTGGTTAAAGTGGGAAAGTTCTTCCTCCCAGCAGACTTTGTGATTCTTGACACAGGGGAGGATGAGAATGCCTCTATAATTCTAGGAAGACCATTTCTAGCCATTGGAAGAGCTCTAATTGATGTAGAAGTGGGTGAATTAGTGCTTAGAGTGCATAATGAGCAACTGGTCTTTCATGTCTTCAAAGATGTACATTCAACAGGTGAAGAAGAGAGGTGCATGCAGGCTGAGCTTATTGATCCAAACCTTCAAGAACCCCCTGATGATGCACAGCAGAATTTGCAACTCAAACCTCCTGTGGCGACAACCGATAAAATTCCGCCTGACATCAAACCTAAGTTTGGTGTTGAAACTGCATCATTCACCAAGGAGGAGGTCCCCAAAAAGAAAAAAATACCCAGAGGATGGAGAAACAAAAAGATCCCCACTGAAGGTTTCTCCCCAGGAATGAAGGTGGTGTTGACCAGCAATCCAGCATGGGTTTATACAGTAATCAGAATCCTCTCTCTGGAGCATATTGAGCTACGTTATGGAGACACAGGAAAGAAGTTCAAAGTAAGGGGTGAAGAGCTGAGCCCCTATTATCCTCCTCCTTAGAGGAGATGATCGTCAAGCTAGTGATGATAAAGAAGCGCTTGTCGGGAGGCAACCCGATAATTTCGTATCCTTAGCTATTTTTCGTAGTAGTAGTTTTCTTAGTTATTTTATTTTATTTTTTTGAGTTCTTACTAATTTTCTGATCATGCAGCTATGTTCTTCCAGGAACCGAACACCTCAAGCTATATTTATGAAAAAAAAAAAAGCACCCGACGAGCCAGCGTCGCTGACGCGAACGCGTCATCTAGGGGTGCAAGAAAAAAAAATAAAAAGTTACAGAGAGTTGCGCGGGAGTGGCGCCAGAATGGAGCCTTTCGCACAAACGATCCCACGCGATCGCGTATCTCACGCGTTCGCGTCGTTTGTAATTTTCGTCATTCACGGGTGACCTGCAAATTCGACGTAAAAGAGCGTTTGGGCAGAGATTTGTGCCAGCTTGGGGCAAGAAGTGTGCTAAAAGCACAAATTTGGTCACGCGGACGCATGACTGATGCGTTCGCGTCAGTAGCATATATGGCCATCCACGCGAACGCGTGCCTGACGCTATCGCGTCATTATGAAGAATGCGCGTCGTACGCGATCGCGTGCTGCACGCGAACGCGTCGCTTGCGCCGCCCAGTTTTCTTTCTCTCTCTCTCTCCCAATCCTAGTTCTCTCTTATTTTCTTATCCTTTTATTTTTTTTTCATTTTAATATTTGTCTCCTCTATTTTCAGTTCTTATTTGCTTGAGGACAAGCAAACCTTTAAGTTTGGTGTTGACGCTGCGCTTATAGGTTTTCTAGTACAAAAGGGAGGCGAATCGTCTTCACGGAGGAACACAACCTGAAGAATAAAATGACCGCTAGGATAATTAAGGTGGTTGAGTTCCTTTCATTTTTATTCCTTCCCTCTTTTCTATATTATGTTCCAGTTTCTTGTTATTTTTCTTTATTTGTTGCATGATCCTTTATTAGTTAGAATCCTAGGACTAGTTTAGTTTTACTATTGCTTTAATTCTGAAAAAAAAATGTCTCATGTATTACTCACTGAGCCTAATTTCAAATCAAAAATACAGGAGTGATATATTGCATGAGAAAGTGGGTCTATATTGAAGAATAGTCTTATTTACTTAAATGTGGTGGTGTTTTCTGTGATTCTGAATGCATGACATGAATAGTGCATAATTTTTGATAGTGAAGTTTATGAATGTTAAAATTGTTAGCTCTTGAAAGAATGATGAAAAAGAAAAATGTTATTGATAATCTGAAAAATCATAAAATTGATTCTTGAAGCAAGAAAAAGCAGTGAAAAACACAAAGCTTGCGAAAAAAAAAAAACAAAAGAAAAAAAAGCAAGTAGAAAAAGCCAATAACCCTTTAAACTAAAAGGCAAAGGGAAAAAAAAGGATCCAAGACTTTGAGCATTAATGGATAGGAGGGTCCTAAGAAATAAAATCCTGGCCTAAGCGGCTAAATTAAGCTGTCCCTAACCATGTGCTTGTGGCGTGAAGGTGTCAAGTGAAAAGCTTGAGACTGAACGGTTAAAGTCGTGATCCAAAGCAAAAAGAGTGTGCTTAAGAACTCTGAGCACCTCTAACTGGGGACTCTAGCAAAGATGAGTCATAATCTGAAAAGGTTCACCCAGTTATGTGTCTGTGGCATTTATGTATCCGGTGGTAATACTGGAAAATAAAATGCTTAGGGTCACAGCCAAGACTCATAAAGTAGCTGTGTTCAAGAATCAACATACTGAACTAGGAGAGTCAATAACACTATCTGAATTCTGAGTTCCTATGGATGCCAATCATTCTGAACTTCAAAGGATAAAGTGAGATGCCAAAACTGTTCAGGATTGCAGTTGTAAACCCAACTATAAGAGAAGACATGGGCTTAATCGAACTCTTATTCTCATGCAAATTCACATGCTAAGCTTATATTAGTTTTGGTTGCTTGAGGACAAGCAACAGTTTAAGTTTGGTGTTGTGATGCGTGAGCATCTTGTCTATCTTTTCCTAGTAAATTTGCATCTAAATTGTTGAATTTAATTAAAAATTAATTATATTTTAGCCACTATGGATGCTATTTTGAGTTTTGTACAATACTGTTTATTTTAGGTAGCATTTGGCGGAATTTGATGAAGTTTCTGCAGAGAAAGAGAAGAAGCCAAGGAGATGACCAGCGAATACCGACGCGGACGCATGGCTCACGCGACCGCGCGGAATAGAGGAAATCGCAATGACGCGATCGCGTGCCTAACGCGAACGCGTGGACTGGAATCTACACAAATGACGCGAACGCGTGGACGACACGGACGCGTCACATGCGCCACGTGCAGAAAAAGTAGAAAAACGCTGGGGGCGATTTCTGGGCTGTTTTGACCCAGTTTCCAGCCCAGAAATCACAGATTAGAAGCTGCAGAATGGACAAATCAAGTGGTCCCACCCATCAGCTGAAGACTTGTTAATTAATTCGAATTTAAATTCAAATCTTAAATTAGAAAGAGATACTATTTTAAGTTTAATTTTAAATATTAGATTTTAAATTTATTAGGATTAGTTATAAAAAGGAATCTGATGCCATCAGATGGAAACTCTGTACATTTGGACCTGAATCCTTATTTTCTCTTTTTCATGAGCAACTAAACCTCCACTGTTAAGGTTAGGAGCTCTGTCTATTTCTATGGATTGATTTTATTGCTTTTACTATTTTAATTTATGTATGGATTTATATTTAAGAATTATTTTCGCTCTTTATTTTATGAATTTGGGTGGAACGGAAGTATGACCCTCTTTCTATTTGAGTTCTTGTAAAACTTGGAAAACCTCTTTACCTGAACAACAGCTTGAAAACTATTTCTCCTAAATTTTAATTATCTGAATTTAATAGGAAACGTGACATATAATTCTTTTACCTCTTGGATAATTAGATTTTTTGTGGCATATAAACTAGAAATTGATTATCACCCTCTAATTGGAATTAATTGACCAAGGAATTGACAGTTAATGAATTTTAGGGGAGACTAGGAAGGTCTAAGGAATTAGGGTCTAGTCACATACAGTTTGCCATAAATTAAATCCTGCATAATTAAATTAGTTAGTAAGAAAAGTTAATCCGGAAAAATAGATAACTCTGAAACCTTAACTATCTTCTCCATATATTATTCCCATCTTAATTACTTGCCTTTCTTCAATATTTTTGATATTGTTTAATGTCTTTTATATTGCATCTCAACACTATTTTCTGTCTGTCTAACTAATCCTATCAAACGCTATTGTTGCTTAATCCATCAATCCTCGTGGGATCGACCCTTACTCACGTAAGGTATTACTTGGTACGACCCGGTGCACTTGCCGGCTAGTAAGTGTGGTTGTAAAATACCGCAACAAGTTTTTGACCCTGCCTTCCTCCTCGCGTGGGTTGCCTCCGTCGTCCACCGCCACAGTACCCAGAATAAAGTCCATGTCAGCGAATCCCCATAGACAGCGTCAATGTTCGATACCTCGGGGTTATGGACAGGTCGGGATAGATCCCTGGGAATTGGTGGGGATAAGCTTGAATATGGGCCTGATGGAAGTGATGTGCGAGCGAACGACCTCTCGAGCTCTTCGTGTAGATTGGGGGGGAGCCATCTACAATGACACTCCGACGCCCAAGTCAGGAAGTATGCAGGTAGCAGAGAGTAGGATATGGTGACGTACCTTGGGGGAGGGGTAGGTCCCTCGCCATATATACCGTGTCAGAGGTGGGCCCCTCAAAGACAGACCCACTTTCCGCGAAGTTTTCCTTTGCCAGCTGTTGCCAAGTGAGCTGGCTCCCTGGAGGAGAGGTACCTGGGTCAAGATCCGGTTGTGTGGTACTCCGTAAACTGGTCGCCCGGATCCAATGAGGCAGCACGTTGGCCAGGTCGGCCATAAGGCCAGTTGGGCTGGGCCGCAACAGAATGTAACATAAATAATATAGATAAGTTATTCTAATATTTTTTATATATGAATTTAAAATAAANCCCACTTGCCCTCTAAATCCGCCGGTGGAACCTTTGGGAAAAATAAATAGTTAAACACCAGATCCGCATTGGTCAATACTTATGCACGTATATGTAACACATTATTCATTTATTTTACAGAGAAGATAAAAGAATATATAGTGGCCGGATAATTCGTTACCTAGCATAATTATACTTTTAAATGTGCAACACAGAAAATAATGGTATTAGAAAATTTTCAAGCATATCTCAACAAGACAACAACTGTATTATGCACTGTGAAATAAAATATTTTAGAATTAGCATTATTATATTATATATTATATAATTCATCTTTTGTTAAAAAAATCATGGTAAGACTTCTTAAACATCTGAAAATAGTCCTTCAATCAAGTAAAAACTAAAAAGACAAAAAGATAACATATTAGCTTGAACCTTAAAAAAACTTGCACTCCTGTATAGGGAAGTCATGTGCAGAAATTTTATTTCTTTATTTATTATGAGTTATATTGTTTGTGAAATCTCATATAAAAAAAAAAGGATTTTGTTTATAAGATGCTTAAAAGTAAAATTACTTGCATTAATTTGAGCTAAACGTATAAAAATAACAAATTTATTAAAAGAAACAATACTTTTTTATATTCCAAAAATTATATATATCATGTTATTGTATATTGATTAAATAATTATGCATCTATTTTATATATTATTTCTTAATTTGAGAAATTATAATTTATATAATTGACACATTGATTTTAATTGAAAAAAATTAAAATAATAAATTTTAATCTTATTTCATACACGATACATGACAAATTATTAAATTTATAAAGACTTAAATTTAATATTTGCAAATATGATAACATTATGTTACTACAATTTACTTCTTCATTGTCCAAATAAAATTATTCAATTTGAGTAATTTATTTTCTACTTTAAAGGTATAAATTGTAAGTATTAATTATGATAAATGATATGCCTAGTAAATAAAATAATTAAAACTTATTTTACTTTTATTTTTTAAAAAATCAAAGTATTATTGGTTTTTAGAAAAATCAAATAATATTTTTTAGTAAAAATTTTTCTTTCAAATGTATCAAATATGTTTAAAATTTAATAAAAATACTTTATTATTTTAAAAAGTGTTTTTTCACAAAAAAAAAAATTCTAATCCAAATAGAATATTTTTTTAGTAATGGTACACATTCAAATTTTTTTATGAACCAAGTCTAACAAGTTAAATAATAAGATTTGGAATAATACTAACTATAACTGATTTTTGTTATGTTAAACTAATTTAGTTATACTTGGTTAAAAAAAATACTTAAATGTATAACATTAATTTTTTTTAGGTTATTCAATATATTTAATATTAATATTATTTTTCTTTAATAGGTATAGATGAACTAAAAAGACAATCATACTTACCTTGCATATAATGACTTCTTTCTTATATAATAGTATTTAAATTCTTTTTAAATTTTTTATTTCTTTGCTTTTGTTTATCTACTTATTTATAATATATTAAAGGTGAAATTAAATATTGTTATCTTAAAAAACTAATACACAATATAAGTAAAAAATATTGCACATACATCTTAATAATAAAGTTGATATATTTTTTTCATTTAATATTTTCTTCGTCCATCTTTAATTTACTAATATTAAGATCTTTTCGCTTCGTTTACTTTTCTTAATTATCATGGGGTATGAAAAAAAATATTAACAATAATACTTGTTAAAATCTAAATTAAAAGATGATTATTCTAAATAAATTCTAAAAAATCACAACAAAAAAGTTTATATGTGCTCATTTATTTTTTGATAAGAATTATCATTATTTTTTAAAATATTAAACAAAATTTTATCATAAAATAAAATAGGAGAAAAGAGTCAAACAAAAAAATATTAATTTAAGACAATTATGATTCTAAAATTTTTCATCTAATCAATTATAAGCAGCATAAGTAATTATCATTAACTTACAAGTGTAAGCAATTAGTTAATAAAATTAATGAAAATATATTTAATATTAATTTTAAATTTATTTATTAAAATGGTTTCTTATATACAAAAAAATTAATTCATTATGGCTTTACAAAATTTGTGAGTCTATAATTCTAGTTTTTTTTTTTTTAAATTTGACTACGGTTTGGTTTAGTAAAGTTTTTTGAAGAGGTGTTTATACTTTTTAAAAGTACAAACTCTTCATTTTGTGTTTGGTAAATAAAAAAAGAGTATGTGCTTATGTTTATAACTTTTAAAAGATCGAAATACTTTTGAAAGCAACTAAGGTGGAGCTTTTTAAACTTAGCTTTTGTTTTTCAAAATTTAAAAGTTTAATATAACCTCATATATTAACTAATTTTCGAATTTATCGTTTAAATTTATGTCTTTTATAGTATTTTTAAATTTTAAAAACAATTTTACCAAACGTAATTGTTTTTGTTCGTGTTTATTAAAAATAATTTTTAATTTAATTTAGCAAATATAAATGCTACACTTTTTAAAAATGGAATCGAACGGATCTGCTGGCATCGACGTCGAGCAGCAACGGCGGGACCGAACGACGAGGAGCAACGACGAGATCCAGCGACCGAACGACGAAGAGCAGCTCGGTGGTGAAGAACAGCGGTGGTNTAAAAATTAAAATTTTGGTAAAAAATGATGATTTTAAAACTAAGTTAAACGTTTGGGACCATTTTGTAGCGAAAAACAGGTCGAAGATAAAATAAATTTTCAGCCTCTACCTTAGAGACCAAAATCGTAAACCCTTTTACCAAATTAAGCCTCCATATATCTTTCACTGTTAATTAATGACTTAATATTTTATTTTTTTAATAAATATTTTTTACCAATAATGTTAATGATGCACAAAATTTATTATTTATTTTTTCTATCAATCCTTATTATTTATCTATTGTCAATTTCTAAGTTATTCTTAATAAGTTTTGCTCATGAAACTATCTATACTATTATCCTATATCATAATTTAGTTAACAAGAATGATGAGATTAACTTTTTTCCTAAGATTTATCATTAATTAATTTTTTGAAAAAGATTTTAATAAATTTATTTCTTTAATTAATGAATATCTCAATTAATTAAATTAAAAATATATTTAGTGACAATTCCAGTTAATATATCATTTTTTTCAATAAAACAAATTAATAACACTTACCTAGTAAAGTATTATTTTCTATTGCAAATATGTAAGCTCATTTTTTATAAAAGAATAAAAATTTTACAAAATCTAACTCGCCCAATGATGCAGTTTTAAATATATCTACTCAAACTAACTTGAAGCTAATTTGGATAAAAGAGCCATTTTCAAATCAATTAAACTGTCTAAAGGATGTAAGGGTTGCATGCCTACCAAACAATTTCTTTGTAAATGTCCACAAAATTTTCTTTTCTTAAATCTAGACCATTTGTATTTTTTTTATATTAAATTTGGTTGGTTACAAATAATAGAATAGTCATATTCCAAAAAGTACACTGGAACAGGTGAAAAGCTTCCTATATTATATAGTTCGAATTTGAATCCTCTAAAGTTTGAATTTTACTTTAGAGGATAAAGTATGGGAAAACTTTCACATGTACCAATCACTTTTTTGGTACAGCAATATAGCAAGTACAATCTGATTAGCAGTCAAATCCTTATCATATAGTGATGAATAAAAAGTCTAAAATGTCCTTAGTTATATAGTAAAATTATGAAAATGACAGACTGGCTTTGTGCTTCATGGTTGAAGCTAATAGAAAACTGAGGTCAGAATGTATGGCTCTAATGGCTGGAAGCTGATGGGCCATTTATTTACCAACCCAAGAAACATATTAGATGGACTTGGATTACTAAATAATAAAGAACCCAGACCCGGTAGTGATATTTATTTTGTTTGTAAAAATTTTAAACGTTGTCGTTTTCATGTAAAACAATCCCCCAAAAGTATTGTTTTTGTCCTCAACGTTTGGGGTAAGTCCCAAAGTTGTCCCTAACATTTCAATCGTCCTATTTAAGTCCCTAACGTTTCAAAATTGACTTAATGTTGTCATGCCGTTAGGGATCCATTAACAGAATTGACGGCGGAACAAAATTGAGACGATTTTGAAACGTTAGGGACTTAAATAGGACGAAAACGTTAGGGACAAAAACGATATACAAAAATAAATTTTAATTTAATTTTATCTTTCAATAATATTAATTTTTTACTGTATATAGTATTCAATTATTTATCAATTCTGTTAACGGATCCCTAACGGCAGGACAACATTGAGTCAGTTTTAAAACGTTAGGAACTTAAATAGGACGATTGAAATGTTAGGGACAAAAACGATACTTTACTCTTAAAAAATTATTTTATATTACTTGACAAATAATTAGATTGTTATATTCAAAATTTATTAACTAATTACTTTTGTTAAAAATATTATTATATAATTGTTCATACCCTAACCCAATGTCCAGGCCCAGACCCAAACACCTTAAGAAGGCCCCATCAGTAAGGTTGGCCTTCCCCCGCAACTGACATTCGCATAGGAGGTCGGTTCCAACGCTAGGAAGTCGGTAAAGAGTGTTAACGGACAGATAACACTCATTCAAATAAGTAACTGTCTCTAAAATCTTTCAACCCACTCCCCAAGTCAAATCTCAACCTCCCTAAGATAAAGGGACGGTTATCCTCCTTAAAAGGTGGAACCATCCCAACGGTAGTTATGGGTTTACCATTATAAGTACACTGACAATCCTCAGGTAATTAGAAGTCCCATACTCTTAAACTTGCTTAGACCATTGCTGACTTAGGCATCGGAGTGTCTTTCCAGGTACCACCCCCCTTCCCTTGCACATACATAAGTCGGACGAGGACTCTTGACCGGGAGTCGGATCAAAAGCCTCCTCATTCACCCGATTGGGCCAACCTTATGAGTCTAGCCCATCAATCTCTGGTTACCCAACGTAACAATAATATATTTTTTATCAAAATATTTTAAAAAATAATTTATCTAAAATATTATATATAAGTATATAACACATAGAGATATTAACTTTTTTATTTTTTTTAAATTAAAAAAAGCATAATAAGTATTAAAATTATATACAAGTTGGACTATTGCAGAAATATAATCACATAAATGCAACGTGAATCACCCTAATCACATCTCTATGTAAATTAAATGAGTCAGACTAGATTTAGCTTTCTATATAAATCAAAACAGTCTAGTTCGATTTATACATATTTGCATGTTATCCTAGTAAATCTAATCAGGTTGTTTCAATTTATGCATGCGTGCATGCTATCCTAGTAAATCTAAACATAGTGATTAGATTTACACATGCATAAATCAAAACAGGGTGATTAGATTTATATAGAGAGCTAAATCTAGTCTAGGTCATTCGATTTACTTAGAGAAGTGATTGGGGAGATTCATATAACATTTTTTAATAACCATATTTTTTTATTCATTTGATAATTTAAATAATTATCAATAACTTTATACTACTCACATACAGTTTCTACCTTCTTCGATTCTCCATATTTATAGTTGCACTAAATTTTCGTATCTTTTTTTTTGTTTTAGTTAAGTTTAAAATTTTAAACATTATTTTAGATTAGTAACATACACGAACAAAAAATTATTAATTTCTATGTGGCACGTTTTTTTACTATACTATATTAATACTAAATAGATGTATAAGACTTAGTTCCATTTGTTATCTGTGAGTCGGATTTCTCAGCCTAAATAATAAACCAAAAAAAAAAAATAAAAAAGACTGTAAATTTAACAATTATGGTTTCAGAGTTTGTAATCTCATAAAATAATGCTAGCCAAAAATCATACAAAAATGATGCACTTAAAAATTATTCATTATCCTTAAATTAATATAAGAAAAATCATGTACCAAAAATGTCTATTAACCGTTCAATAAAGAAATCAGCAACCAAAACAAAAGGTCATGACAAAAAAAAATGGAAAACATAAGGTAAGCCATCCAAAAAACGAACGACTAAGCCACCAAGCCACGCCACCAACAAGAGAAGCTTGTGTCAAGAGGCAGCAGGATGTAATTTCCATAAATCATACCTCGTGAAACGCAAAATTTGATACACACCTCACAATGCTTTCCATTATAAACACATGTTACATAGAAAATCACAACCCTTTGTTTAATTAATTATTAAATTCAATGGACACTTTACATGGAACATGAGAGTTCCAAAAAAGTGCTCTGGACCATTTGAAAACTTTCCTAAAATATGATCTTCTACCCTTAAATAGTTTCCCTTTCGGTGTTTGCTATGGTACGATGATAAATTCATATGTACCGATACGTTTAAAATATAGACAAATAACAATAAGATATGTGGAATTTATTTTCCACGTCAGTATTTAATTTTTTCTTTTTTAAATATATAGTATATCACCACTTTTACTAAAACACCCTTTTAATTAAATAAAAATAAAAAAATGTATTTATTTAATTTTATAAAAAAACTTAAATATCCTTCCTTTATTTGATTAGACAAAAATACTCTTTTAAATTAATCAAATTTTAAATTTCAATTAATCCTAATTTTATAATTTCAAATAATTGAAACAATAAAACAAAAACATATTAAAAAAACAAAAAATTAAAATTATTATTCATCTGTGTTAAACATATTAAAAAAACAAAAAACTAAAATTATTCTTCGTCTGGTTTCAGAAACCTTCTCATTCAAGTCTTTGAAGGTTTCAATTTTCTTCATCTTCTTCTCTCCTCTTCCTATCCTCTCTCTCTGTCTTTGCATATATATTCAGACGGTGAAGAATCAGGGGCTACAGCGGTGGCGTTGGAAGGTACAGGCCACATGTGCCGGCTGTGTTTCCACTCCTCAGGACCGGACCCATGCATAATATTTCTCCATCTTCATTGATCCCACAATTCTCTCTGGAAAGAAACATCAATTCGAGGTCGAGTTTTCCCACAACAGCAAAAATTGAAAACCCTAGATTCGAACAATCGGCATGGACTGCTAAAGAGAGACCAACGACAAAATCGAAAAACCTTAGATCAAACCCCTCATATCTCTTCAGAGGCGTGAATTAGAAGGTTTTTGAACCCAAACGAAGAACAATTTTAATTTTTTGTTTTTTTAATATGTTTAACACAGATGAAGAATAATTTTGATTTTTATTTTTTTAATATGTTTTTGTTTTATTATTTTAATTATTTGAAACTATAAAATTAGAATTAATTGAATTTTAAAATTTGATTAATTTAAAAGGATATTTTTGTCTAATCAAATAAAGGAAGAATGTTTAAGTCTTTTTATAAAATTAAATAAATAAATGTTTTTTATTTTTATTTAATTAAAAAGGTGTTTTAGTAAAAGTGGTGATATACTATATATTTAAAAAAAAAAATTAAATGCTGACATGAAAAATAAATTCCACACGTCTTATTATTATTTGTCCATATTTTAAACGTATCGGTACGTATAAATTTATCATCGTACCGTAGCAAACACCTTCTCTTTTATATTTATTCACACTTTATTATTGGGGTCCATGACAAAGCATGCCTTCTTTTAGTCTTGTTTCGGTTACCAAAATTTATATTGGGCCCAGCCCATTTACGGGCCCACAATGAGAAGCTGGAGAAGGTTGGGGGATTTGGCGAAGATTCACGAGAAGAGTCTAGCTTCAGTTGCGGTTGTTGCTGTCGTTGATTCTAATTGTTATAGTTCCAAATTGTAATGCAGATTCAACGATTTCACAGATAGCTTTGAAGTTAGTTAGAATGGAGGAGGTGAAATCTGCAGTGGAGGAGCACATGGATCTCATGGCGGATCTCGTCCAGAAGCTGTCTTCCGAGTTTCGTGCCGGCCTCCTCCCCGCCTACGATAACTTCATCGGCTTCTTCCACGCCATTGATTGGAAGGTAAGTTAATTCACAATTGAATTCTAAATCTGTGTGGATTTGCGTGTTGATTAATTAATAATGTGTGTTAAGAATGTGGGAAGTTGTAAGAGGAAGAGAGAAAAGAGATGTTTTCAGAAAACACAGTAAGAAAGAAAGATGAAAAAATGAATGAAGTGAAATTGGCAATCTGAAACTGATTCTGTTAGTTGCCTCGCTATTTATATTGGCTATGACTAACAAGTTCATTACAAGAATAGCTTAACTAATCAATCCGATAATCATCTAACAATATGTTATTAATTGCTAACCATACTCTAGCTAAAATCACATAAGGGTCATGTAATAATGTGAAATATGGATTTGTTAATTCTGTTATTATTTCTATCCAGTTAGTTAAGACGGTTGGTTGGTTGTGTTTCAGGAACCATGGTTGATTGGTTTGGGTGGGTTCCACATAGTGTTGCTTCTTGTGACTATCATCACCAGGAGGAAAACTAACTTCCAGATGTGTTTGTTCCTTCTCACATGTATGAATATGATCTGTTACTTTTCATGTAGTTAGCTATAGCTTCTTTCCTCTTCATAATATGCAATTTTTATGTGAAGTTTTCAGATTCCTGTTTTCATTTTGATTTTGATTTTTGAATTCATGTGTGCAAATC
Source organism: Arachis ipaensis (assembly GCF_000816755.2). Lineage (NCBI taxonomy): Eukaryota > Viridiplantae > Streptophyta > Magnoliopsida > Fabales > Fabaceae > Arachis > Arachis ipaensis. Next base: position 107,152,516 of record NC_029794.2, on the reverse strand, counting down.
CTTTTTCTCTCTTGTCGTATTTGATTTGATCATTGTGAACATTTCTAAACTTGTCACATAAGGAAGAGGGCCTACGGAACTAGATATATTTGTTTAGGATGATCTTAACTAGTAACCACTGGTGAGAGATGCTGATATGAAATATCGTTTTGATTTTTTGATTTACAAAATGAATGTAGCTAGAATGCAGCAATGTGTTTAGGACATGGGAGTATGACAATTTTGTAACAAGTTGTTAAGTAGGTGAATCATTGGAAGTCACTAAATCTTGAAGATATCAATGAATTTCTCCGGGATTTGTAATACCATTTAAACATCTTTATTATATTCATTGACACATCTCTTTGTGCAGTTGAATGGCAGTCTTGAAGATATTCCTGAATTTCTCGTCTTTATGTATCTTTTCTTACCGAGAGAATGTTCTAATGCAGTGGCCAGTGTATATCTCGCTGAGAGGCTTAACACTGTTCTGAGGATGAACTCGAAAAGCTTCTCTAGTCAAAACTATTTTGATCCAAATGGACTATTTATCTCAGTTCTTTGGTCGGGACCCCTTCTTGTCATTGCTATGATAATTCTGGTTAGTATTTTCCATCATGTAACTCATTTAAATGATGGTCCTCTTTTCTTATTCAATACATTAACTTGAAGTATCTTGTCTCTAGCAGATCAACACACTCTTCTCCTTGTGTTACTTGATTGTTAGGTGGAAAAGAGCTGAACTAAGACATCGTGCAAGCATTGCTCGTAATAAGGAGGAATAGTTGTTCATACTATCTTTTTTTTCCTTCCGGATTAAACTCTAAGGAATTTCGTCTCAGTGAGGAGATCAGATTACATGGTCGTAGAGATGGATTTTTTGTTGTTGTTTTTCTTATCATTGTAATATACCTTTTCATGTATACTTACTACACTATTCAAAGGGGAAGTGGGGGTATAATTTTACCCCTTTTAGCTCGTGTTCATCATAACCATGGATAATCAAGGACGAGAACTATTTCCTTTATTTATTTATTTATTTATTTTTGTTTCCTTGTTGAGAGCCGTTCACTTATTTTTCTTCAATACTGGTGCCGTGTAAACTTCGTCTGGAATTTGACTATTGGTTGGCTCTTAAAATTTTTGGGATATCAAAAGAGTAGGACAAATGCTGTATGTAAATTTGTAATGGTGTGTTGGTGTATAAGAACATTTTGACGGTCATACGAAGCATGCTTGAGAATTTTTCTTTTAGTTTTTTGAGTGAAAATTCGTTCATGTTTAAATTGTACAGTCAAGCAACTCGCGATTCAGTGAAGAAGATCTACCAGCTCAATCCTTTTATGTGCATAATTGCATTTGGTTATGCTCGAAAGAATAATGAAATTGTTATTGAAATATAGGAACAATTTTAAAATCCGCAATCTCCCATAGCCTAATAATTGCAGTCTATATCATCATTGTGTAACGCGTGCATTTGGCCAATAGCCGTTTGAAGCTTCAACGGTCGAGTAATTTAAAAAATCAAATTCAAAAACCCTCTATTCCCCCATTCTTGTCTACTCCCATTTCCCTTTCCGTCAAAGAAGAAGGAATGGCTTCCAAATCAAAAGCTGAAGAAGATGAGGAGGTAAAGATCCCAGTTTTCACAGTGCTGAAGAACAACACGATCCTGAAGAACATCTTCATTGTCAACAAGCCCCCGTCACCGTCAGCCTCAAGAAGCTCTCACGAAGATGTTCTGATGGTTGGTCGCCACCCTGATTGCGATCTCATGCTCACTCACCCCAGCATCAGCCGATTCCACCTCCAAATCCGCTCCAAACCCTCCTCTCAATCTCTCTTCGTTCAAGATTTATCTTCCGGTACTCCTTAATCTCGTCTTTTTGTTTTTCTTTTTATCCGTTGGAAGAAGCTTGATGGCAGGTCTCTCTTTTCCGTTTTATTTGCAGTTCACGGGACATGGGTTTCTGGGAAGAAGGTGGAAGCTGGAGCTAGCGTGGAGATGAAGGCAGGTGACACGCTCAAGATCGGGGTTTCCAGCAGGGTTTATCGTCTACATTGGATTCCCATTAACCGTGCCTATGATATGGAAAACCTATTTCTGTCCCAGCTTGAGGCGGTTCCAGAGGAAGAACAACAAGAAGAGGAAGAGGAGGGAAAACAGGTAGAATTATTTGTGATATTCTGCTTGCTGTATGCTTATTTCTTTATGGTTTTGTTAGCAATTTTTATTATATCATGTGTCACACTCTTGTTTTGAGCCTTGTAAACATTGCTTTGTGTTATGGAATAAGGCTTGCTTTGTCTTTTTTATCCTTGTTGGAAGTTTATGTTGCTGCATTTTTGTAGATGTTGAAGAATTGTATTCCTGTTGAAGAGGATGAAATTCAGTCAGTGGATTCAATTCTCAAGTGTATCTCCTCTTTATTCCTTGATGAGAATTTCGGAGTTACCAAAGAAAATGACATTCTAGCCGCATCCCCTGTGTTGGAAGAAATGAAGAGTCAATGCAGAGATGAAATGATTGGATTTCCAAGCTCTGCTGTTGAAAATAAACTCTCTGACTCTATAATCGAGGTTCATTCACCACCTGATATGAAAGCTGTGAAAGTTGTTGGCCAGGGAACTGAGATGCAGGGATTCTACACTCCACCTGGCAAAATTCCTTCTCAATTGTCGTCCTGTGAAAACCAGTGGTCCTGCTTGCTTTTTAATACTGATCCTGCATCTTTCGGGGAAGAATGTGTAGCCGAGGGTATAGTACATACAGAATCTGAGTATGAGTGTACAGCCAAAGATACTGGAAAGGTTACTGACATTTTATCTGCTGGAGGAGGAGTGTGCAGTTACGACGACACATGCAGGTCAGTTGAGGAAGTAATTCCTTATACGAATTGTAAACACATCGAAGTTGAAGAAGTTGGTGTGGATTCACTACCTGATGGAGAGAAACAAGATCCATGTGGTGAAGAGTTCTCACTGGATGAGATACTTGAAGATATTGGAAACAAATACACTGCTGGTATCTGCTCCTCGTCACTTCAGCTAGGGTCGGAGAATTTGTCAATGGCTTCAGAAACTGTTCTGAGTATTAGGAATAACAAGACCCTCCAATATAATATGGAAACCTTTGGAAGTTGCAAAGAAGCAATGGCTAAAAAATCAACAAATAGTAATATTTGGTCAAGAAGGGGTAAAGCTGCCAATGCTCCCCAAATTCAAACCAGCAAGAGTGCATCAAGGAGCAAGGCTAGTGCTGATGAGGAAGAAGACAATGATGATGAAGTCTTCACTCCAGATAAGGAAAACTTCAGTCCAAATACCCTTCAATTGCTATGCTCCAAAAAGATGGGCATGCTTGAAGAAGTTAAGCCTTCCAAGTCTCAAAGGTCGCAGAAGGATCTTTTCTCTGTTTTGGATGGGGTGAAAGAAGAATTATTTGCTCCAGATCAGGAAAATCTCAGCCCAAATACTCTTAGACTGCATCATCTGGCAAAGAAGAGTATTCTCGAAGAAACTAAATGTTCCAAAGCTCAATGTTCACAAAATTCAGAGAGCCTGTTTAGTGCCAACATCTATCCAGATGAAAATATAATTCCCTCTTCACACACAGAGAATGAAGCTCCAAAAGTAGCCCCAGAGCACAAATCACGAAGAAAGCCTTTTGGCAGTCTTGAGTTGGCACAGTGCTCAAAAAGTTCAAATAGAAAGATAATGGCCGCTTCAAAGAAAGAGAACGCAACTCCAAAACTAGCCCAAGAACCGAAGTCGCGAAGAAAACCCTTTGGCAATCATATTGAGCTGGCAACAGATACTATGACACTGGATAACAGAGTGGCAAGGGTGCCCTTCCAACTTCTAATAGATGCAGGAGGGACCACCTGTCCTGTTTCTGCTGCAAAAGGCATTGATGTTGGTAAGGATGGACGAATTTTTGACATGCACATCAACCATTCGGTAAGTAGACATAAGGAGAATAATCCATTTATGCTTATTATGATTGATTAAAAAAATATATTTTAGTGAATGCTTACACATCTGTTGCATTAACAGGATATTTGCTTGGACCAAAAGAGGAGCTGGGATATGGTTGTGGACACTGCAACTCTTATGAACAAGGAATCAAGGAATGCTCTACAGCTTTTACAAGGTCTCAAGGGAACTCAATTAATCGTCCCAAGATCGGGTAATATATTTTTGTCAAGATTTTTGCCTCACTAACTGCTTCAAATTTTGCTGTTTTTCAATCCTCATAAATATGGTTGTCGTTCTGTAATATTCAGTCATAAGGGAGCTGGACAGTAAGAAGAGACAGTACTCCGTTTTTAAAAGAAACTCAGGCGCTTCCTTGGCACTAGAATGGATTGAGGACTGTATGTTGAAGACAAGATGGTGGATTCATGTCCAAAGCTCAATGGAAGAAGAAAGGTTGATTGCTCCTACCCCACCTGCTTCTCCTCAAACTCAGTTTAATGAAGAGAGTTGGACTTTTCCTGCTGCGATTATGGAAATTGCTTCACCGACGGCAGAAGATCAAATCCTTGACTTTGCTCTTGCATATAAAAGAAGGCAAAATGATGGACAACTTGTCCTGCTTAGTGAGGATGTCACTTTGAAGATCAAAAGCATGGCAGAGGTATAGTATACACTTTTCATATTTGCAATCATGGTTGTCTTCATTTTCCAAACTCTCTTGGATGAAATTCTCTATGATTGTTACTGCAGGGGTTGCTCTGTGAATCAGCGCAGGAATTTCGCGCGAGCCTGGTGAATCCATTCTCAGAGAGGTTCCTATGGACCAACAGCTCTCCTCGAGGGCAGACTTGGTCTTGTCAGGATGATCATGTTTTGAGGGAGAAGTACTGTCGTCTGCCGGTGAGGAAGTCATCAAAGGGTGCTGCAAGTGGATTGAAGCTCATTCTGCTTCACAATTCTCAGTATGGGAAATGATCCGCCCAACTTTAGAGTTCAGTCCAGCC
>NC_029794.2:107134102-107147512 GCF_000816755.2 Arachis ipaensis | reverse complement strand
TAGTCCTTATTTTCCTTGTTGTATGGACACAATTTCTCTAGCAGTCTATTACCTTATAGAACCAATTGATGTACAAATTTTTATCCATCTTGCAATGATTCAAATCCTGCCACAGGGTTAATTCGAGAATAAAATTTAGTGTCATATATATTGACTCTGTCTACCAAATGAGAGGACATAATAATTTTCTTAGATCGTGATTTTACAAAGATACAATAATGATTTTTAATTATATATTACGAATATTATAGTAATTATGTAGTTTTGGTAATGAAATTCAAATGAGTCGATTCAGGTCGAATGTCTTGTGATTTTATTTCACTTTTGTAAACACCAATCTTTGTTATTTGTTTTTAAGGTACATATCACAGATCTATTGTTATTGTTATTAATCACAAATCAATTCATGGTAGAGACATTTCTTTATCCTCCAAATTTCTCATTAGAAAAATTGATCTTCCAAGCACAGGGTAAGTGAAGTGTTTGAACACATTGGTGTCATTGCTTCGAAAAGGATCTTGCTGCTAATGAAATTCTTTATGTTTTATAACAAATAAAAGGATCTTCGCGAAAATCTTTGTCAACAAAATGCAAATACAAAGGTAATTAAAGCAATTTCACAAGTAAATTGAGAAACATGTAATACCCACTGAAAATTGAAATGTCTCGACTCTTCAATGAATCATGTTTATTGTTTAGTGTTGCCTAAATAATAGCCTCAAATTCTTCCCTATTACTTGAATATTGTTCATTGATATGGTGACAAGGATCAATCTTGTGCGAGACAATGTGACTCAATCTTTCTCTACTCAGGTTTAGCTGGTCCTTTGCTAGCTTAACACAGCTTTGATCTCATTTGCATAGATTGGAGTCCCTCTAACTATGCAACATAAAATTTTTGGCATGCCAATTCTTCTGCGAAACATAGGTGTCACATTCAATTATTAGTAAAACCTTATATGTCTCAGTAATTTTGTTATGTTATATATATCTACTAGTGCAAAAGTGAATAATATTAATACTACCATAAACCAATTCTTTGGCCCAGAGTAAGGAAAAATATGAATCTGAAGGTAGATATTCTGAAGCACATACCTATAAGGATTCAACCGTTGAGTCAGTCATTGTGAGTCACTCTTTACTTCCTTCCAAATATTTCAAAAAGGTGGATAGTGCAATTTTATCATTGTTTGTGTTTCTGTCAACTAACCACTCTTCCAAAAGTTGAACATTTACATCTCTGTTACAAAACGTGATCTTTGGTTGTCAAAAAGGAAGAAAGTGAGGATGTTTGAAGATAGGAGGAGAGGATGCATTTGCAAGAATTATCCTTATCATTCAAACCAAGAAAGCAACAATCCAACGTGAACAAAAGATTTAGAAGGAAACAGCAGTGGCACCTTTTCAAGGCAAGAACTTGATAGTTTCGGCGTAAGTAATCGGCATACTTTGTAAGGGCATCTTGTGCATATGGTTTGCCCACAGTCCTTATTGCAGCTGCACCTAATAAATTTTCCAATGATCCATGCTTCTTAATAAGTTTTACAGCAGTCTTTCGACCAAAACTAGGGACCACATGTTGGATACCAGGAACACCATCTACTTCATCACCTACAATACATCCTACAAAGCGAGAGCACACATTAATAACAATATTAGACATAATGACATTAAGATTTATCACCAGTTACAAGAACTTCACATATTGTCAATGAATATATATGTCAAACATATCAAACGATGGCTAGGTGTATGTTGTACTCACTAAGACTCAGATCAGATTGGGGGTCACAATTATACTGATCTTTGTAGTGCTTCAGGGTGTAGAAAGACCACCTTCTTAACTCCGGCAATGGCATAACTATTTGCACATCTTCAGAGATAAGCTGTTTGAAATCCTTATCAGGGGAGGCTATCACCACTCGAAATCCTTTATCGAGAACTTGTCCTGCAAGTGTAGCCACAACATCATCGGCTTCATGGCCATCGACTTTTATAATCTGCATGCTTTCATCTTGCACTAATGAATAATGTGATTGAATCAAAGTAAAGTAAATAATCAAATACTAAGGCATATATAGACACAAAGCATATTGTTCATGAGAATAAAAACTCACAGGCACATTGCATTTTCGAAGAACATCGCTGATAACTTGATAGGACTTGCCAACATAGCCTTTTGAAAGTCTCTGTGAAGATGATAAGTGTCTCATGAACTTTGTTCTCTGTGCTTTATAAGAAGGTAGTAATTGTCTACGATGCTCACTACCTCTTTCTCCGTCAACAACCTGCTTAATCATGAGATAAATCTCAAAGGGTTATCACAATTGGATTAACGAAATTTGTCAAGTAGTTTTAACCTTATATACAAATATTGAAACAAACCATAATCAATTCAATTCATGGGGGCAACAGCAGAACCAAAATTTAAGGCAGAAAGAGAATGTTACAGAGTCTTACAGCAATGACAGGGTCAGTAAGGCTGACTTGGGAGAGGAAAAGAGAGAGCCATCGAAGAAAAGAGTGCAAGCTAGGTTTGCTTCCTTCGTAACAGAGTGGATTAACATCTAAAAAGAACACTCTTTTCTTCTTCTCCTTGTTGTGCCCACCAACTGTTTGATTCAATGAGTCTGAAGAATTAAGCTTCGTTTTCTTGGTAGTAAGTCCTGTGGCAGGCTTTTGAATTTTACATGATACTACTGACAATGAAACTGTGGGATTGAAGTTGCAGCTGCACCAAAAACAAGGTTGAGCAAGGTAAGACCCTGCCCCCAACCTTGTTTCCAGTGTTCTCATGTTCGGGACAGACAACATAGTAGTAGTAACCATTTCTTTTCACCCTCTCCCCAGTCCCCAATGTTTCTACAGTTAGATGTATAGTTGAAAAAGCCAAAAAACCAAGGTTCTGAAAACCGGTTCGAACCGTCCGGTCGAACCGTGAACCGACGAGGTTTCGGTTAAAAACTATAACCGCCAAATTTGAGAACCGCTGATGAACCACCGAACCGACCGGGAGCCGGTCAGTCGAACCGAACGGGGACCCGGCCGTTCTTCAAAATTTTCCCAAACGGCGTCGTTTTGTTTCATGCCTCACGACCTCACCCACTCACTCCTCCTTCCTCATTCCCTCACTTCCGTCCAGCCACCGCCCTGTTATCGCCGCCGTCGCAACTTCTGGAAGCGGCCTTCCCCACTACCGTGGTCTCCGCCACCGATTGAACTTCGAAGCCACTATCCCGCCGCGCCTCGTGTCTCCATCGCGCAGCCACTGTCCCGCCGCGCCAGCTCTGTTCCACCGCGCTCCAGTCCTTCAGCGGCGTCAGCTCTGTTCCATCGCGCAGCCCTACCCTCGAAGGTATTTTTTATTTTTGTAACTGTAATTGTGGTTTTAGTTTGTTAGTTAATCAGTTAATCTGTGATTTGATTCTGATATTCTTGATTCCAACCTTTCTGCTGTTGATTTTGTTTATTGTGTATCACTGTGTCTAATTATCTATGTTGAGATCAATGGGTTGCTGCGGGTTGCTGTAAGCCTGTAATAGTGAGAACATTTGAAAATTTTTCTAAACTTTATACCATTTGGATTGTAATTCAAACAGTTTTAGAGTGCTACTTTAGGTAAAATATCTTATGGTTCTTAAATGCTTATTGCTATTGATGGTTCGGGAATGCAGGGAAGAGTAAAGAACTAGAAGCTAAAACTTTTAATAACTGTATTTATTATTAATATATTAATAATAATTAATAGATGGAAGGATGATGGGATCTCTCTACATGGCAAATCATAACTCATAATAATTTGAAGCACTAGTAAATGGTTGAAATGTCACTTTCACTAAACCCAGTTTTTTCTCTATTGATAGTTCATGTGTTTGGCAATAACCAGCACTTGAAAAGGACATTGTTGTTCAGAACAATTATCAGTTGTGAAGGTCATAATAATTTGCCAGAATATTTGAAACTAAAACCCAAAATCAATGGTTGCCACTTGCCACCCAAAACTAGAATTATTCCGTACACTTTTTTTTGTTTAAAATTAAAATATTTGCAATTATTAAAAATAAAAATGAATGATTATGCATCCTTCTTTCTTCCCTTTTTTTTTCTTTTTTTTATTTCTTTTTTTTTTATATTTGGTAGAAGTACTAAAGAATTGAACTAAAGGAATAAGGAGGTAAGGACTAAAGTAAAAGTTGAACTGAGTTTGAACATAATTCAGCATCAATATTTATTTATTGGAGATAAAATACAATTTTAGAACCCAAATAGTTGCATACTGCTTGCCTCTCAATCTATTTACAATCATGTCAGAAAACATGCACAAACATATATGAATGGTGGAGGAGTGTGATTGCAGCCATGTATCTATACACATATTTTATACTTTCATTTTTTTAATTTGATAACTAATAGCATGGTTATGGGATTGTACCTTGTAGATGAATAGTGGAAGTTGTTTGGTGGTTCTGCGCCATGTTTATAAAATATGGCAGTTTATGTTTGGTTGTTGACAAATTTAGATGTTGGCATTTTATGTTTGGTTGTTTTTTGTTATGACTTTTGAGTTTGTATTTGAATGAGATTATAACATTGTGATTTATGTAATACTTTTAATTTGAATAATATTTTAAAATTTATATTAAACTATAATTATATTTCAGTGTGTATTTATATTTTTATTTGTTATAAAACGATTTTTTAAATCAGTTGAACCAATAAATTAATAAATCAGTAGTTAAAACGGTTTGATGACCGGTTTGGTTATTAGAATCTTTTTTTAAATCCCCGCTCCTAAACGACGTCGTTTGACGTTTTTAATTAACAAAAAAAAACCCTAGTTCTGAAGCTACCCACCCCACTCCCATCTCTCTCTCTCACTCACTTACTCACTCTCAGCTCACCTAGATTCACCGCCACCGCACGCTCGCCGCCGTCGCCGTGCCTCTCGCCGCCGTCGCCGTGCCTCTCGCCGTATCCTCTGCCTCGTGTGCTTGCGTCTCATCTCCCTCCTCCGCTAGTGAGTGCTCGAGCTGTGCGTGGTTGTTGCTGCCTGCACTGCAGCGTGGGTGGTTGTCTCTGCTCGATTCTGCCAGGTCTCAACTTTTGCTCCAGGAATTTTCAGTTTTAATGGATATAATTTCTCAATTACAAGAACAAGTTAATTTGATTGCACATCTTGCTTTCAATACCATTGGGACCTTGCAAAGGGATGCTCCTCCTAATCGGCTCTCACCACATTATCCTGAACCACCTCCTCATCCTACGGAGGATGGCTCAAACTTTTCTGAACAGCCCAAGCTGATGAGTGCTGGTTTGGTGAAGGCTGCTAAACAGGTATGCATCATTTTAGCTAAAGCACAGGGTTCCTTACTTCTTGTTTTCTTTGCTGCCCTAATCTTCCTTATAATCTTGAAACGTTTTTGGTATCTTTTCTGCAGTTTGATGCATTAGTTGCGGCACTTCCAATATCCGAGGGAGGTGAAGAAGCGCAGATTAAAAGGATTGCTGACCTACAGGTGTCGACCTAACTGCTTTTCAGTCTCATCTTTTTTTTTTTTTAATTATTATTTTAGGGTTTTCGCTTTTCTTAATAATGTAAAGCCTCATCTGAAGAGGGAATCAGTTGTTACATTGGGATTCTGCTTATATTTGTACTTCACATTACAGGCTGAGAATGATGCTATAGGCCAAGAACTACAAAAGCAACTCGAAGCTGCAGGTTATCTCCAATTTCAATCTTTTCATCCGAGTTTTCTGCTTATTTTCTATTCAGATCGTACTAAAATGTAAATTAATGTTGATTACTAAGATATGATTAGGAGAGATCTCTAGCTAGTAAAGTTGTTAACTAGAGGCCTTATTGAACAGCAACATTTTGGTCATACTCATATTTAGAAAAACTGTTTAATCTTGAATAGAAGTATCTAATTAGATGTTTTGAATGGTTAGCCATGTGTGCAATTTATATAACATAAGATGCAACGATTTTGAATAATGAACTGGTTTCAAGCTACTTTAGCATTTTTTTCCCTTGTTCTTTTGTTTATTCGGTAAACTTGCATTGCTCTATAATTTGATCAAGGTTGTTAGCTAACATTCTTGCCTGCTTCTTGATTTCAGAGAAGGAATTAAATCAAGTTCAGGATTTGTTTAAACGAGCGTCAGATAACTGTTTGAATTTAAAGAAACCTGAATGAAGAAACTGGAATGATTCTATTGACGGGAGATTGGCACTTTGGTAGCCACAACTTTATCTCCAGTTTGACATGAATCATAGTCTGCAGTATAACCTTTTAGAAGCCTTTGTTAAGTTATTAGATTCTTCATGTCGACGAGGCTGTTGTAGTCACTCTATCAAATTGACATTGAATTATGCTGTGTTAGAAGTTGGTAATGTTAATATTATTATAGGGATTTGTTATGAGACGTGTTACAAAATTATACCGATCTCCCCTCTCTCTCTCCTCTCAATCGTCCTCTCCCTCTACCAGTTATTAAAACCCTTAAATAAGTTGGTAAAATAGTTACATTATCTGACTAATCAAGATTGAAAGGCAATAATTCTCTCTAACAATCAGACTTATAGAGTTGCTTACTTCTATTAATGAGACACATAAAAAGTTTTGCTTAACAAAAACTTAGTATGAAGTTGTTTCATATTTTTCTTAATTGAAAATTAAATACAAACATTTTATTAATAAATTTTACCAAACACATATTAATACTTGATTTTTTTAAGGAAAAAACAGAAAAGGAAAACTATGTGCCAATCAACATTTATTGTCACAGGAAAATATTTCTAATTGGTTATTATTTTTCTATCAAAAATCTTAAGATTAGGTCCCTTTTTGTGAAGTCTTATGTAGTTATATCAAATTAGTATATGATAGAAATATATATATATATTTAACGACCATTTTCGTTTTCCTTTGAAAAATTCAAGGCAGGCAAAAAACCCAATATGACATCGAATAATTTGGAGCTTGAGCAAAACACTAATAAAAAATAACATTGCTATTATAGTATTGTTAGGTATATAAAATCCATAATAAAGTTTAAATTCTTCTTAAAATTTTCCTATGAAATTGGAGGATCTAAAATCCAACACTATGAACTAAATGATATCAACACTTGTATGTATGATCTAATATGATTTCACTGTACAAAAATGGCATACTAAGCAAAATCTGTGCTATTAGGTATTCTATCTTTCATCTGTAAATTCTATGCTGGAAAACCGATCCAAACTGCACGAACACCCCTACCATCCGCGTCGTCTCTCCCTCCCCTCTTCTCTCTTTTCTTCCTCTTCTTCCATATCTTTTCGTTCAGTCTCTGCTCTCTCTTTGTTTCTTTTGTTTTCAACGTGTGGGATGACCGAATGGGAATTTTATTCTAATTTTAATTTTTTTATTAGTAAGAATATTTTAATAATTTTGTTTATTTCAATTTCTATATTTATCTTCAACTAAACAGGATAATGACATATAACTCATTAGACTTTATCTTTGAACGAAGAGTGTGCCAATAGTCAGACCATGGATTGAATACCAACACTTCAAGATAAAAAAACACCAACTATTTGCAACATAAGAGAAAATATTACGACGTAAACTCTGTTAAACTCTAAAGTGGTCATTAAAATTAGCCGCTTGCACCGAAAAAAATCACCGAAATTTTAATTGCGCTATAAAAATCTCCAAGATTAAAAAAATTGCACCTCGTGGTTCCTATCCCCTCTCTGTCGAATTACACATCATACCTTGAGTAACTTAACACATATCCTTACTTGTTAGATTAGACAAAACGACGTTACTTTAGTTTTGACAATAAATATTTGTTGAAATGATAATAATACAATTTTTTTAATCTTAAAGATATTTATAATGTAATTAAAATCTCAAAAACTTTTTCGGTACAAACAGACAATCTCAAAAACTACTTTGGACTTAATCCAAATGCTACATTGCAAACGTCGATAGGGTGAAAAAGGAGAAAGATTTATTGCACAATCAACTTACGTCTAACTTTTTCTTTTCTTTTTTATGGGATTGTATGCCGCTTGCTATTATTCTATTGCTTCTGCTATTACTTTCAGATTAAATACTACATGATGGTTTTCATAACAATATAAAACATCTATTAGCAAAAAGAATACACAATTCAAATTATTAAAATTTATAACACGAAGGATTAACAAATGTCAATAGCCAATGCAATGCACGGAGTCTCAGACAAATTGAGTAGGCTGGGAGAAAAATCTAAGCATAAATTTAAAATGAGGTTGACCAATACAATCAATCGTAGCTATCACTTACATACTCATTGTAAGTAGTTTGTACTACTCTTAACAGAATGAAAACCAATACTAACATACATATTTAGGAGAATAATTCTCATTACTGACTAAATAACTGAACCTCAATGTAAATATGTAATAATCTAACAATTATGCTTCCCCAAGTATAAACCAACACTGAATTTGAAACTATATGGTATAAGCAACTTTGTAGAATGGTCAATGGCATTCATCTAAAACTGTAGAACATTAAATGAAAAATGATGAACTAGGGGCCACCAAATTTACATGGCCATCCTCTAAGGAGATGAAGAGGATGGTACTGTCAGTGCGCATAACAGCTTTAGCAGGCATTTAACCTTCTTCTGACTCTGCAGATAATAATAGATATCATAACTAGAGCATTCTGGAAGATTCCAGGATTTTCATTCAGTGTGAAAGAACAAGAACAAAAACAAAATCAAGGGTTGAAAATACGCAAAGTCGACCCCAAAATTGACAATGCTCAAACTCAGCTTGATAATATTTAGCTCAACTCATGGTTTGACTGATTTATTATTGAGCTTAATCTTATTATGGAATCTTGATGCACAAGTAAAATTTCAAAGACCATTTGAACATTAACCCTTAGATATTAATTAAGCTTTTGGCTATAAGCACATACTTATTTTCAACATATTTATTCTACAAGACACATTATGCAAATAATTGAGATATTATATATTATTATTGATAATATATAATGATATAGGTGATATTATGCCAAGGTCTCAGGCATCTACATATCTATGTGAACCGATAAATGAATATACAACCCTGCTCATGGAACATAGCAAAGTTAAGTTTGACTCATTTAATAAATGAGCTCAAATTTTTAGCTCAAGCTCAGTAGCTCACGGGGTCAAGAGCTTAGCTTATAAAGTAACTAACAAATTGAGCTAAAAATAGCTCACATGCTATTAGGAACAAGGTAAACTACCGAAATTGCACCAAAAAACTCATATCACTATGAAAAATAACCAAATAAGATTTCTACGAATGACAAATAAGTCTCAGAAGATAAAAAACGTGACAAAATTAACAAAAATATCATATTTTTTTTACATAAACGATAAAGGAATTTTGTATTTAGCAAACAACTTGTACATTTTATTTTAAATTCAATCATTCACAAAAAACATCGAAATAATTCCTTGACAAATCACCAAATTTTAACTATGACAAAGTCTCATTTTTCTAATAATGCTTACAAAATATCGCATCGAAATCTAATATCTAAAGTATTTTATGAAAAAATATAACTAATATCCCGTTAGTTTTCTCACTTTTTAAATCTTTTGGAGCTTATTTGTTATCTTTCCAGGTTATTTTTATTAGCGGCATAAACTTTCGAGTACCATCTTCGTAGTTTATTTTTGGGAAAGTATGCAGATGTTAAACAAAAGGAGTTGTCGCCTTCTCTTCATGCAACAAGGAAATTAAATGAACAAGATATAGCAATAGTTTCAAATAGAACATTTGCTTCATACCATATATAGCTTCCATGTTATTTTCCTTGTAAACACCAAGAGGTGATCCATGGACAGAGAGAAGCATCTCGCCAGGTTTCGGCAGCCTAAGGGTTTTGGGTGTCATCCCAACAGACAAGCGCTGACTACTCACCTGCAAAAGGCAACAAAGCCAAATTAATCACAGCTGTTTAAAAAATAGCCTCAGCAATGAATACTAGAGTTCATAAAGTCATCCATAAAAAACAGAAGGTAAAAAATAAAGGGAGAAAATACGGACATTGGGAGTCTGAAGACCTTCTTGACTTGTGAGAGTCTGAGCTTCACATGGCTCCTCAAAAACCTATGTAACAGACATTCAATCAATTCATATTATCACAATACATTGCAATCACTAATTAGTTGTTATTTGCAAGATGTTTAAGTTAGTCATAATAGATTTAGCAGCGTATGAAAAGAAACTAGTAATAGGGGTAAGTTCTCTTCCATCTGTACATGAAACGATCCTAAATGAATAGCAACATTTCTCATTCAAATCAATTCATGGATGCTTCAGCACATGATGGAAATGAGAATGGAAGTGCTATATTAATGCTGCTCCTACACAGCTACCCCAATTTTATGTTGCATCAAGTCCAGCGTAAGTGACCCAAACAAGCCAGCTAAGGATAGGATGTTACAAAATACAATTAATCAAAGTGCACAGAGAAGATAGAGAACATACAAAGTCCTTAAAATGGAGATTTTCATCACCAAGAAATCCTGTTCTCCCTGCCAACAAAGAAGTAAACTAACAGGTATCAACTACAATCTATGCCAAAATGTATAAGAACTATAATATCTATAGTAAAATCGTTCAAAATTGAAGGAACTCAAACAATTTAAGGGGCATAGAACAATAGTATGTTTCATAACACACATTTCCATTTTTTTAATTCAATTTAAGAAACTTTAATTCAGATATGAAATGAGTTAAATCGAAAGAGAAAACTAAACACTACCAGTATTGCTAGAGTATTCAAAACCACCAAACTGAGGAACCGAAGGACATTCCGAAGGAAAAGCAATTGAAAGCCTCTGGAACAGAGAAGCGTGCAAATCTCTTCCTACACCACCACAGGTCGTGGACATTCTGCTCCCTCTCTCTTTCCACTTCACATCGAATTTCCCATTCCCTTCATCTTTCACAATTGAGAGATTCGGTAAGGTTTCTTCGAAGACCTGCAGCATTGGCTTCCGGAGCTGTTCCTCACTGAAACATGACCAAACCAAACGAAGTTCCATCAACAATCGCTCGATCTCAACATCACGAACCACCCTAATTGCACTGATTTGACGCTCCACTGCCACAAACACACAGGTAGAGTTTTAATGAAAATAAATAGTGAAAACTTTATGCTGATCAAGAAATTTGTTATTTGATTTTGCTGTACCTTCGATTTCAAGCTCCTTGAATTGAGGTTGCTGCGTTTGGGTTTTAAGTTCCTTCAATTGAGTTGATTGTTTGACCATTTTCTTCGCTCTATGCCTTGGAAATTTTGCCTTTAATATACTAAAAATAATATAGTAAGAAAAAAGGGCTACAAATCTACAAACTTGAAAAAGCCAAAAAACCAAGGTTCTGAAAACCGGTTCGAACTGTCCGGTCAAACCATGAACCGACGAGGTTTGCGGTTCAGTTAAAAACTATAACCACCAAATTTGAAAACCGCCGATGAACAGCCGAACCGGCCGGGAGCCGGTCAGTCGAACCGAACAGGGACTCGGCTGGTTTTCAAAAATTTCCCAAACGGCGCTGTTTTATTTCATACAAGGTTCTGAGAACCGGACCGGTCATCAAACCATTCTAGTTACTAGTTCACTGGTTTACTGGTCCAACCGGTGGTTCAACCGAAAAAATCATTTATGAATAGAATAATAAATAAATTATAAATAAACATCCTAAAATATAATTATAGTCTAATATAAATCTTAAAATATATTCGAAATTTAAAACACTACATAAAATATCATCAACCAAATTCACACGATCTTATCAAAATACAAACTCAAAAGTTAAATAATAAAAAAAAAAAAAACCTAAATATTAAATGCCAACATGGAGACGCCCTTAGTATATATTACATTATGGAATACAAAAGAAATTTATAACAAATTGAAAACGAGAAAAACATTAAAAGTACTACTAAACAGATACAGTAAGCAATAATAATAATAATAATAATAGCAGAAAGAAATTGCTTAGGTTGTAAATACTAAATATACAAATCTAAAAAGCAAGCCTTATATCAAATGCATGGCTCTGGTTTCTCTCAAGTTGCCATGTATGTTAAATAAATGGTCCACACATGTGCACAGGAACTATTCAGCAGTGGCTGCAGCAAGTGTAAAAGCAGCAATTGTAAAAGCAATACCAAACCATTAGCAGATCAGCAAGAAAAATAGTGACCGAATTGAAGCTATATATCAATTAAATCCCAGAAAAGCAAAAGAAACATAGAAGTTATTAACAAAGGCAACTTCATCCGTGTTTTTGAACCTGTAAATGGACTGGAGCGAATTTGAAAGTAACAAAATCAAAATAGGAGGATTGGTAGGCAAGTTATTATTCACAGATGCATTGTTATCAGCAATTGCTTCTTGATTAATACTATCATTCATAACTGAAATTAACAAATCATACACAAAATTAAAAACAGCAGCAGTACAAATTATCATTCAGCAACAAACATTATTACATTACAAAACAGCAACAAGTAATCCCTAGTCACACTAAACCTGAAATTTCAACAGCAGCAAGTAATCCCTAATCACATTAAACCTGAAATTTCAACAAACATTACAAAACAGCAACAAGTAATCCCTAGTCACACTGAACCTGAAATTTCAACAGCAACAAGTATAGCAACAAGTAATCCCTAATCACATTGAACCTGAAATTTCAACAGCAGCAAGTAATCCCTAATCACACTAAACCTGAAATTTCAACAAACATTACAAAACAGCAACAAGTAATCCCTAATCACACTGAACCTGAAATTTCAACAGCAGCAAGTAATCCTAATCACACTAAACCTGAAATTTCAACAAACATTACAAAACAGCAACAAGTAATCCCTAAACAAAAATTTTAATAATGATTTGATTTTCATTTTTAGCAGCAGCAAGAAATTTTCAACAAAAATTTCAGGAAGTAAAGAAAGAGCAGCAGCACAAAATCAGCAAAAATTAGCAATTTCACAATTTCCCTTTAAAAATCAGCAAACAGAGGCAGGCTCTGGGGAGAGAAGACGGAGACACGAACAAGAACCGAAGAAGTGAAAGCAGTGACACTAACCTTCGACGGAGACACGGACGACGACGAGCGGCGCACGGCGAGCTGCTCCAAGCCAACAAAACAGAGCACGGAGGACGGACGGAGGACAGGGGGAAGAAGGACGCCGAGCTACAAGAGAGGGCTTGGCCACGGACGGCGCTGACAGCACGGACGGCGGCAGCACTGCGGCAGAAACGTTGTAGGGAGAACCTAGGGTTTTGATTTGGAGATTTAACTTTGCTTCAGAGTTCACTTCAGACTTCAGAGTGATTCCCGAATTGGTAGGG
>NC_029794.2:107121888-107134061 GCF_000816755.2 Arachis ipaensis | reverse complement strand
GGTGTGGGGGAAGGGGGTGAGGCCGTAAGGGAGTAAAGGCAAGGCTAGGTTTTTTATTCCTTTCTTAAAAAAATCAAAACGGCGCCGTATAACTTCAAACGTTTTTTTTTTGTACGTCATATTACAGGCTGAGAATGATGCTATAGGCCAAGAACTACAGAAGCAACTCGAAGCTGGAGGTTATCTCCAATCTCAATCTTTTCATCCGAGTTTTCTGCTTATTTTCTATTCAGATCGTACTAAAATGTAAATTAATGTTGATTACTAAGATATGATTAGGAGAGATCTCTAGCTAGTAAAGTTGTTAACTAGAGGCCTTATTGAACAGCAACATTTTGGTCATACTCATATTTAGAAAAACTGTTTA
The DNA here is from genome assembly GCF_000816755.2 of Arachis ipaensis. NCBI lineage: Eukaryota > Viridiplantae > Streptophyta > Magnoliopsida > Fabales > Fabaceae > Arachis > Arachis ipaensis. The sequence continues at coordinate 107,133,694 of NC_029794.2, read as the reverse complement.
ATCTTGAATAGAAGTATCTAATAAGATGTTTTGAATGGTTAGCCATGTGTGCAATTTATATAACATAAGATTCTCCAAGTGCAACGATTTTGAATAATGAACTGGTTTCAAGCTACTTTAGCATTTTTTTTTCCTTGTTCTTTTGTTTATTCGGTAAACTTGCATTGCTCTATAATTTGATCAAGGTTGTTAACTAACATTCTTGCCTGTTTCTTGATTTCAGGAAAGGAATTAAATCAAATTCAGGATTTGTTTAAACGATAACTGTTTGAATTTGAAGAAACCTGAATGAAAAAACTGGAATGGTTCTATTGACAGGGGAGATTGGTACTTTGGTAGCCACTCTATCAAATTATTAGATTTATAATCTGATATGAATCATAATTAGATTCTTCATCTTGACGAGGCTGTTGTAGCCATTCTATCAAATTGACATTTAATTATACTGTGTTAGAAGTTGTCAATGTTAATATTATTATAGGAATTTGTTATGAGATGTGTTACAAAATTATACCGATCTCCCTTCTCTCTCTCCTCTCAATCGTCTTCTCCCTCTACCAGCTATTAAAATTCTTAAATAAGTTGGTAAAATAGTTACATTAACTGACTAATCAAGATTGAAAGACAATAATTCTCTCTAACAATCAGATTTATGGAGTTGTTTACTTCTATTAATATGAGACACATAAAAGTTTTGCTTAACAAAAACGTAGTATAGAGTTGTTCCACATTTTTCTTAATTGAAAATTAAATACAAACACTTTATTAATAAATTTTTCCAAACACACATTTATACTTGATTTTTTTAAGGAAAAAAAAAGAAAAAAAAAACTATGTGCCAATCAACATTTATTATCACAGAAAAATATTTCTAATTATTTATCATTTTTCTATCAAAAATCTTAAGATTAAGTCCTTTTCTGTGAAGTCTTATATAGTTATACTAAATTAGTATACGATAGAAATATATATATTTAACTACCATTTTCGTTTTCCTTTGAAAAATCCAAGGCAGGCAAAAAACCCAATATGACATCGAATAATTTGGAGCTTGAGCAAAACACTAATAAAAAATAACATTGCTATTATAGTATTGTTAGGTATATAAAATCCATGATAAAGTTTAGATCCTTCTTAAAATTTTCCTATGAAATTGGAGGATCTAAAATCCAACACCTTGAACTAAATGATATCAACACTTGTATGTATGATCTAATATGATTTCACTGTACAAGAAAAGTTCTCTACTTAGAAGATTTATTTCATTGCAACCTTGCAGAACAAATAATATGATGGCTTCATCTATCTAGCATTCAGAAGCATTCTTAGCACACTCTTCGTCTTTGGTCTTGCTAGCATCTGGTTTCTCACAGCTTGAGATGTTTTGCTAACATTGGAATCAAGAATGTAGTCTTTGTTCACCAAATTATGCAAAACCCACTTCACCAATTCGGTTCCCTCTGTCACCGCAGGCTTTCCACTTTCCAGTCAGCAGTTCAAGCAGGATGACCCCAAAGCTATATACATTCCCAGCCACTGTTACTGTCATTGTATATGCATACTCTGCCAACCAACCAACCAACAAACAAAGCAAGTTAAAGTACATGCATGAGTTGAATGCACTTTCAAGGTCCTGTGCACATCTAGTATTTGGTGAATTTACTCAAATTCTCTTTGAATTAGACATAAATATGGGAAAAATACATCTTTTATTCATTCTTACTTCACTTTATTTTATAGATATAGTGTATATCAATTATTGTTTTCAACAAATTTAACCAAAGGAAATGAGTGGTTGCCTTTTGTTATGCTTAGACATCTATGGCCCTGGCCTACTTATGAATGGCCATAAGCTTGCTTGAAAGACTTGTGTAACGAGAGAGTTACTAAACAAGATCATAGAGAGAGAAAGCACACTTATCATTCTTGCTTTGGTTTTTGCACCAGTTGAACTAAAACCCCTCCCTAAACAACTTCAAGGCCCACCTTCACAAACCTAACCAAAAACCACTCCTAATTTCTTTTCAATCTTTTAGAGTTCTGATTATCCAAGCCATGGATACAGATGAATTCAATTTCCCTAGAATCAGTGATACTCATGCACATGCCATTGATTCACCTCTTTTGTGGAATCTGTCACCAATAGCATCTCCTAATCCATACCAAAAAAACAAAGGAGAAGAAGATGGTGATTTCTTTGGAGCAAAACTGATATCTCAGGTTCAAAGGAAGAGCTTCTCATCAGTTGAGACCAGAATTCAACAACGAACTTTGTTGGATGATGATGATGAAGAGGAGAAAATAGACTTGTTGTGGGAGGATTTCAATGAGGAGTTGATGTGTTCTTCAACAACTGGTTCTTCTGCTACATCTTCTTCAAGAGAAGAAGTTGAATTCAGATGTGCTACTCCAGCTTCCTCAAGATTTGCCAATAATAATAATGATGCACTAGTTCCAGCAACTAAGAATATCAATAGGCCTAGCATGGTGGTGATTGTGAAGGTCTTGAAGAAGCTCTTCTCTGTTAACAACTATCAAAAGAAACCAAGAAGGAGAGTAAGATAATTATCCTTTTCCTGTGGTGATTTATGTCAATCAGGTATAAAATTGATCATTTATTCATGTATAACATTAGAAAGGCTTTTATTAGTCTTTGGTGAGGGGATTAATCCTTATCACTAGAGAGCTATGCCTCTCCAAATGCAATGTAAATATAAATTATAGAGAGAATTCTTGTCACATATGTTCCTATTGGTTCTGTTCTAATCTCTTTTAGCCAAGCCAATTAGATGAAGTTTTAGGCTTTTAAAGTGGCACTATAATCTTCTTGTTTTGGTAGAGGAAGGAAAATAAGCACAATAATGTAATTTCCATTATTCATTTTTTTATTATTATTATTATGATAAATCCTTCCCCCCTATCATTCCTTTCATTATTGTATGAATATGATAGCTGGAAACAGGACACTTTACCTGCTTATTGGACCAAGGCTTGTCCATGGGCTCTACATTTTGTTTTAATCCTATTTTGTATACTATATGCATCAAATTTGAGTACTTTAACCAAGTTGGGTTGGTCTAGTGGTTAGCTCACTAGTCCGCTTAAGCAAGTGTCGGGGGTTCGAATCCCGCCTTGTGCATGCAGCAACCCATTGGCCAGCGGCAAACCCTTAAATGGAGCTCAGTACCGCGACGGATTAGTCCTTGACCTGCCGGGTTGGGGGATACCGTGGGAAACCAAATTTGAGCACTTTACCTCCAAAATTGTATCAACTAATGCCAATTTCCACCCACAGTTGAGGATTTATATGAAGTGCTTTTACATAGTTGGTTTTCACTTTAATTGGATGCATGGACAGAGAAAGGTTTTTATATTAAAAGTAGATAGTTGTATAATTAAGCAAACAATGTTCTTAATCTGTGTAGGTTTCTTATATTTGTACGGTGCATGGAAATAGAGGGAATGAGACATTGTTATAGCCTGAAAGAATGTAATTATTTTGTATTTTCTTTTTCTTACTCAATTTGCTTGTCTGCTTTTGTTGTCTTTACATGTTAACCTCTCACTATAGTTGTTTTTTTCTTTTCTTTTTTAATTATAGAAATATGATTGTAATAATATCCAAATTATACCCAATAATTTTGGTTTCGAACAAATTAGTTTCTAATAAAATTTAAAAAATAAATTAGTTAACTCTATCTATTTTTCTCTTAAACGAAGTACTGGTTCTTTTGCCACTCAATGACTCGAATTAAAAGCAACAGGGTTAGGTTTCTGTTTCAACAAACAAGGTTATGAATATCAAGGTACTCCGATCATGAGAGAACGAGAAAGAGAGCAAGAGAGAGTGGGTTGGGGAAACACAAGTTAGGTAGGTCTAGGCAGTCATGATCCAAAGTCAAGGATCCAAGGATTTGGAACCGAGAAGAGTATGTCCGTTTGGAGAAGGAATCCTTTAGTATTTTTGTGGATGGGCTACCAGAAGATATATCGAAACGTGAATTGTTTGGCTTATTTTCATGGACAGGCGGATCATTGATATATATCTATCAAGGAATATGAGAAATGGTGCGGTATACCTTTTTGCGTTCGTACGATATACCACAAAGGGAGGAGCTTTGAAAGCAATTTCAGAAATGAATCGAATGCAATTGAGAGGTCAGGAAATTTTTGTGGGAGGGACGAGGTATAGAAGGGATACTGACCAGGGGAAGAAGGCGGTGGTTGTGGACACTACAATTTGGCGGACTGATGATGGAGTTGTGGAACGTCGAAAAACTAGTGCTCTGGGAGGGGAACAATTGGAAGAACGGAAAAACATGGACACTGGTAAAGATATGCATGGAAAGTGTGGGATGAAAAAGATAGACGTCTCGGTGGCACAGCCTAATTTGAGCTGGTTACAGAAGAGTGTTATCAATACCATGATGACAGACTTTGGTTTGTTGAACGCGATAGCTTGTAAGGAGTGGCCTCACGTGGTCAAGGTTTGTGAGATGGGGGCATACAATGATAGCATTTACAGTATGGAAGCGGCGCTCGTACTTAATGGGAACGGTCGGTTGAAGTTTTTCCATAGGGTGTGGAGGTAGGGAGGAGAATGACCGATGCGAAACTAGAAGGGTGTCGCTCGAGTGCTTCAGAGTACCGTTACATGCTTAGTCAGAAGCTGCGTTTCGTACAATCGATGAACAGTGGGGTAAGGTGGTGAATTGTGACGATGCAACAAAATCATGTCACTCCTTTAGTGTTGGACGAGTGCAGATTGACACATGCATGTTCGAGGTCATTATGAATGGATACACATTACTGTAAGGACGGTTGGATTCGATGTGTTCGTAAAGGAAGCGAGAACTGAAGTCGATGACTTACTGCCTTGTGTGATGAAGGATATGTTGGAAGGCACTGATGGGTTCTCTATGGGAGGAAAATGTGCTATGCGAGATCCTGAAAATCACCACGGTGGTAATAGCAGTAATATGCGGCTGTCGGAATGGGATGCAACAGCAGATTTGATGGTGACGACGGTTAGAGAGGAGGATCAACGACAAGAAAAAGTTGTAATTCAACATGAGGATTTGAATGAGTGGAGAGACAATTTTTTAAATTTGAAAATAGCAAGAACAACAGTTAGGTCAATCAATTCTGGTGTGTCGAGGGCTGATCAATCGTATTTTGCAGCAAGTAATGAAGATGCTAATTCGGATAGAACTGAATCCTAGGATTATGGTAGGACCGGGATGGTGGCTGGGGTGAAAATTAATAGCAATAGTAGGAGGGGCGGACGTGGGGCTGCTGATGCTAATTCTCTGTGGGCAACCGGAGTTTTAGTAGAAGACAGATTGGGAGTGGGTTTTGCAGCTGAGTACGATGCTTATGATGCTATTGAAGGAAGGCATTGGGGAGAAGGGTGTCATGCAGGAGTTCAGGCAAGGAATAATGGGGATGAACATTCGAAGAAAAATTGTCCAGGTTGTTGTTCAGAAAATATTGAATTGGCTAATGAGATAAAAGATGATGGCCAAGAGGTAGATGCGATACAAGGACGGCTTGATAGGGAGGATGGAGGGACTGGTGAGACTTGGAGGGTTGCAGAGGACTTGGAAGATGCAAGAATATCTGAAGACAGCGAAGCTGAGACTGAATCCTCTGAAACCAAATGGGATGATGAAATGCAGGAAAACAAGAAGGCATGGGAGTTGGCAGTGGAATCTGGAGCAGTTCAGTATAATGAGGAAGATGATATTATGGCTATACTCCAAGCACATAACGAGGCAATTGCGCAGAAGAAAAAGCAAGCTAAACAAAAGGAAAAGGCAAGAAGAAGTAGGCCGAAAAATCGCAAAAAGGTGTGTACAATTGGTTTAAAATGATTTTTAGTTCTTGGAATATTAGGGGTTTGGGGGGAGTTGAAAAATTGAGTATGGTGAAGAGTTTTAGGAGAAAATTTTAGTTGAATATGTTAGGTTTAATAGAGACAAAGAAAGAGGTAGTAACCAAATATGATGTAGTGCAACTGTGGGAAAATAATGTGGTAGGATGGGAGTACGTGGGGTTGGAAGGTGCTTCCGGTGAGCTGTTGTTGATGTGGGATGAAATGATTTTTCAGAGGAGCAACTATTATAAAGGGGAGAGATGGTTGTGTGCGGATGGCGTTGTGCTAAAAAATAATTTTAAGTGTACTTTCTGTTTAGTGTATGGTGTGCACCAAAGGGAAGAGAAGCTTGTCGTGTAGGAAGAGCTGAGCTTTTTATCTGGGCTTTGTCAAGTACCTTTTTGTTATTTGGGGGACTTTAACGAGGTTGTTCAAGTGGAAGAGAGGAAAGGAGCTACCACTTTGACAGTGACTGCAGCTGAGTTTAAATTTTGGATTCAAGATATGGAGCTTTTGGACCTTGCACTTGCTGATCATATGTTCACATGGTTTAGAGGTTAGTCGTGTAGCCGCATTGATAGAGTTCTGGTTAGTTTGGAGTAGTTGAAAGAGTTTCCTAAAATAAGGCTTAGAGAAGGTCCGAGAGGTTTATCAGACCACTGTCCATTGATTGTGGATATCACAAGATTGGGAGGGGGGCCGAGACCTTTTCGGAGTCTGGATGCTTGGTTTACTCATGAGGGTTTCTTGCGGATGGTGAAGGAGGAGTGGAGGAATTTGGGTGACGTACAATTCATTGACAAGCTGAAGGCTTTGACGGTCCTGCTGGGTAAATGGCATAAAGAGAATTTTAGGGACATGGATATGAAAATTATGAAGTTTGAAGAAGAGATAAAGAAAGTAGATGATATGGTTAGCAATGGGGTTGTTGATGGAACTGTGGAAGCAAGAAGGAGGGCGTTGGTGAGCTCTTGTAAGAAATAGTATATCAGAAAAGAATTACATTGGAAGCAGATATCGCGATCCAGGTATGCCAAGGATATGAATAAGAACACTCGCTATTTTCACAATCTAGCCTCAGCTCGAAGGAGAAACAATCGGATTGAGTCCTTACTTATTCATGGGAGGATAGTAAGAAATCAAGCAAGGATTAAAGTTGCTATCAGAGACTTTTATAAGAATTTATATCATCAGGAGACCTCATCGGTGATAGGGTTCCACGATGGACTAGTTAACCGGATAACGGAGGAGGAGGCAGCAGAGTTGGAATGGATGCCGTCTAATGAGGAAATTAAGGATGCAGTTTGCGATTGTGAGTCAACTAAGGCACCGGGCAATGATTGGTATAATATGAGTTTCATTAAGAAGTGTAAAGTGTTGGGAGGATGTTGGTGGGGAGTTCACTGCAGCCGTGATAGGATTTTTTCAGTCAGCTGTTTTACCCAGGAATGCGAATGTTACTTAGGTGGCTCTGGCGCCAAAGTTTGTCGGAGCTAAAGAAATCAAGAACCTTAGGCCAATTAGTATGGTGGTATGTGTTTATAAGGTTATATCAAAGATCCTGGTTCGGAGGATGCGAATGATAATGCTTGGGTTGGTAGGAGAAATACAGAGTGCGTTTGTGCATGGTAGGAAGATACATGATGGGGCTTTGATTGCATATGAAACTGTGCAGTGGCTGAAGTTGAGGAAAAAGAGCTCCGCAATTATTAAACTAGACTTCCAAAAGGCTTATGATCGAGTCAAGTGGAGTTTTGTGGATATTGTTTTGCAGAAGATGGGGTTTGGCCGTAGATGGAGGGAGTGGATAAAGGAGTGTGTGTGTTCTGCGTCTATGTCAGTCCTAATAAATGGATCTCCCTCTAAGCCCTTCAAAATGGAAAGGGGTCTACGACAAGGGGATCTTCTTTCTCCCTTTCTATTTGTGCTTGTTGTGGATGTTCTACATAGGATAATTAGACAGGCGGTGTGGAATGGACGTATTACTCCGTTGTTGGTTGGAAGGGATAACATTGAGTTGTCACATTTACAGTTTACGGATGACACTATACTTTTTTGCCCTTCTGAAGAAGAGACGATCAGAAAATATTAGTGGTTGCTACGCTGCTTTGAGATGATGTCAGAGTTGAGTGTCAATTTTGACAAGTCTAGCTTGATCCCGGTTAATTGTGAGAAAAGTTGGGCACGACAGATGTGTCGATTGTTGGGGTGTAAAGAGGCATATTTACCTGTCAGATATCTTGGCATTTCTTTGGGGGCGAATCCGAGGCTGGTCAAGACATGGAAACCAGTGATTGATAAAGTAGAGAAAAAGCTAAGTCTATGGAAAGCAAAGTCTCTAAATAAAGCGGGTATGCTGGTTCTCATTAAATCTGTTCTTAATAGCCTGCCTATTTACTATCTCAGCTTGTACAAAATGTCGAAGGCAGTAGCAGACAAAATAATATCCTTATAGAGATGCTTTTTGTGGAGTAAGGAGGATGGGAGGGACAGGATGCCTGTAGTGAAATGGAAAGTTGTACAGGCCCCCAAAAAGGCAGGAGGTTTGGGAGTTAGTGACGCGGTTATTCGGAATACAACGCTCCTGTTCAAGTGGTGGTGGAGATCTTCGAAAGAGGATTGTCCACTTTGGAAGAAAATTGTATGTTCCTGTAATAACATGAATCCTTCTGAGATGATTTGTGATCAGCTTGTACTTACAAGAGGGGGTCCTTGGAAGGATATTTGTCAACTACAAATCAGGGAGCCACAAGTGAGAGAGAAGATGATTAGAGGCTTGGCTATGGAACTAGGGGATGATAGGATAATTCGCTTTTGGGAGGATAGCTGGTTACCTTGTAGTGTTCTGAAAGTTATTTTTTCAAGACTTTTCTCGGTCTCAAATCTTCAAGGATCTGTCATAGGGGGATTGTGGGTTCTGGGATGGGCTAGAGTGGATTTGGAATTTCCAGTGACGACGAGAGTTATTTCAATGGGAGCTAGAACTAGTAAACCAGCTTCATGCGGTTCTGCAATCAGTGAAACTGACAACTGAGAGAGAGGACAGAGTGATTTGGAAATTTGATAAAAAGGGTGTTTATTCTACTAACTCATTTGTACAGGTATTGCAGGCAGAGGTACTTCTCTCGGATATCACAAGCTATAGCTTCACTAGTACTATTTGGAGAGGATTCGTCCCACCAAGGGTTGAGTTGTTTACTTGATTTGCACTGGTTGGTAGGGTGAATATAAGGGAACGACGGTGTAGATTAGGTGTTATTGGCCAAAATGATAACATGTGTGTTTTATGTCATAAATATGTTGAAACTGCTTTTCACTTGTTCATTGGTTGTGAGCTCACTTGGCAGGTGTGGTGTGCTTGGTTGTTCGCTCTTGGAAGGATATGGAATATTCCAGGTACGCTCAAGCAACACTATGAAAGTTGGATGGATATATCAGTGAGAAAGATGGAACAGAAGCAGTGGTTGGTTGGTTTTTTTGCGGTCATCTGGATAATTTGGCTAGAAAGAAATGATATAATCTTCAAAAATCAAGGTTCAAGTGTGGTGGATATTATTAACAGATCTTTTACAAGTTACGATGAGTGGATTGGTAGTGAACTCTGTGGTTGATGGTAATGTCGAAGATGTCTAGAGGTTGTTATTTTTAACATTAAGAGGTTTTGTTTCTTTTTTTTTTTGTTTTACCTTGTTGTGTTGAGTTTTTTTATTTCAAAAAAAAAAATTTACAAATATCAAAAGTTTAAAATGATAATGGCTAACACATTCTCTCATATGTGAGGGTTGGAATAGGTTCAAAAACAAAAAGGAATGTTGCATAACAAATATTTATTTATAAAATATAAATGAAGAGAAAGTTATAAGTAAACAAAAGGAGTCATACTAAGAAATATTTCAAGTGGACTGGGAGTATCGGTGCTCCAGTTGTTTTAACCGTTGATTTGAATTATAAAAAATATATATAATATATATTAATTAAAATCAATAGTTAAAACAACTGGTGCACCAGTATTTTCCGGTATACTTAAAATGTTTTCCATACTATATGACGTTCTAAATGATAAATAGAACATGTATGTGATCCTTGTATTTAAAATTCTCTGACTCCGAAAAAAGAAAGAGTAGGGCAAACAACTTGGTAAGTGGTGAATCCAGAGTCTTTGCATAGCTTCCCACATTCCTTCTCTGTTCTCTCCTTCCCTCCAACATGAAGGAACATTAAATTGTCAAACATAAAAATATAATATTTTTATCATAAAATTTTTAAAAATTATTTATAATCTTTCCATCCACACACACTCTTAATATTACGGTACTTGGAGAGGATAATTTTAAGGCAGCGTCCAGTACCTCCTCCAACATCAACCTGCATTGACACTCCTTCAAATCCATCATATGCTTCCAAATATTTCTTCGTATGTTTGGCAGAGATTCCTGTCATTGCTTTGTTGAAAGTGTGACTAGTTCTGCATCCTTCTCCATGTACTCCCACACCGACATCCCATTAGCCTTCTTGAACACCTCTATTCCTCCATCAACAATCGCATCCTTAATGTTTACCCTAATTAATTATAATTCAAGAATATATTAATGCAGCTCAATCAGATTAATTAATTATTGGAGGTATCAGAATTTATTATTTTTTGCCATCACTTAGTTATCAATTCAATTTTTTTAGTTTAATTTTTTTAATCTAGTAATCCATCGACATATTTTATCTCATATTTTTTAACATTGATGATTATCTGATAGCCAAAAACAATAAATTCTGACGACCCTCTAAAATTAATTAATTACTCACTCATCAAACCCTTGTTAGAGCTGGGTGGCAGTTGAGATTTGAGAAAAAAGCTAGATTATGACTGATTTTTGAGAAAATATTTAGCAGCATGTGAGAGACTATAAAGCCTCTCAACCTTGCCGCCAACGCCATGGTCGACGACGACACTCGAATTGAGAAGTGAGAATCTGGCAAGCACACGAAGCATTTTGTCCAGCCTGTTGTAGAGTTGAGGGTGCTGTGAAGGAAGAGTATGCACCGTTGGTGGCTAACTCAGACAATATCTGAAAGAGGTTGAGTTCAACAGCAGCATTCAATATGAAAGGGAACACTTGAAAAGTTGACAACAACATCGCATACATGCATGCATCGTCGTCATCATATCCTTCTTCCTTTCTTGCCGATGAACTCATCATTTGTTGCTAACGGTGCAGCTTTAATTTCATCTTTATTGATTTAATGATAAAACTACTAGATATGTATGAGAGAGAGAGAGAGAGAAGTGTATTTGTAATGAAAAAAAAAAGTATAATCTGTGGGTAATTTCATGGAACTAATTCAATTTTTATGTGTATGAGTTAGTTTAAATATTTTGAGGTTAAAATGTAAACATTTAAATTTATTTTATAATAAAAAATAATAATTTATTCTAAAAATTTGGAATTGTAAAAGGGGTAGGTTTTTCCGGTGAGGAAGTATGAAGAGCTCATGGAATATTTATATAATGTGTATAATGGAGGTTTAGGGATGTCCGATTCAGTATCAGAGATATAACCATTAGTGTTACATTTTTTCTATCAGCTTAAACTTTTGGGATGAGTGGTGGTTTCATAACATGATATTAGAGTTTTAGATTCGAAAGGTTAAGAGTTTAATCTTTGGTAAATCCTGGTAAACCCCAAAAAATCAACTTAAGCTTTTTGGATAAGTGATTTCATGACATGAGATATTTATTATCCCTGGTACCCGATGGTTAATATTCATTTTTTAACTTATAATCCATTGTATACATTGTACAAATATTCCATTGGTTCCTAACGGAATTCTTCTTCGTTTGCAACTTGCTCAAACCATTAAAATATAATCTGTCCAGAGTCCACAGCTCCACATAAGGGGCGTCTTTTCTTCGTTTTTTTTTTTTTTTTGTCATTG
>NC_029794.2:107117765-107121730 GCF_000816755.2 Arachis ipaensis | reverse complement strand
GCTAAACATCTTCCTTTTTTAAATTATTTAGAACTAAACATAAAAGTTAATACAATACATGAGTATTTATAATTCTTTTAGCAATATATGAAGTTCATTGGCTAAATAATGTGTGACTTGAATTTTTTAAATAATGTGTCGCAAACTAATAAAAAATTATAAATGTACTATAAGCTTAACTTTTGTGCATATTTCATAAGTTTTATATATATTTCAGAATATATATCTTTTCACGATGCAAAGTTCCGGCGCCGGGGGAAGGGGAAAAAAATGAAAAGACGGGACGGGAGAATGATTCAGTGATATCAATGTATATCAATCTAGCTTAGCTTGTGAAGGTGGGAAGTATGACAACTCATCATCAAACAGAAAATTATTGAACAAAAAGAAATGTCAAGAATAAGTGAATAACACATACAATCATATTTAGTTTTCTATTTCAAAATCAAAACAAAACTGAATACAATGCTATAAGGGAATCACAGATACAGGGGGAATTTTTCACATGTATCAGCACACTGGATTAGTGATGGCAATATCAAGAACAGAAGCTAGCACCATTTGGTGTTGAAGTACTGCTGCTTCTCTAGCCTTTCTGCGTTCGCGCCTCATCCTGAAATACTCCCTCTTCCTTGCTCTATAGCTGTTGGGGTTCTCAGGTTGCACTTCTCGTGGGTAAACACTCACCTGAAGTAGAAGAAATCATAATAATTAAGCTTCAATTTGTACTCTCTATAATTTTTCTAAGTAACATAAGGTGTAAAAAGCTTCACTTAACCTTTTTCCTGTCAGGCCCAAATTTCTCAAATTTCACAACTCCATCAATCAAGGAAAAGATGGTATAGTCTTTGCCAAGCCCCACATTCTTTCCTGCATGAAACTAAAAGTATTGTCCAAAACAAAATCAAAACTTAGATGACCCTGTATGGTCTTTTTTTTTCCTTCTTCTTCGAAGTGATAGTATGCTACACATTTTATATTACTCGTAAATTTCTAAATGCCAAAAACGTGGTAATGGTCAAATTTTTATATATAATCAAGCTTCAAAGTTTAAGGAAGCATGATTTTGCAGTGGTAAGCAAGCTATAGTACTACCTATTCACTTGAAACTTGAAAGGTTCTGTATAAAATACAAATGTTTATGTAAGGAAGAAAGCAAACAATCAAACATAGCAAAAAAATGAAACATAATAAACACTATTCGAACCCCTCAGTCAGCTTAGGCAATAGAACAAATAGATAGAGTGCATATTCAAAAAACAGAGAATGAAAATTGGAATCAATAGTACCTTAGTACCACGTTGGCGAACGATGATGGAACCGGGTTTGGCGACTTGATCACCGTAGATCTTGACGCCGAGGCGTTGGCCGGGGGAATCACGGCCGTTCTTGGTGCTGCCAGCTCCCTTCTTGTGGGCGTTCTGGATGGTGAGAGGGAGAGGAGGCCGAATCTGAATGTGTGTGCGAGGGAGAGATACAAAGGAGGGAAGCTGCGAAGCAGAAGCATAGGAAGAAGAAGACGACGACAGAGAAAGGCCTTTGAATGCTGTTGCCAGGTTGAAACTCACCGCCATCGTTCAGCCACAGGTTCTCTTCTCTGTTCTCACCACACTGTATTATTACCTCACAAGTCACACACAATTTAAGCCAAGAAGAAGATAAGGAAAAGTTAAAATTACATCAAAGTCCATTCACGTTTGCTAAAATGACCAAAAAAATTATAAATAAAACTGTAATCAAACTTAAAACATTCATATATTTCTAACTATCAAGAAAATATAATATATAAGTATTTTTGTTAAAGCATGTAATTTTTTAAATTATGTATTTTTCAAAATATATAAGTAATATAATTTGATACAGTGTACACGCTAATATATCCGTTACATTTATATTTTATGATTTAATATTTTTTTAAATATTGGATCAGGAGGAGGTATAATTCTCAAAAATTGTAAATCAGCATTCTGGTGACGGGGATGATTATAGGGGCAAGTTGGAGCTACAATTATAAATTTGGGGTTCTAATTGAGGCAAACAAAATTGTAGGGTCATTTTGAGTATCGGACTAAATTTTAGGGGCCAAATTGAGATTTAACTCTTTGTTTTTATTGCACAATAATTTTTAGTTTTAAATATTCAAAACATGTTAGATTTGGACTTAACTAAGTGTATTCGTATTTCGCAGCTCTTCTCTATTCAATAAGCAACACTTTCTCTACTTTTGAGTTCAAATATAAAAAATTAGCTAGGTATTTTTTATTTATGTAATTTAGTATTATTTTACATTTTACATTTTATTGTTTATCTAATTTAATTTTTTATATCATAAAAAATATTAGAATATTCAATAAGTATTGATATTATTATATTTGTATAAATTGATAAAAAAATTTAATAAATATTATAAATTTTATTATTTGTCATTCTAACTTCTTTTTTACCTATTTTACAGGATATATATTCAAATTTTTATATAAAATAATCATGAAAAATAAAAAAATTGATGCATTTTTTAAGAGGAAGGCTAATATTTAAGAAGGAAAACATATAACTTTTATAATATCAACACCTGTAGATGGTTTTTCTACTTTAATGAATCACGAAAAAAGTGAGATACAACCTCCAAAAGTTCAAATAATTGCATCTGATGAGTTTGACCTTAATTCTTTGGAACAAGACCCTGGAAAACGGCTTTAAATTTGACAATATCACCCAAATCAGAGAGATGAGGTTAGACGAGCTTATCTTAAACGGAGTCCATATCAAAAGCATCTTGACAATTATCTTCTATCTGGCCCCCCAAAATTTTGTTTCAAGCTCCGCCCACTGGTTATACTCAAACTTTAATTTAGCTCTTAAAATTTCAATTTCTTTAATTTAGTCCCTAAATTTTTTAAATTTTAATCACGTTAGTCTCTACGGTGATTTCTGTCACAGAGTCAATTGAAAAGTTTAGAGACTAAATTGAGACAATTAAAATTTCAATAACTAAATTAAGGTTCGAGTGTAACTTTAGGGACCAAAATGAGTATTTTCTCTAAAATATCACTCACAGATTATACTTTTTGAATTTTTTTTTTGACAAAACATCATTCATGAATTATATTTTTTCATACATGTAAAATACATCAATTAAAAAAAACTGTGAAAAACACTAAATAACCTCCAATAAGAAAGAAAAACTTAAATAGTGTCACTCCGAAACCTGAAATAATGTACCTAACTTATTAAGGGTTTGAAGCCAAATTTGGTAGACCTATTTTTCCAGGAATTTTATGATTCATATACTCATATTCTCTCATTTTCTTTGTTATCAACTTATCATTCATTATTTCATCGTTTTGGATTATACACCAAACTTAAAAATGATCTGAATCACTTGAATATCACATTTATTTAATTTATTAATAACTATCTTAAGAATAATAAAGTAATTGTTAAACCTTTTAACACATCTAATATATTAAAAATGTATTAGAATTAAAAAAATATTTTTAATAAAATATTTTCTATTATTTCCTTAACTAGTTGTTAGTCAAACCTTTTAATTTAAGAATTTGACTAAAGACTAAAGAGTACGTTAAATTATATATTAACTATTTTTTATTTTTCTAATGCATAATCTATAAAAAAATTCTAAAAATAAAGTAATATTTATTTTATATTTTCTATAAAATAAAAAATGGTTCTTTACATTTAATACAGTTTTTGCTTTTGTAATCAATCATATTATATGATGTGTTTTCTCTTTCTTCTCTTTTTATGTTGCTGTTCCACTTAATCATATTATATGATGTGTTTTCTCTTTCTTCTCTTTTCATGTTGCTGTTCCACTTATGAGTCTCATGCCATACCTAACTCAATCGCTCACTCTCTTCATACACACACCTCAGTCGGCGTTTTACTTTTCATTTCTATCTCCGATCTAACTCACACACTCTTTTTAGATGTAGTCGGCGTTT
>NC_029794.2:107101917-107117619 GCF_000816755.2 Arachis ipaensis | reverse complement strand
TTTTAAAAAAGTATATACATTTTTTTTCCAAAAAGAATATTTGAGCTTGTTATTTTAAGTCGTAACGACGATGTTGGTGATGCAGATTGATTAATTGATTTATATAGCTATGGTCAGAACTCAGAAAGATGCTGATCGGTGGTGAACCAACTGGTGCATTAGAAGAAAAGGCGACTAATTTTGACTTTGACTTGTTTGTTATTGGAGCTAGTAGTGGTGGCATTCGTGCCTCTAGATTATGCGCCAACTTCGGAGCTAAAGTAACTAATCTCTCATCTTATTTTATTTGATTTACTTTGCAAATTGTTATTATCAAGTTTATGTTGATTCATACTGTGTATATAGAGCAGAACAGACTCCATTATCCATTAAGTAAAGCTTCAAGTTTTGTAAACTTTAATGGTGTTTGGTTTAGAAACACTTAGATTACAATTCATACATAGGTTGTTTGGCACAATTTTAATGTGTATGTGGTACGGATGCACATGTGGCGGGAGAGTTTTCAAAACGGGATAAATTAGTCCCTCTTTGTCAAAATAATAAGACACATAAATCCTTCTTCTCCTTTCTTCCACCTCCATTCACATACCATCATTTTTATTTTTCTTCCACCTCTTTACCGTTTCTTCTTCTTGTTCTTCTTTAAATAATAATAACAACAAACATTCTTATCAAATCAAAATAAAGCAAATAGATAGCAATATTGAATCGAATCAAAATAAATCAAAACTGTGATTATAATCCATTCACCATGAACAATTTCTTGAATCCTGAATAATTCATGACACAAGGTTACATGATAGTTGACTTTACATAATAACAATTGAAAGCGAATCAAACATGGAAACATAAAGCATGAACCTTTTGGCACTTTTTGGGAGAACTTGGCCGAGTCAGAGGCACATTCCTTCCATTTCTTATCCAAAGCAAACAAAAGGAAAAAAGTTAACTAAGACTCAACTCATCTGTTACATGAATGAACGTTCATTCTTCAGCATATGTACTTAAAAAACAAAACTAGACAAGAAGCTTCACCAATCTGCGAACTTCAGTGGAGGAATGCTTCCTTAACTGATTCGCATTCCTCTTAATTTCAAGAGCGACATATGGTGAGGATCTTCAAGTTGGTGCTTAATTTCTAGAATCTTCTTTTGTTCATCATCGAATAAGCCTCCAAAGGATCCAAATCCTCGTCCTTTGACTATTTATTTTGTCTATTGTGTACTTCGTCAGCATTTGCTTTGCAATTCAGACACCGAGGAGGCGTGGTAGTGGCGGCGTAAAGGCACTCCACGATTTCGTCCAAGTGGCACTTCAATTTTTGCTAAGGAGAAATAACAGATTGAAGAATGGGAATAGTTGAGATTTAATTTTTTATTTTTGAAAGGAAGAAAAGAGAGATAGGAAGAGATAGGATTTGGTGTTTATTGAGGAAAGGGAAGAAAGGTTCTTTGAAGAAGGCGAAGAGCGAGGACACACCGTGGGGCTGGAAAAGGTTGCTTCGCGCATGACTCTGCTGACGCTTGAGTCATCGAGGATGGATATAATGAGCTGCTTGAGCTTGACTTTGATGGTGAAGAACGCCTGCTGCTGTTGCTCGAGGTACCCGCGACGCTGGTGTGCCTGTGCACACTTCAGTGCCACCATGAGTGCGTTGGAGATTGGTGACTCAGAGGAGAGGTTTGTGCTATGGGAAGTCGGCATGCGCTCGAGAGCAACATGGAAGTAGAGTTCGAGTGCCCTGCACTAAACAGAGTGACGAAGAAGAGGGACTAATTTGTCCCATTTTAAAAACTTTTTCGTCACGTGTGCATTCGCAACGGCTAAGTCAGTACAACGGGAGTCACATCAGACTTTTTCATTAGGTCTGACGGACCCACATGAATGGAGGGATTCATATGTCTAATTTTTTAAGAGGTCAGAGATTTAAAAGTAATTTCAAATGGTCAGGGATGAAAACGTTTGTGGGATAGAAATTCAAACACATATTTTAATGATTTTGGCCCACGATAGGGCTAAAGGGCTAAGAACCACAAACGAACCCACATTGGGTTCAAGCCCATGATACATAAGCACCTCACTTAATACAATTCAGCCACTCACCCCCCATTATTGAGAGAGAGTCATGATGAAGAGAAGAGAAGGAGAGTGAGATGCCCTAACTTTTACTACTCATCACCATCTTCAATCTCACATAACTTTCAAACTGTAACTCCGATCGAAGAACTGTTTGCGGCTACGCGTCGCTCTCGAATTTCTCTTTGATTCTATACCACTTTTGCGGTGAGTACTCCCAAGAAATCTACCTCATTTTTGTTTTTTCCCTCAAATTCGAGTTTTAGTTAGGTGAATGTTAAAACATTATCATTTTGGTGTTTAGGGGAGGCTTACCTCGGGTCCTAGAGTGGTTTTGACCCAAGGTTTCGTGGTTCAAGGTAAAAAAACTCTTTTTCTTTGAATCTTCTCCTATACGTGTGAATCCTAGTTTAAATATATGTAAAATTTGGTAAAATTAGAGTTGCTTAGTTGATTTTAGTGTGTATTGGGTATTTGGTGTGGTTGTGGAGCTTTTGTTAAGGCTTGAATTAGCGCTTGGGCTAATTTTGGGTCACTTGGTAGAAACTTGAAGGATTGACCAAAGCTTGGGTCCATCTAGAGAGGAAAGAACTCAAGTGTTAGGAAACCGCCATCAAAGAGGTACGATTTTTAGTTTCAGGTAGATATTATGTAAGATTATGTGAAAACCTAGGTTAAATGCTCTAGGATAGTGTTGAATGATGATTGTGGATGATGGTATGTGGTTTAGTGTGTATGATTGTGTGAATGATGTGATATGTTGTGAATTTGAGAATTGAAATTTTGGTATGCTTGGTAAAAATTGATGGTGTTGTGATGTATGTATGCATGATTGAATTGATAGAGGTTATGTTAATTACCTATTAATATATGAAAATAGGTCGGAGACCGTGATAGGGTAAGTATCCCCTAGTTGGTAAGTTATGGTAAGTTGATGACATTTGCCATATGTGATTTGTTGTTGGGATGATGAGAATTTGTTGGGTAATTGATTGTTGGTGAATAATTTTGTGGAAAAATTCATTGATTGATTGTTTGATTATGGAGTTATGTTGGCCGGATGCCTTAAATTGTGTAGTTGGTATTGTGATGATTTACATGTTGATGTTTATGTTGTTAAATATGGTTGAGAATGAAAATGAGGTAATTATAGATGGATATAAGGTTGGATGGTAAAATTGTTGAGATTGAGGTGGAGGAGAATTTTGAGTGTAGAGGGTGTGTAAAGATTGGTTTGTGTTGGTTTAGAAAGGAAATGAATTGAGAAAATAGCAAAATGAACATTATGCAGAATTTTGATAAAATTGGATTTTTGACCAACTTCGACGGGCCATAACTTGGCACTCGAAGCTCGAAATTGAGTGAATTTTGTCTTTAATTAAAGATGATAATGAGAGATTTAAAACTATTTAAGAACGGAGGAAAACAAAATTTTGTAGCAAAAGTTAAAATTTGAAATTGCAGACTTTGTAGAAAATCAGCAAAACTAACTAGTGTGCACACGCACAGAGTTGTGCGTGCGCACCAGCACCACTCATAACGAGTGTTCCAAATCGTGCGTACGCATGAACCCTGTTTTCTCCAAAACTCTATTTTTGACTGTTCTTCCTTTCCAGCGTGGTTATAACACTCTTTAACTTCTGTATGGAGTTGAATAACCGATAATTAAGCCTTGAATACACTGGAGAGTGATATGACAAATTAAATTGAACTATTCCTGGATAAACACTTAGTTAATCGGATAAAATATTGTGGGAATGGTGGCTTTGTCCCTCTCGCGGTGAGAATGGTGGTCTCATCTTGCTCACGGAATAATGAGATTGAAGTAGCTAATAAATGAATGGGGTTATATGCTGAATCTTTTCAGACTGGACGGAATTGTAAATTGGTTTAATATGTGATCTTGATTTCTTGCCTGGCAAGGACGGTGGTATCATCCCACTTACTCAGTGCGTAAACTACTCTGCGAGGATGGTGGTTTTATCCTATCCACGGTGAGGACAGTGGTGTTATCTCGCTCACTAGAGAATGGAATTGATAAATTGATAAGGAATTGGAATTAATGAATCTAAGTGTGAAAAATTGATAATGAATTGGGATAAGTGCATTTGATAATTTATAAAAGTGCTAAAAGACATTGATATTGATTAATTTTAGCCTGAATGGCTAGGTTGGTAAGATCTGGGTGTTATCCCACTTGCGTATTGATTTGATAATTATTTTGGCACCTACACCAGGCAAGGACGGTGGTTTTATCCCGCTTGTTTTGTAATTGCGGTATGATGTGAGGACGGAGGTTTAATCCTGCTCATGTATTGGGGAGGTTAAGAATTCCCTCTGGTTGTGCATATATTTGTATGTGAACTGGGTTATGATGAGTTGTGTTTTACGAGGCTGGTTAAGATTATGACTAGGATTGAATTGAATTGAATTGACTTGAGGCTTAGATCAAAAGCGAGGATTTATATGAGATTTATGATGAAAACTATGATTTAAAAGTGTGGCGGGTACTGTATCCCAGAGTAGATAGAAAAGTTGAGGTTGGAAATTCCCTCTCTTGCTGCAATAGACAAGTTGATGTTGAGAATTTCTTCTCTTGTGTTGTGATATTAATTGAAAAGACATTAAGATTGATGTTGTGGAGATGGTAGTTCGTCCTGCCCACAGAGAGGATGGTGGTTTGATCTCCCTCACGGATAGACAAGCTGAGGTTGAGGATTCCCTCTCTTGTTGCGGTGGACAAGCGAAGTTGAGGATTCCCTTTCTTGTTACATCGGAAAATTGGATGGAAGGTTGAGGATTCCCTTCTATTCAATTTCTGGCAGTAGTGTGGACGAGTTAGGTTTAGGGTTTTCTTTCTTACTGTAACACCCTACCATACAGAGTCTTATGCTTAAGTCATAATCCAGAGATGACAAGGTATTACGACCTCTAAAATAAAAATCTAGTACGTATAGTAGTGTGAATAAGGATTATAACTAGGAGCCTTTGTGGAAAAAGGGGTAAACAAAAACCGTAACTTGAACGCGCAACACTCCGATCGATAACGTAACGAACAGGGATAAGCTAACGCGAGATCATATATATACAAAGAGTGTCAAAAACGGGAATATCAAGACTCAAAATCCGGTTGCGAAGATAACCGGTCCGAGCATAGTAATATATACATATAATAAAACAAGGAAACCCCAAAAGAAACCCAAAGGGACACGAAAACAGAGAACCTATTCTCCAAAAATCTCCCATAAGAGGAGTCATCACAGTTGTATTATTTAATGGAGATAAAAGTATCTAAACAAGATATATAAACCAAAACAGAGTCCCGAGAACAAGGATCTTCGCTAATCCAGAAGTCTCCAGCATGCCTCAACGAGAAGCCTCGCGTCCTGCATCTGAAAGCCACAAAATCCGCATGGGTGAGAACCAGAGGTCCCCAGCATGGTAACAGCTTCCACATATATAATACATAATAATAGAGAAAAGCCGAAGGCAATCCTAGAACTTCCTCCAGATAATATCAAAGCTTATAAACAAGCTAAACTGTAAGTGGCAACTGACTAAAGATCCTTCAATCTAACTAATACTTATCTTTCCAATTCCTTCAGACCTCCCAACCACCAGCAGGAGTATAATATAGCAAAAACAGTTATATCAGACAAGAGATTTACAAATAGGAACAGATAAGGCATTTAGACAATTAGCAAGTAATATGCAGTCACATAGGCAATCTCAGACAATTCATATAGTATGCATATGATGAATGCTTGTCCCTAGTGGCTGATGATATCATCTGTCGGTTATAGAGCCAACCCGACAAGTCCTGGTAGCTAACCATTGAACTGTCCCTCTGTCGTGCATATATTAGATACGAGTAACCGAAACTATACCTTAGCCGATTTCCCAAGCTCAACCGGAGCACTTCCAAACCACTTGTCCACAAGCTCTCAAGGTCTCAACACCTCCAAGAACAGATTTTATCACACAAAACTCCCTCCCAAGCTTTCCAAAATCACCAATCAAGCTCCAATATTCACATACACATAACCTAAGCCACAATCATCATACCCATACACAACATCTCAATACCCAAACATCATAGAACAACAAATTACACTAGGGTTGAGAATCTTACTACACCCAAGGTCCAAGGAGACAAGGTTAACCTTCTTCTTCAAGAGAGTTGGGTCCTATAACATCAAAGAGCCCAAAATCTCAATATTTCATCCATGAAACTCGAAAACAAGGGTTGGAATTTCGAAGAGCAAAACGTGGCTTACCTCAAGATTGATTGCATGGGTTTTGTAGAGCTCTCCGCGATGAACGCGTGGCCGCAAACGGTGCGATGATCGGAGCTCTAGATCAAAAGTTATGGTGGTTTGAAGATCAAATGAGAGAAAGAACTTGAGAGAGTGTTCTTCCCTCCATGGCCTCCATTTCAGCGTATTTAGTGTCTCAAATGAGGAGAGAGAGTGCTGAAATGAGGATTTTAGGGTTTAGTTATGTTGGGCCAAGGGCCCACTTTGGGTCCGGTTGGCCCGGTTTGGCACGTTCGGTCCAATCTTGGTCCGATTTCTATAAAATTGGTACCGAAATTCTCGTCCCAATATCCTCTATCATATTAAGCCATAAAAATAACATTTTTGGCTTTCTAGAATAAATTCTCATTTATGGGTTAATTAGCCGTTAATTAACCGGGTCTTACACTTACTGCATCACGGTTTTTCTCTGTTTGGGAAGTGTGGCGGAAACTATATCCTAAGAGTGTGGCGGACACTATATCCCAAGAGTGTAAGAGCACTATATCCCAGAAAAGGTATCGGGTACTATATCCCAAGAGTGTGGTAGGCATTATATCCCAAGAGTGTGGCGGGTACTTTATCCCAAGAGTGTGGATACATAACAGAGAGACAATATCCAGGTTAGCTACCAAATGTGTCAGGTTCTGGCAGTTTAACCAACACGTGAGCTCATGGCCAGTAGGATAGGCATGTATCATGTGCATTTGTTTGCAGTCATTTGGGTGTATATAATTGTTTGGTTTGCCTACTTGTTCACCTATCTGCTACTTGTACTACTTGAATTAATTGCACTCTGTTGTGATTGACTTATTTGTTTTGTTTGTATTTGATTCTATTAAGAACTTGAGAGTGGAAATATAAGAATCCGATAATGTATTGAGACTATTGAGACTGTTGAGATTTACTGAGACTAATGAGATTATTGAAACTTATGAGACTAAAAACGGTGAATAATATAATAATGATGATAATTTGATACCGTTGAGATTGAACGTTGTTAATGATAACTGTTTGAGACTGATGAGATCGAAAGGGATTGATACTGAAACGAACAATAATGATATTGTGAGAAATAATAACTTAGTGCTAGAAAGAATTGAGGTTAGAGACGGTTGACAAAGGCTGAGACTTAGTAACTTAACCCTGTTTGGATTAGAAAAAATCCTAGGATTGAATTTTGTGAGTTTGGAGACTAAGATTGCCTAGTAGGTCCATATAATTTTACATAGTCTCTATATAGAACTATTACCCTACTGAAAACTTTCGGGTTCTCACCGTTGTGAAAATTATTAATTTTTCAGATAACAGGACGTGACGCATCTCGCTGAGAGTACGAGACTCGTTGGCGAAGCGAAAAAGAGCTTATTTTTAAAGTTTATTCTGTACTTAGCATATTTCTCTACTGTTGAACATGTATTTGTATACTTTCCTCGTAGAGATTTTATTTTGGAGAAACAGGATTGTATTTTTGTACTTCTGGTTTTATAATATTTTCTATCCAACTTTATTTTTGCGGATCGAGACAAATGATTATTATGTATGTTATTTTGAAAACTATGTATATATATACATTCTACTTTAGTAAATGGCGTTCACTTTTGTTAACGTTATTCGTGTGTAAATATTGGTCACTCGATGTTTTAATTTCTTCAAGGGGTATATATATAAAAGCCTTTGTTAAGTTATTAAATTCTTCATCTCGACGAGGTTGTTGTAGCCACTCTATCAAATTGACATTTAATTATGCTGTATTAAAAGTTGATAATGTTAATATTATTATAGGAATTTGTTATGAGACATATTACAAAATTATACCGATCTTCCACTCCCCCTCTCTCTCCTCTCAATTGTCCTCTCTTTCTACCAATTATTAAAACCCTTAAATAAGTTGGTAAAGTGATTACATTAACGGACTAATCAAGATTGAAAGGCAATAATTCTCTCTCTAACAATCAGACTTATGAAGTTGATTACTTCTACTAATATGAGATACATAAAATTTTTGCTTAACAAAAACGTAGTCTGGAGTTGTTCCACATTTTTCTTAATTGAAAATTAAATACAAACACTTTATCAATAAATTATATCAAACACACATTAATACTTGATTTTTTAAGGGGGAAAAAAAGAAAAAAAAACTATGTGCCAATCAACATTTATTATCACAGAAAAATATTTCTAATTGTTTAACCTTTTTCTATCAAAAATCTTAAGATTAAGTCATTTTTTGTGAAGTATTATACAGTTATACCAAATTACTATACGATAGAAATATATGTTTAATGACCATTTTTGTTTTCCTTTGAAAAATACAAGGCAGGCAAAAACACCCAAAATGACATCGAATAATTTGGAGCTTAAGCAAAACACTAATAAAAAATAACATTGCTATTATAGTATTGTTAGGTATATAAAATCCTTGATAAAGTTTAGATCCTTCTTAAAATTTTCCTATGAAATTGGTGGATCTAGAATCCAATACCTTGAACTAAATGTCTAATATGATTTTTGATAGACGAGAATTTGTCGTATCGGTCTAGACTTTCTTCCTAAAGAAAGGAATTACTTCATTGTAAGCATAGCTCCAAACCAACAAGCAATTCTCACATAAAAAATTTTGGTTGTCACATGTACAAACCCCAAATAAGAATTAACCGGAGTATTTGGACTCCGAGTCATCTCACGAGGAATTGCAATGAAGTGTATGCTTATTAGCTATGAAGGAACAATGGGGTTTGATTTATAGGGGGCAGAAAATAAATGGCAAGAAAAGTAAATCAAGCAATCAATTAAAGAAAACAAAATAAAGAAAAGCAATTAATAAAGAGAGACATTCATGGCAAGAATTGAGATCATAGGCCTTCCATCCTAGTCACTAATAACAATAATTAACAAGAATTTATCTTATTACGTCATCTCCAATGATGGAAGAAGATATAGGTTATCTTCCATGAGAGAAAGTCTAACAAGACTAGCTAATCTCAATCCAAATGTCCTAATCAACTCACTAATTGGATTAGCAAGAGATTAGAGTCAATGGAAATCATACTAGCTAACAACTCTAGATCACCAACATAAGTTGGGTTTTCATGACTCAAGATTGCCTAATTACTCTTTCCAAGCCAAGAATGCTCAAAATCTACTCTAACATCCAACCAAGCATTTTGTCAAACACTTGGAAGGCATAAAAGGAAAGCATAATAAATGACAAAAAATAGTAAAATTTACCAACTACAAATTGCAAGGAGACAAGATCAACAACTCAAATTCACAATAAAAGACATCAAACATCAATTACATTAATAGAAAATCCAAATCCAACATGTGTTCATCAATCCTAAACAAAGAGGCATGAAAAGGAAAATTAACAAGAGGGAACAAGAAGATTACATCACTAGAGCATGAAAATGTAGAAGAAACAAGATGAAAGCAAGGAATTAAACATGGATCTATGATGCAATTAATCCTAAGAACCCTAATTCTAGAGAGAAGAGGGAGCTTCTCTCTCTAGAAACTAAGCTACATGATGAAAAAAACTTCAAACAATTGCTCCCCCTTTGCTTGGACTTCAATTCTGCATGAAATACACTCAGAAACAAGTTAGATTTGGGCCTGAACAGCTCAGAAATTGCCCCCAACGTTTTGCCTTTAAGTGGGTCACATGCTAGTATCGGCGCGTACGTGCCATGTGTGCGTGCGCGTCGATTGGCTGTTTCTTCACCCGCGCGGACGCGTCTTGTACGCGTGCGCGTCTCTATGCAAAACCACTTTTGCGCGCGCGTGCCTTGTACGCGTGCGCGCCCATTGATGCATTCTTAATCTTTGTTTCTTCATGCATTCTCCACTTTGTATGCTTTTCTCCTCATTTCTTCCATCCAATACTTGCCTTATGAACCTGAAATCACTCAACAAACACATCAAGGCATCGAATAGAATTAAAGTGAATTAAAATCATCAATTTAAGGGCCTAAAAAGCATGTTTTTACACTTAAGCACAATTCAAGGGAGAATTATAAAACCATACTATTTCATTGAATAAATGTGAAAAAAGGTGATAAAATCCCCTAAAATAAGCACAAGATAAACTACGAAACCGGGGTTTTTCAAATCTTCCCACATTTAAACTAAGCATGTCCTCATGCTAAAATCAAGAAGGAAGCAAAGGGTATCAACATTTATTCAATGCAAACTAACTAAATACAATCTATTTATATACACCTATTTATATGCAATCTATCTACATGAATGCAACTACTTGGTCAAAATAAGTCAACTTCCAAGAAAACATATTTAAGTACAAGGGCTAAAGCCATAGCAGTCAAATCAAACCCATAATTGAATTGAATTATTAAAGGGATTTTACAAACTTGCAAGAAAAGAGATGATCATGGGTGGAAACATGTAATTGAGCAATCGAACCCTCACCGGATGTGTATCCGCTCTAGTCACTCAAGTGTATGGGGTCGATTCACTCAATTCTCCCCTAATCATGTTTTCCAAGATTTGTTTTTCATCTAACAATCAACAATTATTTCATGCATGCATACAAATATCATGAGGACTTTCCCATAGGTTGTAATGGGGCTAGGGTCAAGGTAGGATGCATATGGTCAAGTGAGCTAGAGATTTGAATCTTTGATCAACTTAAACATCCCACCTAACTTATGACAACCTATACAATTCTAAACAAACCTAGCTATCCATTCTTCACTTTTTCACACACTTATGCATTCCCTTTTGATCATCATACATATGCATTGCTTATTATTGAACTTCACTTTGGGCATTTTGTCCCCTTTTTATTGCAATTCTTTGTCTTTCTTTTTCTATTTCTATTATTTATTTTCTTTTTTTTTTTCAAACTAAAATATATACAAGAACATCAATGCATATGGTTTACACATGATTAATACATGAGTATGTACCCAATTCCCATGATTTTTCAACAAAAACGTAAACACACTTTTATCTCTACCCACTATTCCCGACTTCCCCAAAATAAAATGATGGACACTCTGAAGAACAAAACTCTCGCGCGATCTAGAATTTTTACAATAAATTCGCGTTGTAAGTATATTTTCTAGACCAACAAGAATTCATTTCTTACAAAAGTTTTGTTTGTCACTTAAGCAAACCCAATAAAATTGATAATCGAGTATTTAAACCTCGGGTCGTCTTCTCAAGGAATTGCAGGGAGGTATGACTTATTATTAGCTATGAAAAATGTAGAATTTTGGATTTTTAATGTATAAGATAAAAAGCAAGAATAGTAAATGGCAAGAAAGTAAATTGTAAGGAATTAATTTAAATAAATAATAAAACTCTTGGCAAGGTATAAGAACTGGAAGTCCTATCCTAGTTATCCTTATCAATTGTGATGAGAAATGGATTTTTCTCCCACTTTGTTAACATCTAACTATGAAGGTAAATCAAGTGGACTAATTAGCTTGATCCTCAAGTCCTAGTCAATCCCTGTGGGAAGACTAGCTTTAGAGCGATCTAGATCAATTAATAATCTGCCAATTTCAACCACTGCTTTATTTGATAACTCAAGCGTCACCAATTACTTAACCAGAGCCAAAAGGGAAGAGAATCTACTCGAATGAAAATAATTTGGATAAATTGAAAGCATTCATAGCATAAATAAAACAATCTTATAACTGAAATACCTCAAATTATATTAAATAGAATATTCAAATCTAACATGAAAAAGTTCATAAATTAAATTGGAAAAATAAATAAAAGGAATATTAAACCTGAGAAGAAGTTGAAATAATAAGTTGAAATAATAAAGTTGAAATCCTAATTCCTTTAAGAGGAATCCTAATCCTAAATCCTAAAAGAGAGGAGAGAACCTCTCTCTCTAAAAACTACATCTAAAAATAAAAATTATGAATTGAGATGATTATGATGAATGGATGCATTCTCCCACTTTATAGCCTCTAATATGTGTTTTCCGGGCCAAAAATTGGGTAAAAAACAGCCCAGAAATCACCTCCAGCGTATTCTGGTACGCACAGGTCGCGGAAAAGTGACGCGGAAGCGTCGTCCACGCGTTTGCATCGCCTGGCTTTGGGGCAGCTATGGCAAATTATATATCAAATCAAAGCTCTGGACGTTAGCTTTCCAACGCAACTAAAACCGCGTCATTTGGACCTCTGTAGCTCAAGTTATAGTCGTTTGAGTGCCAGGAGGTCGGGGTGGACAGCTTTAGCAGTTCCTTCAATTTCTTGTATTCCTTCCACTTTTGCATGCTTCTTTTCCATCCTCCAAGCCATTCCTGCCCTGAAATCTCTGAAAACACTTAACACACATATCAAGGCATCGAATGGTAATAAGAGAGGATTAAAATTAGCTAAATTAAGATCAAAGAAACATGTTTTCAATAATAGCACAAGATCAGGAAGGAAAACGTAAAACATGCGAATAGTATGAATAAGTGGGTAAAGAGTTGATAAAATCCACTCAATTGAGCACAAGATAAACCATAAAATAGTGGTTTATCAACCTCCCCACACTTAAACATTAGCATGTCCTCATGCTAAGCTCAAGAGAAGCTATAAAGGGGTGAAGAGCAATGATAGAATGTATGAAATGCAACCTATCTATATGAATGCAACTACATGCAGAATGTTTCTACCTACTTGGTTAAAAGTAAATAAATCTTCCAAGAACATACATAAATCAGATTTCACTAATTCAAATTATACAATAAAAGACAGGTAAACTTGTAAGAAGATAGCTCGTGAAAGCAGGGAACATAGAATTAAGCACTGAACCCTCACTGGTAGTGTATATCACTCTAATCTCTCAAGTGTCTAGGGTTAATCACTCTACTATTCTCTAATCATGCTTTCTAAACTTTGTTCTTCATCTAACCAATCAACAAATATTTAGTATATTAATACAAACATCATGAGGTCTTTTCAGGGTTGTAATGGGGCTGAGGTAAAGGTAAGGGTACATGTATGGCCAAGTGAGCTATAATATGAATCTTTGACTAACCTAAGCTCTCACCTAATATACATATACTCTATATACTTTTAAATTCATGCCTAGCTACCCATAATTCCCACTTTTGTATGATTCCCATACTCATGTACCAAATTTTTTATATTTCTTTACTTTTATCACATGTGCATTGATCTTTTTATTAACTTAGCATTGAGGTAATTTTGTCCCCTTATTTATTTACTTATTTTTTTTATTTTTTATTTTTTTTTGAAAAATAAAAATAACTTATCAATGCACATGGATTTTTAATTAATTTTTTTTTGGTCTCACATGAGTAGGTACCCAAATTCCCAATATTCAAATAAATTAGAAACATGATACATTCCCTTGTTAACCCATGTTCCCATAATTTTCCCACACTTAGTTGATATACAATCTCTATCTTAAGCTAACCAAAGATTCAATTGGGGTATTTAATTTGTTTTTCTGCTTAAGGCTAGTGATGTGATAAAATATAGAATAAATGGGATTAAAAGGCTCAAGGTGGCAAATAAATGTGATTGAAAGGGTAGGCTTATTTGGGATAAGTGAGTAAAAATTCAAATAATGGCCTCAATCATATGCAAGCATGTAAATACACTAAATAGTGGACATATAGAATGGAACAAAGTATAGATCATAATCATAGAGAAGTAAACACACAAGAATAAAAATTTATGGTTAAATAATGTAACCATATAAATAAGCTCAAAATCTCACAGGTTGTGTTCTTTAGCTCAAAAACCATGTTCCAAATACAACTTCAAACAAATTTAACACAAAAGTTTTAATTTAAATTAGTGAAATACTATAAAAATTTCTTGAAAAAGAAAATATTACTTCAACCAAGTAGTAATTAAATGCGTAAAATTAAACAAACATGCAATTAAATATGCAAATGCAACAATGAACAAACAAAGAAAATAGAGTATTGGTGTTGAGAAGAAAATAACTAACCCATGGAGATCGGTATCGACCTCCCCACACTTAAAGATTGCACCGTCCTCGGTGCATGCTAAGATGTGCAAGTGGACGGGTTGCTTCAACTGACGCTTTTCTTATCAAGGAATGTGCGTAGGAACTTGTTTGTCTCTCCCATGTAAACGTCTTCCGGTTCTCTTCCTGGTGGCCATCCTAAAAGAAAAAGGGAAGAAAAGTAACCCCAAAACAAAGATAAAAAACAAATAAAACGTGGGTTAGTTAATGCCAAATAATGAGGGTCTCAATTATATGGTAGCTACAACATGCAAGTGAGAAAACAATAGAAGCACATGGCATACCAGTGGTGCAAAATTTTGCAACAATGAGGGAGAGTGTGGGTAAGGAGAGGTAATGTAAATTCATGTCAATGCAAAATTAATACAGGTATAAAAGATTGGCATTGATTTAAATAATATTATCTAACCAGAATAAAACAAGTCTCTAAGCACCTAAAATAATTCAAGAAAAGATGCAACAGTTAAATAAGAAAATTTTAACACCAAAGGAAAAAGAAAATAAAAATATGCACAAAATTAAGATGCAATGAATGAAATATGCAAATGAATTAAGTAAAATAAAATGAAAGATAAGAAGAATGAGAAGGGAAAGGAGGGAAGAAGAAGTAAGTAAGAAAGGAGGGAGGAAAAATTAGGATTGGAGAAGAAAAGATAAGATAATTGGCACTGATCTGGATAGGTTGTGCAACGCTAGCGACGCGGACGCGCGGGGTACACGTTCGCGCGAATTGCGCTTATAGGAATCGACGCAGACGCGTCGGTCACGCAGACGTGTGACTCGTTCTGTGCTACTGGCGCGAGGGCAGCCTCGCGCCTGCACAACTCTCTGTTCAAAACTCATTGTTGCCAATTTTCGAGGTGACGCGTTTGCATGGTGGACGCGATCGCGTGAATGGCCAAGATTGGAGGATGACGCGGACGCGTGGGGCACGCGTTCGCGTGGTAAGGCTTGTGCGTCTAGCGCCAATCCAGCCCTACTCCAGCACAACTTTCAGCCATGCACCCCTTTTACGTCGATTTGTTGGAGCACGCATTCGCGTGAATGACGCGGACGCGTGGGAGGCTATTTTTCCAAATGACGTGGCCGCATGGGTCACGCGGATGCGTGGGCATGTTTGTTCCTAAAGCGCGCCTCCAGCCACGCTTTCGCGTGACTCTTTGTTTACTTTCTTTTCTTTACAACGCACTGGTGACGCGGACGCGTCAGCGACGCTTCCGCGTCGCGTGCGTGTTTCTTTTTTTTTTTTTTAATAATGCAGTATACATAATGCAATGCTAATATGAATGTTATGCAAAACTCCAGGTTCAATAAAATAAAATAAAATAAAACTCGAAAC